>NC_133666.1:678264770-678581194 GCF_037893015.1 Macrotis lagotis
TGATTTCTCAGAAAGTTTGAACATTGAAACTTCCCTATGTCTTAGAGGTATAAGAGACTTCAGTAGGTAGCTAGCCCAACTCACGGCTCAAGGAAAAATACCCTCCACAGTACCTCAACATGTGCCCTTTTGTTCTTTTCCTGAAGACCTGCAAGGAGGAGGAGCTCACCATCTCCAGAGGCAATCCATTCCACTTTAGGAGATCAGCTCCTTGGCACCTTCCACTCATTGTCTGGAGCCAAGAGGAACAAAGTTAATCCATCTTAAATATGGAAGTAACTACTATGATGGACTTATGATAAAGAAAGTCATCCATCCGAGACAGAGCTGATGGTATCAGAATACAGACTGAAACACATTTTTTCTCTTTCTTTTACTTTATATCTCATGAGATTTTATATTTTTATGGGGGAGGGGTATTATGTTTACTCTTAAACAAAAATATTTTAGTAATGTGTAAATAAATTAAAGAAATTGTTTTTAAATAAAAAAAAGGTTATCCATCTTTCCCATGGCATTCCTTCAAAGATTTGAAGAAACCTTTCCTATTCCTCCTGTCTTCTCTTCTTCAGGCTTAGTATTCCTAATTCTGTCACCTGACCCTCACATAGCATGATCTTTCAAGACATTTCAACGTCCTGATAGCCTTTTTCTGAACAATGTAAATTCCTAGTGTGATGCTAAAAAATTTGAGAAATATTGTAATTAATAATTTTATTAATAATGATATTTTATAATAAAAGAGGTCAGTGGTACTCTCAAACACTGAAGATCTTCATGGTGGAAGACTCATAATTGTTATGCCCATGGAAAAGTAGGTGTTCCTGAGGATGGAAATCAACACTGATTGATTAACAATTAGTAAGAAAATAATTATTATAATGAGATGTGGGCTTATTCTAATGAAAGTCTTGGGGGCATGTGACTTGGGTTACCCAAATCTTGGTCACAGATTCATTAATATTTCTATTAAAAAAGAAATGCATGGGTGAAGCTTTGAGTTCATCCAACCTTTCTGGAGAGCAATCTGCAATTATGCCCAAAGGGCAATAGAAATGTGCATCCCCTTTGATCTAGCAATACCATTACTGGGTCTATACCCTGAAGAGATCATGAAAAGGGGTAAAAACATCAATTGTACAAAAATCTTCATAGCAGCCCTGTTTGTGGTGGCAAAGAATTGGAAACTGAGTGAATGTCCATCAACTGGGGAATGGCTGACCAAATTGGAAAACTATTGTTCTATTAGAAACCAGGAGGGATGGGATTTCAGAGAAGCCTGGAAAGACTTGCATGAACTGATGCTGAGTGAGATAAACAGACCCAGAAGGCATTGTACACCCTAACGGCAACATGGGGGTGATGATCAACCTTAGTGGACTTGCTTATTGCATCAATGCAATGATCAGGGACAATTTTAGAGTACCTGCAATGGAAAATACATCTGTATCCAGAGAAAGAATAGAGGAGTTTAAACAAAGACCAAAGTCTATTACCTTCAATTTTTTTTAATGTGTCTCATGTGCTACATAATTTTGCTATCTCTAATATTTTATTTTCTCACCAAGGATATAATTTCTCTCTCAACACACTCAATTTTGATCAGTATTGGCATGGAAACAATGTAAAGATTATAAGACTGAGGTGGGGGTTGAGGGGAGGGAAGGGGGGATAGTGTACAATTTAAAACCTTACAAAAAACTACTATTATATATAATTGGAAAACAAATAAAATATTAATTTAAAAAAGAAATACATTTTTACTGTAGACCTGTCAGACTAAACACCAGTTCTCTCAGCCTGATTAAATTAATTTTTCCCAATTCAATAATGGGTTATTAATACAAAAAAGAAATGATAATTTCTGTCACTATTTATTAGTCAGTCTTCTTTCTTCAGCTTCCTCATTTCTCCATTTTTTCCTAGCATTTCTCATATAATCTTAGAACTGAAATCTTTATCATCATTATCTTCATCATCATCATCATCATCATCAATAATACTAGCACTCACATACTTCAGAGTTCAGTGATTTTGTCAATGTCTATCCCTGTTACTGCAGCAAGTTACAACCCATCTACTCATTCCTAGAAAGACACTGAGAGTTGCTTGCTCCTTTTCCATCCAACCTGGTGATGATTCCCTCCCAATTTAGGTAGGTTGGTCTTCAGACAGCAGACCTACAGTTGATGTTACATGGTGAAAATTCTACACAGGGTTCAAGAGGGACCACAATTTTTGATTTAGTTCAAGTTGAAATAGCAGCATCCCTAGGAGGGAAGAAGACACACACACACATACACATACACACACACACACACACACACACACACACACCCTCCACTAAAGGTGTCAGATTTCCAACCCTCTGAAATGTGATCTGAATGACTTCTCCCTTCACCTTTTGATTTTTCCTGGGCGGCAGGCAGCCGCCGGGTGAGGGCAGTGGACAGGGGTTGCCTCTCCCTGACACTAGTCTCTGCCCCCATTAAGGGACTGCTTAAGTGCTTCTCGATACTGATTAATGGCTTGTGGAGGGCTCAGAGCATCATTATCGTGGGTGCCTGACCCCCCATGCCCTCCCCCCAACATTGCCCTTTGGGTCTTTAACAGTAATCATAATTTATGTTTCTGGTGTGGTTACAGGGCAAGTTCTATCTGGTGATTGAGGAGCTGAGCCAGCTGTTTCGGTCACTTGTTCCCATCCAGCTGTGGTACAAATACATCATGGGAGATGACCCCTCGAATAGCTATTTCTTAGGAGGGGTCCTCATCATCCTTTATAGCCTTTGCAAGGTAAGGTGAACCAATGAGAGGAGACTTCTCTTAACAGTAGAAACAAATTATTCTTCTCCAGCAAGAAAGGAGAGGTGGGGAAGCCCCCACTGGATCATTACCATTATCTCATGCCTACGAAGTTGACCATATATATGGTGCTCATTAATCAAATTAGTCTAGAATATCCTATGACACTGTGAACCCTCTATTTTTACTTAACCTCTGAGAGCAAAAGGTTGAGGGGGGGGCAGCTTAGTATGGCAGTGGATAGAGCACTGGCCCTAGAGTCAGGAGAACTTGAGTTAAAATCCAGCCTCAGATACTTTATAATTGCCTAGCTGTGTGACCTTAGGCAAGTCTCTTACCCCTATTGTCTGGCAAACACTAAAAAATAATTAAAAAATATAATAAAAGGTAGAGAGAGAGAAGACCCTATAGATGGCTTTACAAGATAGGGATTTTTGATTTGGATTTTTTTCTTAAACTACTAAAAGATTATGGTCCCTGAATTGGATCATCAATTTCATTAGCAAGGATAACTCTCAGTGAGGAACTCCTACCAAAGCAGGTAACCTTGGAGAAGTGCTCATAGAATCCAGATGTTAAGTGATTTGTCCAATTCAAAGACACAACTTAAATCCAGGTCTTCCAGACTCTTTGTTCTCTCTCCAATGCCATAATGTCTCATTTCTCTCTAGGTTTACCAAGTGTAAAATGATTATAGTCTCCCCACTGCCCCCCCACTCTTTCAAAAAGTAATAGGGAATTGAGAGGCATGAATTCTAGTCCCATTTCTGCTACCAGCTCACTGTTTAACTTTGAGTAATGGACATTATCTCTCTGAGTGTGTTTTCTCATTAGTAAAATGAGAAGTTGGACTAGTTTGTATAACAGCATTAGGAGACCCTAGGCAGGATTTGAATCCAGATCTTCCAAACCCCAAATCCTTGCCTTCATGGCGTTTACAGCATTTAAGAGATAATTAATGGTTTATAGCAATTAGAGGATTACCAGGTTTAAGTGAAAAGGGCCTTTAGAGAACACAAACTTCAATTCCCTTATTTTCCATATGAGGAAACTGAGTCCCAGAGAGATTAAGTTATTTTTACAAGGTCATACAGGCTATTAAGTGTCTAAGATGGAATTTGAACCTAAGTCTTCCTAACTTCAAACCCCTGATCTCTTGGAGTTTCTAGCTCTCTAGAGACTGCTGTCTTGATGAGCCCAATCCAGAGTCAATAAGGAAATATTAATTAAGCACCTGTTGAATACTAGAGATTATGCTAGGAGCTAGGACTATAGAGATTAAAGCAAAATTGTTCCTGCCTTCAAGAAACTCATTGGGGGGAGGGGGGAGCACTAAGATGTACTCCAATGTCAAACACATATTGAATAGAGTCAATGTGAGTGAGATAATGTGTGTGGGAGTTTTGGTGAACACCAGTCGCACATAGCAGACATCACAAAAATTACTACTTCTTTACCTAAAATCTAAAGACATCATACAATCTCTGTCGTGTGTGTGTGTGTGTGTGTGTGTGTGTGTGTGTGTGTGTGTGTTGAAAATTAGCTTTTTAGGATTAGAGATGTGGCACTGTTAAGGGCCTCTTCCACATTTTTAACCTTGCACAGATTCAAATTAAGTTTGCTTCTTTGCCCAAAGGCTGGAGGACATAGGTAGGATGGAATACCTCTTATGGGTATGGATAACAACTGATCATCAATCTTTCTCCTTTCAGTCATTTGATATCTGTGGCCGGTTGGGTGGAGTAAGGAAGGCCCTGAAGCTTCTCTGTACCCCTCAGGTGAGTCATATTCAAACAAAGGTTCATAATAAGTTAGATGGTCAATTGGAGAATATTCAGAGGTTCCCTCCCTTATAATGAGTATGGGGAATTCCCCTAGGAACTTTATAGGTGTGATATGGATTGTAAAGGTTAAGAAATATTGGCTATCGGTCACAGAAGGCCCCAGGTCAATTGTCAACCAATATTTAAGAAGTCCTTATGGGGGCAGCTAGATGATGCAATGGATAGAGCACTGGCCCTGGAGTCAGGAGGACCTGAGTTCAAATTTGGCCTCAGACAATAATTACCTAACTCTGTGACTTTTGGGCAAGTCACTTAACCCCATTGCCTTGAAAAAAATAAAAATAAAAAAGAAGTCCTTATGAAGTTCCAGGAACTCTGTTAAGCCCTAGATATACAAAGACAAAACAATTTATATTCTAGTGGAAGGAAGAACCACATCAACTCCAGTGGGGGTGAGAGTAAGGCTAGGGGGAGGACCATGTGGTAGCAATAACAGCAGACATTTGTAAGATGCTCGTGAACAGAGCATGGGTGGGGTGCAAAGCTTGAAAAAGATATACTCAAGGGTGACTAGGTGGTGCAGTGGATAGAGTACTTATGTTGGAGTCAGGAGGACCTGAGTTCAAATCCAGCCTCAGACACTTAATAATTACCTAGCCGTGTAGCTTTGGGCAAGCCACTTAACCCCATTGCCTTAGAAAATCTTCAAAAAAAAAAAAAGATACAATCTTTACCCTCATGGAACTTACAGTCCAATAGGAGGAGAAGCTACAATATTGATACCAATATATACAATATTACATGATAATGTGATGTATATTCAAGAGTTACAAAACAATACACTTTGTAAGGTCTGTAGGACAGCTAGATGGTGTCATATTGGATTCGAATCCAGCCTTAGATGCTTAGTAGCTTCATGACCCTGGGCAAGTCACTTAACTTAACTTTGTCTCAGTTCCTCATCTACATCATGGATAAGGAAATGGCAAACCACTCCAGGATATCTGACAAGAAAAACATAACTAAAAATGATTCAACAACAAATGTGAGGTCTGAGGGAAGAAGAGTGTTACCCATTAGAGGAAACCTAGTAGACTTGTAAGGGAAAGATAGGCACGCAACAGGTAGATCAGTCCATCAATAAGCATTTATTAAGCATCAACCATGAACCAGGTGTTGTTGTTTGCCCTTCATTTTCAAAGAAGACCCTGACATCAGGGAGGTGATGCCATGAACTGGATTTGAGTGAGGGAATGTTGTGCTAAGTTACACCCTCACTTTCTCCTCCAGAGCCATCTGGGTCCAGTAGCCAGATAGGGTTAGGATGACTGGGTAATGGCCCTGGATGCATGGCAGTCAGGTTTAAGTGACTTACCCAAGATCACACAGCTAGTAAACATCAAATATCTGAGATTGAATTTGAACCCAGGTACTGTGCTAGAAATTGAAGGTAGAAAGACAAATATGGAACAATCCCTACCCTCGAGGAGCTTCCCTTCTATCAAAGGAAACAGCAAAATCACATATATGCCCATAAAATATACATACAAAATCATTTCAGGAGTAGGATTTGATTGAGGGAATTGGGGAAGGATCAGGAGAGTCTTACTGGTGGAGAGAGCAAGCAACTGGCTTAGGACAAAGCTCGGGGGGAAGCTAGGTGGTGTAATGGATAGCACTGGCCCTGGAGTCAGAAGGACCTAAGTTCAAATCCGGCCTCAGACACTTAACACTTACTTAGCTGTGTGACCTTGGGCAAGTCACTTAACCTAATTGCTTGAAGGAGGAGGAGGAGGAGGAGGAGGAGGAAGAAGAAGAAAGAAGCAGAAGAGCTCAGGATTCTCAGAGTTAGAGATGAAGAGAAAGAGCCTTTGAAACATGGGTTAGTCCACTGCAGAGACTAGGAGATGGAGTTGGTGGGGGGAGATTCCAATCATTTCCTCAATAGAAATGTATTGTGTGCTTACTTTGTCACTGGAATCCAAGCCTGGAGAATTGCCTGTGCCATATCTCTGGACAGGAGCCTTTCATTTAACCCTTACAAGCAGACCTCTCTTTCCTCTTCTTCCCCATATAGAACTATGGAGTTCGGGCCACAAGCCAGCAGTGTGCTGAGGCTGGTGAGATCTGTGCCATCTGCCAAGCTGAATTCCGGGAGCCTTTGGTCCTGATGTGCCAGGTGAGCGAGGGGCCAAGGAGCTAAGGAATCTTAGACTTTCTTAGAAGGAAGAGAACTCGGGAGCAATCAAACCCATTATACCTGACCAGAATCCCCTGTATACCATTCCCCTAGACATGGTTGTCCAACCTTTGGCTGAAGACCTCAGGAAGGGAAAACCCACCATCTCCTGAATCAGCCCATCCCATTCTTAGCCAGCATGACTTGTTAGGAAGTTTTTCCTGACATCATCGCTAAATCTGTCTCCTTGCAGCTTCCCCCCTTGGCACCTGGGGCTGCCCACTGGGGCCAAGCCTAGCTAGGATCATCCTTCTTCCATGTGACAGCCAGCCTTTGGAAGGGCTGTGTGAAGTCACAGCCCCTGGGGCACTGGGTCATGTGGAAGAGGAGGAGGCTGATGACTTTGCTTGGATCCCATGAGGATGGCGGTCCAGATTACCAAACCCCAGAGCACCTGGAGAGGAGGAGAACTGTGGTTCAGGGACCTGCCTGTGGTCACAGGTCACATACTGCAGGGGCTGGTGAGCCTCTTAGCTATTCCCTAAGTGAGACCTATTTCATGCCTCTTAAAAAAAAATTTAAACATCCCCTCTTATCTTCCTCCATTTTAAAAGACCCGCAAGCAACTGAACATTCTCTTCCGGGAGCCCTAGTAGAAAAACTCAGTTAACCTATTGTTAATTTAATGAACCATTTATAAGCACTTCCTATGTGCCAGGTACTATACTAGACCTTATGATACAAAGGCAAAAAAAAAAAAAAAATACTCCCTGTCCTCAAGAAGCAGCCATTCTACATACATAGACATAACTATGAAACATTCTACAAAGAATATGTAAAGTAATTTCTAGGAGTAGGGGACATCAGGATAGTCTTCCTTTAGGAGATGCTACTTAGGATTCTAGATTTAGAGCCCAAAGAGATTCCATGGGTCATCCAGTCCAATACTCTCATTTGCCAGATGAGAAAACTGACACAAACAGGGTGAAGTGACTTGCTCAGGGTCACTAATGTCTGAGGCCACATTGAAACTCATGAAGATAATGCTTCCTGACTCCAGGTCCAACACTCTATCCCACTATAGCACCACCTAACTCTTCTAGGGCCTACCTACAAATATGGAAATCACAGATCCTTGAAATAAAAGGATATGTGACTCCCTGTTAGAACAGAAGTTCCTTAAATTCCTTGAAAGAAGGGATCATTTTTTGTTTGTTTCCTTTGAATCCACAAAGTCTAGAATTTCCACTATATCTTCAGTTTCCCCCTTTAGATATAATCTTTCCCCACTAGAATTAAATTCTTTGAGGGCAAGGATTGTCTTTCTGTTTGTGATTGTATTCTTGCACATAGTAGGCTCTTTTTAGGAGTTTTGCAAGGCAGTGGGGTTAAGTGGCTTGCCCAAGGCCACACAGCTAGGTGATTATTAAGTGTCTGAGGTTGGATTTGAACTCAGGTACTCCTGACTCCAGGGCCAGTGCTCTATCTACTTTGCCACCTAGCCGTCCCCATAGTAGGCTCTTAATAAATATTTTTGGGCTCAACTGGCATGGTGCCTAATAAATAGTAGGTCCTTAAGAAAAACTCATTGAATCAGTTTGCTTTTGCATGTGAATTTAGGATCCTGGTGTAGTAAAAAGAGCTATGAATTTGTTATTTGTAGACCTGGGTTCAAATTCCAAATCTGCCATTTTCTTAACATATATAGCCTGATGTTAATCATTTCCATTCTCTCAGTTTTTGTTTCCTGTAAAAAATGAAGCTCTACATCTAGGATCCTCTGAATTTTGCACCCCTACCTTCACAGCATTTAGCCCAGAGTTTTGCCCACAGTTAGTTAACTGTGTTAAGAATTACTCCCATTGTGTGAACTGGGTGATTGGAAGGATGATGGTACCCTCAGTGGAAATGAGGAAATCAGGAAGAGGGGTAGTGTGGGAAAGAAGATAATAAGTCATGTGTTGGACATGTTGAGATGTTTGAGATGCGGTTGGAGTTCCAAGACCCACAAGGCAGTGCTCCACTCACTGTGTTCCTTGCCTCCCCAGCATGTTTTCTGTGAAGAGTGTCTCTGTCTTTGGTTTGACCGGGAGAGGACCTGTCCTCTCTGTCGCTCAGTCGCCGTAGAAACCCTGAGATGCTGGAAGGATGGCACCACCTCTGCCCATTTCCAGGTGTATTAGGTCAAAAGACTCATGGTGGAAGAATGGAAGGGCCTAGGGGAGCAGAGATGTATCTCCATCACACATCAGTCTCATTGAGTTGGTTTGTCTCCAACAAGGCATCCTGATCTTAAGCCTCACTCTGGGAAGGCCAGGCTGGTGAATAGTTGCTAGTCTAGATCTCTTTTAGAGGGTTTGTTCACCTGGATCCAGAACTGAGATCCTCACTTGAACTCACTTCTCCACCCCACCCCACCCCTTTTCCTCCATAGGTTTCTCATCCCTTTTCAGTCAAGGTCCCTAAATCACCCTGAAGAATTCCATTCATTGTCCATCTTCTAACCTTTCCCACCCCTCGGAAAGGAGTAGATAATCTTGGTCACCCGCTAGGTGGTGTGGTAAGTAGACCACTAGACTTGGAGCCAAGAAGAACGAAGTTTGAATGCTGCCCCAACACACACTAATTGTATAATTTTGGCTAAGTCAATTACTAGTTAGCATATAACCTTTCTGAGCCTCAAGTTTCCACATCTGCAAGATGGGGATAATAATGCCACCTACCTCACAGGGTTGTTGTGAGGATGAAATAAAATATCATGGGAAATGCTTTACAAAACCTAGAATTCTATAGAAATGCTTCTTCTTGTACTAGTTGTATCATGACCTGCTTCCTGGTCAGGGTTGATGGTTTGGGCTATCATCTAGGTCGCTGGGGAAAAGAGCAAAAATGGACATAAATGATAGGAACTAAGGGTTTTCAGGAAAAGAACCCACTATGCCCTCCTCTCTTCCCCTGCTCAGTGAATTGGGTATGTATCTGCTCCAAACTATGCACTATTCTCCTTGTGGGGTGCACCTCACTGCAGTTCTCCAAGACAATACTGGATAGCCAGTCTGTCAGAGATCCCCTAATATGGATTCCTGAGTGGGTCAAAGTTGAAGCAGAGGACCATCTCTGAGATTCTAAAAATATAGAGATTCTGAAAAACTCTAGAAAGCCCTGCTTCCACAGGCTAGGAGGGATGTCACATTCAGGGATGAGGTGGGACCCAGTTCCCTAGATGTAGATGGTTCTCAATTCCTCTTTCTTTTCCCATTCTTCCTCTGCCTCCTTTTCTTTTCTTCTTTTCCATAGCTGCTTGTCATTCATATGTGAACCACCTTGTACTCATATCATATGTATACTTCTATGTGAACATGTTGTCTCCCATTAGGGTGCACATTTCTCGAGGGCTGTGTTTTTGAATTCCCAACACTTAACAAAGTTGCATGTTGACTGACCATTCCTCTTGCCAGTACCATCCATACTTGCTTGCCAATACCATTCATACTTGCCAGTACCATCCTCCTGGTGGCCCTAAGAATCAGAGATAGTACATGGTCTAGATTTATATATTCTCTGGAATGTCAAATTATGGCCCTGGGCCCCAGTCATACTTGGGTTCTCTAACTTACACCATGAGGGAGATTTATTTTTATATTCTATTTCCCTTTCAGAGAGCTCCTGGCAGAGTGGATAGAAGATAAACCTTAGAATCAGGAAGACCTGATAGTTACTTGATTTAGGGCCATTTACAAGTCCAATTGCTTCTCATTGCTCCCATTTTATAAGCCTATAAATTATATCAGTGAGGGAGTTTTCACAATGGGCATCCTCTACTTCCATGACACTATGGATTCAACCCATATAAAACCCTTCCTTTCAGCTTCTTCCCTAATCAACCCATGACTAAAAGATCCAAGATCTAGTCACTGAAAGGGCTTCAGATGCATAGAGTCCAACCCCTCTTTTTAAAATTGAGGACCTCAAGGCTGTGAATTTGAGGATCCTCTGATCTCCCAATCTAGCTCTTTTATTTTTATTGATTTGTTGTTCAGCCATTTTTTAGTTTTGTCCAATTCTCTGTTACCCTATTGGGGATATTTTTTGGCAGAGATACTCTAGAAGTTTGCAGTTTCCTTGACCAGCTCATTGTACAGAGGAAGAAACTGAGGCAGAGTAAAGTGACTTGCCCAGGGTCACACAACTGATAAGTATTTGAAGTCAGTTTTAAATTAAGGTCTTTCTGACCCCAAACCCAGTGCTCTATCCATTTTTATGGATACATTTTATTATTGCATCTCTATCCATTGTGTCACCTACCTGTTCCATTGTTATTATAACATCATTTTCATTTCTGAATATGTTCCCTCTTCGCTCACAACCCAGAAAGATGAAGAGCTATTCAGCAAACCCAACTAATACATGAAGCGTGTACGCTGTTGCTTTTCACCTATTGATCCCATCCCAACCTTGGCAAAGAGGGGAAGGAGATGCATTTTCTCCGCTCTTCTCCAGGATTTAGTCTGGTCATTTTAATTACACAGCATTCTATTTCAGAGCTTTTTGTTTTGTTCTGGGTGATTTTTTTTGGCTTTTCTTACATTTTCCTTTGCATAGGGACCACAAAAGCCCCAGGAATCCTCTGCCTATCCCTCTGTGGTCTTTTTTACGCCAACCATCTTGCTCTCAGCCTGGGCCTTAGTACCACTCACTGTTGCCAGAATTCAGAAAGTGTGTAGGTTTTCAGAGAAGGCGGGGGAGGTTGAGCAGCCTGGCTGGTTAATAAGCTGATTATCCCACAGTTCTCAGGAGTGAGGCCGAACAGTCTTGCTGTCACCAAGCCCCCAGACGGGATTATCTGAGCACTTCCATCCCAACAGCCATGGGGCATTTCTTGGGGCATGGAGCGAGCTGGGACCTTCTCCATCGCTCAACAATTTGGGCGTTTTCCCGGATCCCAGTGAGAGATCACCTTCCAGGGTAACACGGCATCTTTCATGCTCTGTTACTATGGAAATAGCTATGATGTTCAAATCCCACTTGCTCAGATAAACAGGCAGGAAGGAGGGCACCTGAGGGAGATGCTGCTATATGTATGTATCAGCTTGGCCCTTTTTCTCTTCTCTTTCTATTAGCCTTAAGGAAGAAAACCAAAGACAAACAACAGGAGGCCCGGCAACTGGTTTATCAGAAAAATTTCTCTGCATGCAGACACAGCAGAGGCATGATAAATTAGAGCCAGAGAAGGCTTATTAGCAGAGGATGTGTATGATCTAGTGGAGAGTGTGCTTTTTGGAGGTATCAGGAGACCCCAAATCGAGTTTCTAGCTCCCCTTGCCCAATCCATGATCTTGTAGGAGCCCCGAGGCAGTCTTTGTGCTGGCAAACTGAAGCATATGGACAAGAAGAACCCAAGAGAGAAGGCAACATTTTCTAGACAGGCAGAGGAGACTTCTGGTAAGCAACATGGTGGAGATTTGGGGAGAAATCTCCATGCCTCTATGGTTGACTCTCTGGATTTTTCCCAATGTTTAGCCCAGTTCTCTGAATTGGATTAATGAATCAGAATGCCATCAGCCAGGGGATCTGATTCCCCAAAACACAGCCAGTGGAAAATTCCCAGAAGGACACTATTCTCTAAGTAGGGAGAGCTGGAGAGGACTGTAGGAACTGTCTCATCTGACCCTCTTTATTTTACAGAAAAGGAAACTGAGATAGAGACCTTAGAATCACAGAGCATCAGAGACTTAGGAGACTTCCTAGTCTGGCCCTCTCTGTTTTATAGAAAAGAAACAAATCCAGGGAGCTTTGTCAGGGTCTTAAGAGGTAGGATTTGAATTCAGCTTCTTTGACTGCAAATCTATTGCCCTTTCCACTATACATTGCTATAAATTGCTATACATTCTACAGATCTTGGAACTTGAGTTCCAATGAGTGCCTCATTTTTTCAGAAAAGTAAACTGAGGCATGGGAAAGTGGGAGTGAAGTTAATTAAGGAGCCTAGGTGGGATGTGAACCCTACTCTCCTCACTATAAATCCAACATTTTCCCCAATAGATTACACTATATTTATAGCAAGAATTCCCTGAATATAGTAAATTTTTTATATGTATACGTTTGCAAAATGCAATCCATATTGCCTCCTTAAACACTGAGCAAGTCTAATTATTCTCATTTTATATAGATGGGACCTGTGAAAGGGATGCACCTTATCTAAGGCCACACAGCATAATAGAGGGGAATCCTAAGCCCTTTGATCCTGAACCACATAGACCTTTGTAGACCATTGAGTCTACCTCTCCCCCATTTTACAGATAGGGAAAATGAGACACAAAGATTAAATCATTTGCCTGTAATTTCACAACTAAGTAAACAGCACATGTTACTACACTAAGTAGTAGATTAGTTATATATTAAAGAAAAGACTTGAACCCAAGTCTTCCTAACTACAAAGCTGGCTTTCTGACCAATATCATGCTTCCTCTTTGAAATGGCAATGATGCAGTAGGAAGCGCCTGAAGGATGGATGCATAGATTCTTAGCAGGCAGAGATGAGAAATAGGCTTTTCAGAATGAGGTAACCACTTCTCAGGTGTGACACATGGTCCAGTGGCAGATCTGTGACTTGCCATATTCTGAACACTTTCAGCAGCACTGTCCTGCTGAAGTGTCCTTTCAGTGGGGTCATCTCTCACTCCTACACTAAGGGATCTCCAAACATCTGGCAACAGCCGTCACTGTGGTCTAGTGGGGTCTGGGGTTGTCCTGGGTAAAAATTCTGTGTCTGTCATTGACTAACTGTGTGATCTTGGACAAAGCCTAGCACAACCTCTCTGGTGGAAGGGGCAGCCAACTGGCAAAGATGACCAATAATCGATAATACTGGGTGTTGGAGAGATTGTCCAAATATGAGCATGTCAGTGCCCTGTGAATGGAGTTATGAATTGCTGTCTCCAGCCTAGAAAGCAATTTGGATATGTGGAAAGTATGGATTATGATGTCCATATCCTTGGTCCCAAAGATTCTACTGCTGGGAATATGCCTCAAGGCCATCAGAGATTAAAATAATGGTCATATATTTGCCAAAATATTTATAACAGCACCTTCTGTAGGAGCAGAGAACTGGAAACAAATGACTGCCCACCCGTAAGGAAATGGCCTAAGTAAACTGTGGCCCTTGAATGTATTAGAACATTATTGTGCTACATGAAACAATGACTATATAATGGATGCAGAAATTCTAGGGAGACCCATATGTTTTGATACAAAATTATTAGGAGAATCAGGAAAATGAGATCTGTAGTTACTACAATTCAAATGTAAAGAATAACAATAAAAAGATGGACTCTGAATACTGTGGGTCATAATGACCAAGCTGGTCTTGAGATGGGTTAAGCCTCCTTCCATTCCTTGTAGAGACTGGTGACTGTTGGTGTGGAACATCCCACACATAAATGTCAGTTTTGCAATGGACTGGTTAAGTTTCCCTCTTACTTCCCCAATCCCCTTCGGGGCCCCTTTAATTTTGTTATAAGGGATGGCTCTCTGGTAGGAGGGAAGAGGGATACTTTGGAATGGTTGGGTACTATAAAAATCAATTAAAACTTACTTTTAAAAAAGAAAACACATGAGGAACTTGGAGAAGCATGGGAAGACTTATATGAACTGAACAGAACCTGGGAAACTTAATAGAATACATTGACAACAATGTAAGTGGAAAACTGGAACTGATTGCTATTAAATGATGTCAAGCAAGTGTTACTTAGTTTTGCTGATCTGTTTTTCCACTCGAAATGGCCCCTGGGAAGGGAAATGGAGGGGTATGTTGTTAAATGCAGGCAACAAAAATTATTTTTTAAATGAAAGAGAAAGAGGGAAAACAAGGATTTTTAAAATGCCGATTTTCTGCCAGGTGCTTTATCATTTTCTTATTTAATGTTAAACAACCCTTGGAAGTGTTATTGTTTGTCATAGCATATCTGACTCCTTTTGTGACCCCATTTGAGATTTTCTTGGCAAAGATCCTGGGGTGCTTTGCATTTCCTTCTCCAGTTCATTTGACAGATGAGGAAACTGAGGCAAACAGGATTAGGTGACTTTTCCAGGGGTCACCTACCTAGCAAGTATCTGAGGTCACATTTGAACTCAGGTTTCTTGACTTCAGGACCGGCACTCCATCCATTATACTTCCTTAATTGACCCACCCCACCCCCGTCATGGATCTTCTCCTCTCTCTGTGAATGTTCTACTAACCCTGAGCCTCAAAGGGGACCATGGATTAGCCTGGAATCAGGAAGAAGGGAACTGAATACCTGTTTCCCATCACAGCTAGGCTAGGGCACTGTGGGGGTGAAAACTGGATAGCAATCTGTTCCTATTTGCATGCTCATTAACATGTTAATTGAATGAATTGAATACATTAGCTGGTATGATCTCTCTGCATTTGAATCAGATTGCTTGGAAAGAGGACCTGAGAGCAGCAGGCAGAAGGAGATTCTTTCTCTCCATCCCACATGATAGGAAGGTTTTCTAAAACATGAGATAATCATCATTATACTTCCCAGTTTTATAGCATTTTAAGATTCAGAAAGCACTTTTCTCTTAATGTCCCCTGAAAGATAGAAAGTGAAAATATCATTTCTATTTTATAGATGAGGAAACTAAAGTTAATTGCTTGGTCCAAAATCAGTCACTTTCAGTGATTGTAGAATTTGGACCTGAAGGCATCTTCAATCTGGAACAGAAAAAAGATCTGAGGCCTTCTATGCTAATCCCCTTTATTCATGAAAGACAAAACTGAGTTCCGTGGAAGAGAAGTGACTTGCCCAAAGTCACACAGCTTCAGAGGTAACATTTGAACTTTCTTCTCCACCTCCCAAATCTAACACTCCTGATTCAGAAGCACCAGGGGATATGTATTGACTTCCTATCCATCAGGCCTCAAAACAGAGAAGAGAATCCTGGGGGGAGCAGCCCCTTCCCACGCCTCAGACCCCATCCACCTCTGTAGCCCAAAATGAAAAGATCAACCAAGACTTTAGGCTCAAGAGCACATTGAATTTTTTAATAAAGTCATTATAAATATGTACAAAGAGTTTTAAAGGTATGAAATCCTTCTTACAAAAGATAGTACAGCAAACTTGTCATATCAGAAACCAGAAGAGTGTGTTCTTAGCTTGTTGCATCCCCATTGAGGGCAGGCAGGATATGAGGACACACCAAGCCACTCTGTAAAACCCATTATAGAAACATTAGGTGCCCAACTGCAGGATTCCCCCTAATAACAAGAGTTCTTCACTTTATTTGTGTCCTGGAACCCCTGGGTGGTCTGGTGAAGCCTAGAGGTCCATTCTCAGAAACATGTTTTTAAATTAATAAAATACATAGGATTACAAAGAAAATCAGTTATCATGAAATAAATATATTATTTTTTCCCATCCAAGTTCACGGGTCCTCTAAAATCTATCCCTGGACCCCTTGGGAAGACTTAACCAAGTTAAGAAATTTCTCCCTAAAGTAAATTCATTCCTCAAAAGTAGGACTTTTAGTAAAACAAAAAGGCCAGACAAACAGAAGGAATGGATTTGGGAGGGACTTTGGAAATGGAAGCAGATGGGAGGCAGAAATGTTTTTCCAGTTCCCACTGCCCTGGAATGACAGAATGAGATGCTGCTCCTTGGATCATTCATTGTTTTATTGGAAGGGACCTTAGGCATCAACAAGGCAGATCTCCTCATTTTACATAAGAGAAGACCAAGGTGCCTTGGACACAGGCAAGGACATGACTAGACCAAGTTGGTACAGACTGATATTCTGTATTAAAACTAGAATTCAAAATGGTTTCTCTCCTCAATAAAGTCAACATCCTTTCTATGCTGCTTCTGGAGACTGGAACCCAGAACATGTAACAAATAAAATAAAAAAAAAAAAAGACTGTCCTAAAAGTATGGGATGAGATTAAAAAAAACAAAAAACAAAGGATACCATCCCCAGCCTTGTCCATTTGGAACAATACATCCTTTTAAATAGAACCATGGCCATACATCAAGATGGAACTTTCAGTGACTTTGAATTGTGAAGTTATGGGATGGCAAACTGCCTTGCCCTATTGGAGAGAGCCTATACCTGACCTGGAAGAGACCTCTAGCAAAACCTAGTCCATCCTCAACCAAAAATACCCCAAAACCATGAATAATATACAGATCTCATTATATACTTAAAATTCAATATGGAAGAAATCCTCTGGCTATCCCACAATAAAGAGTCTCTAGATTTCTAATCAGGAACAGCATCCTTTCATATATGTCTAACCTAAGGCTAGAGTCAAGTGAGGCCACATGTGTTACTGTAAATACTCAAAGTTCCCAGCAGATTGATAATAATATTGGGGGACAGAAAGGAGGAAGAGGTAATTTCCAAACCCTGCCTTTAAAGAAGCAAATTCTTGACCTAACCTAGGTAGCCTTCATCCTAGAATAATAGAATATGGGACTAGAAAGAATATAATCGAACCTTCCCTTTTTTTGTTTAATAGAGAAAGAAATCAGGGTCCAGAAAGGTCACATTCTACCAAGGTCGCACAGCAGCCAGGATTGGATTTGAACTCATGTTCTCCATCTCCAAATTGGGTGCTCTACCCATTACACTATTCATCTACAAATCTTTTGGGGTTTTTTAAATGATTCTTTTATATCAGTTCACTTCCTTTGCTTAGGGCTAAGCTGGAGACCTTAAAACTGTACGGGAATCCAGGTACAAGCCTTCCCTCAATTCTCAGTTTAGGCAGATCTCAATGAAGAGGTGATTTCTTAAAAATATTCTGTAACTGATAAAAGCTAGTGGGTTCTTCCTTAATGTTCAATAAATATTCAAAGATGTAAAAAGTTGTTCCAACTGATCACCTCCACCTTCAAAAAGGGGGGTGGGCAGACAGGATTTACTTAGGAGGGAGGGGTGGCTGATAAAAAATCTTGAAATCCCAGGAGCATCCCTGACCCCCAAAGTGCCCACCTCTTGGGAAATGTAACTCATTTTCTAAAGCTTTTTTATTTCAAATGAGCCCAGACTGTTCTTCCCTGGAAGCCAGCACCTAGACGATGATCTCAGAACCTGCCTCACCCCCCTCCCTGTACCAAATCAGTCTGCTGAAATCCAAGATGAGGTCTTTCTTTATTTTAAGCCCTGCCTCTCTCTCTCTCTCTCTCTCTCTCTCTCTCTCTCCAAATCCTTTGAGGCTCTGCAGTGAAGCTCATCAAAATCAATGATTTCTTAGCATCTGGAGAACAGGGGAGATTGAAAGAGAGAGAGGGAAGAAAGTAAGCATGGTCAAAATATGGACAATAACAAAAGAGCCCAGCTCACTATCCTATGTAATCTCCGTAATGCAAAGAGAAGACAGCAGAGACACATGTGGATATATATCATGCTTCAATTTCCTAATACAAATGTCAATCAAGAGTCGAGTCTCATATCAAAATGAGCATAAAAACAGCCCCTTGTCAAAAGCAGGGGTCACAAAGAAGCACACTCATATTCATGATGTGCCTCCCCTCCCCATAAAAAATCTAAGATTTAGATACACATTTGTTAATAATATATGGAAGCTATATACAGTGAATCCTAGCCATTAAACTTTTGGGGTGTGCCTCCTTCTCCCAGCAAACTAGATTTCCTGAAATCAGGGTCTCCTCCAGACTACAACCCCAAAACCACCTGCTGGGAGAAATTCTGTTCTCCAGGCAACAGGAGTGACTTAAAGGCTAGCTGAAGAGAAAAGGGTAGATCCAAGCCCAAGAAGATTATTACAGACTAGGAACATTTCCCTCTGTACTCCCAAACTGGAGGCCACCAGATACTCCTACAAATACTAGAGGGGTCTGGAAAAGACAACCCTGAAATAAACACCATCTTGTATACCACTGATCGCCGGGTAGCACACTCCCCCAGGAGTCAAGGACAATGGAGCAGATACTATGAAGGATTTTGACAGTCTTATCCCCAAGTAGTAAAGGACTCAGGTATGTGTACAACCCCCTTTTCTCACTCCAATATCCATCCAAACACCAGAATAAGGGCCTTTGGGAGGACCCTATGAAAAGATAGGTCCAAGGACGTGAAATATGGAGTTAAATGTTAGAATCATGGCTGCCTCATAAAAGTCATATCCCACTAAAGAGGACTGACTGTGTGTGAAAGACTAGAGGATGGTTCAACAGTCTTCATATGTTGTCTTTTCTATATGTAATGTAAATATTATTTGGGGGGGAAGTGGACTGGAGGTGGCAGCAGGAATCGGGGCCTTACCATGAAGCTCCTTCTCCTTTCTAAGGGATCAGTCCCATTTTAACCGGATGAGTTCGATGATCTCCTGCTGCTTGCACTATGTTCTCACAGCTGGGACCCCCAGTCACCAAAGTGAGCAGAGCCACTACCCACAAAATGAGGTGAGCACTAATTTGGAAGCTGGAGTCTAACCCTCACTCTATTCTCCCTTGAGACAAGAGGAGATGGAGTGCTCAGCACAGATGCATAATACCAGTTGTTATTTTGTTTCATTTTGGTTTTTTAATGAAAACAAAAACAAGAATTGCTCCCCAGAGACTCTGTAGCCAACTTGTTCTCCGAGGTGCATTCTTATAACTGATTCTTATAAACTTCTGAAAAAAGTAGCTTATCTTAAAAACCTCTGATGCCGTGCCAATCTGGTGCCTACCACTGGAATGCCCTTCAGCTTCTTCCTCTAGGCCCTACTTAGAAAGCCTAGTCGGCATCTTGACTCTTGAATCCCAAAAATCCAAGAGAGGAGATCCTATGGAATTGCTGTGGAATGGATTCCCAAGGAAAAACCCTCACTCGCTCGTGAGGCCAACAATTCTCTAGCTGAGCCTCACCACCCCCCTTATCAATGTCCAAGATGTGCCCAAAAGGATCCAAGGACAACAAAGAGAATATGACAAACAGACCTTGGCAATTCATCCCTTTAAAAACAAAAATTCTGGACAAGTGAAATGAATTCCTCTCTAGTCCCCAGCCCCAAGAGCAACTTGAGTAAAATGGTAGCACCAGAAAGGCAGTTTAGCACCCGGCAAATATGAAAACAGAGCACCAAAGATACCAAACAGATAGAAAAATGGATCTGCCCCTTGTGGAGCAGAGTTTCTATATACACAAACTAGGCCTCGTCAGAATGTTCCAGGGTGCAAACACCCTGGACCTTGTGCCCACCCCTTGCCAAGACTAGCAGGCCTCCATTCCCTCATCTGTATTTTCCCAGTCGCTGTCACCAGATGTTTGACTCTGGCTGTGGAAATACACTAGTCTTGTCCCAGTGGGCCTTCACTTTCTGTGCCTCAAACACGGAGGGGGACAAATGTTCATACTGCGAGTCGCATAAATGGAACGGGAACGCCCGTTCTCAACAAAGCATGCAGAGATGATAAATATTCCTATTCTCTCTCTTTTATATATATATATATATATATATAATATATATATTTATGGATATGTATATATACGGATAGGTTTCTGTTTCTATTTCTGCTGCTGGATGTCTGAAGATTGCCTCCAGTCCAATTCGGCATTCCCGTTGCCCGAGGTGTTTTGATGTCCTCCGCTTTCTCCTCATGGTGCCACCCTTCTGGACCAGTGGCTACTCATGTTCTGGATTCCCTCCAGGAAAATGGGATCCAGCTTGCTCCAAGGACACAGGATTTTCTCCAGCCTGGGGAAATAAAAGATTTGCATCTTGCTCAATATATATGGACATAGAGAATACTCTGTTCTGTGCTGAGGACTCAAGAGAACCACAACAAAGAGGCCAATCTTTGTTATTAAGCATTTGAAACTAGACTATATGAGGCAGTATGGTACAATGGAAAGAACATCAATGCTCAGGAAGCAGAGAACCTTAGTGGAAATCCTCCCTCTCGGGCTGTTTCCCTTTGTGACTTTGTACTGGGCACCCAACATCTCCAGGCCTCAATTTCCTCATCTATAATCTGAAGGGGTTAGTTAGATGATGGGTTTGATGGGTTTGAGATCCCATGAATCTCTCAGGCAGGTAGAACCATACCTAGGGTGAAATAACTGGGCTTTGTTCCAGGGAAGGGAATTTCGAGTTCCATTGAGGTGGGAAGGGACATTCTTCCTCCCCTGCCTACATTACCCCTCTACTGCCAGTTTCCTCCTCCTTCAAAAGTGGAAAAACCAGGATGACTTCCTCTCTCCATCACCCCAATCACCCACTGCCACTTGTCCCAGGTAAAGAAGTCATCAATGATGTTTCTGAAGCCAAGATCCAAGTCTTTTATTTCTCTCCTAATTGGTTCAGAGGATCACCCACTATGCCTACAATCTGTATTAGTTCTTTTGGTTGGGACACCTCCAAAAATAGAACCAACTGTGCTCACAGCTTGTACTAATTCTTTGGGTCCCCAAATGGATCCCCCAAACATGGTTTGTGTTCTTCAATGGCTATCCCTGGTCCTTGAGTTTTTATAGAACCCATTGTGCCCACAGTCTATTCTATTTTGGCAGGTAAGAACCAAACCCCCCCCCCCAACATGGTTTGTTTTACAGGGGACTCCCAATTGGATGAGATTAGATTTCCAATCTTTGAAACTTGATAGAGTCCACAGTCAGGTAGCAGGGTTTTTCCTGCCTTCCAATCACTGAACCAAGAATTGACATAAAAGATGAGATTTTTCAGCTATTAATTTGGAACCAAAAGGCCACTGTCAAGAGGGAAGAGAGACCAGATTAAAAGTCTAGAAGAGCTGAGTTCAAGTCCTAACTCTTACACAAACTGTGTGATCACAGGCAAGTCATGTAAAAAAATGTCTCAAGCCCCCTACCTCCCCCCACTCCCCTGTGCTCCCTCCTACCCCCTATCCTGAAGCAACTAAAACTGGAGGTTACAGCAGAATTTTTGATCTGCCTCAGTGGAGGAGCTTTCCACACCAGGAGTTCTCCAATTCATTTTTCCATTCTGTCCCTAGGGTCACAGATTGAAAACTGAAAGGGACCTCAAAGGTCATCTCATCCAACTTTCTCATTTTACAGATAAGAAAGAACACCAAGAAGAGAGAGACTTACAGTATCAAAGATTGGGTAAAGCCATCTACTCCAACTCACTTATTTTACAGATGAGAACATCGTTATCAAGTGATTAGCCCATAGTCATAGAGCCCATAAGTATTAGAAGCAGGATGTGAACCCACATCTTCAGAACTCTAAACCAATGAAATCCTAGATCTAAAGTAACAAAAAACATCCAGGCAATTAAAAGTCTATTTCCTATCAGTAAAAGCAATACTGACTTCCCATCTTTTTCTCCCAGACACTTAGGCTGAAGTCCTTTTTGATCTTTTCCCTTTTAAAATAATAAGAGAGGGGGCAGCTAGGTGGTACAGTGGATAGAGCACTGGCCTTAGAGTCAGGAATATCTGAGTTCAAATCCGGCCTCAGACACTTAAAAATGACCTAGCTGTGTGGCCTTGGGCAAGCCACTTAACCCCATTGCCTTGAAAAAAAAAATCTAAAAAAAATAAAAAAAAATAAGAGAGGCTAGATATAATCCAGTCATAGCATTTTAAAGTTGAAAGATAGTAGAATGGTTATGCTTTCATTAAGATTTTAATTCTTGATTATTTTGTTTATGATTATTAAATTTCTAATTTGGGGGTACCAGCACAATACTTTAGTACAGATCTTGCTCTGTGATGGCCCCTTCTTATTCTTATCTACCATATTCATGATTGGGAGGAAGGGAAGAAAGGTTTATTAATCACTTACTATGCATCAATCACTATACTAAGCAATTATATTAGTTTATTAACTCTTTCAGTGTTGAAATTTTTTTCCCTTTCATCCCAGTTCTGAATATTTTGTGACAAATTCAGGCCCAAATGCAAATTTCACAAGGGATCAATTATAGTTGTAACTTATGTTAATTTCTTCCTAATTACCCTATAAATGAACCTAAAGCAATTAAATAACAATTAAAACTTGCAGAAACTATGGATTTTTCAATGTAACATGCTTCAGCCCTGCAAGAGGTAAGTTTCTAAAGTGTTTTACCCATAACAGCTAGGTGGCACAGTGGATAGAGCAGGGAGTTCGAATCCAGCCTTAGATACTTGACACTAACTAGCTGCGTGACTTTGGACAAGTCACTTGACCCTGACTGTCTCACATCCAGAGCCATCTCCAGTCATCCTGATCTATATCCAGTCACTGAACCCAGATGGCTCTGGGGGACACAGTGAGGCTGGTAACTTATAACAGCACCCCACCCCACTCAAATCCAATTCACTTACTTAATGTCATGGCCTGTGAGAACCAAGAACAAACATCAATCAAATCATCATCATCATCATCATCATCATCATCATCAACCCACAACTATCATCTCAGATAGACTGTGCACTTATTATTTCCCATATTTAATAAGTGAAACAACTGAGGGTCAATGAGATGAAAGCATTTGCCCAATCTTTGCTGGGGGACCTCCAATGGAAGGGAAATGCACGACACTTTGTGCATCAGCCTATTCCACAAGGCCCAATTTGTAGCTTCCACCCAGTATTCTCCATTCTGCCCACTCTAGTCAAGCAAAATGAGTCTAATCATTTTTTTATTTGGTGAGGCAATTGGGGTTAAGTGACTTGCCCTGAGTCACACGGCTAGGAAGTGTCCAGTATCTGAGGCCAGATATTCACTCAGGTCTCCTGACTCCAGGGATGGTGCTTACCATCTAGCTGTCCCAAATCTAATTGCTCTTGGCCATGATGGTCAAGTCTTTTTATTGCCAGGTTGAGTATACCCAGTTCTTTCTATTAACTTTCACATTCTAGGGAAGACCCTTCCCACACTAGTTGTCTTCTTCTCAATGTTCTCCTGTTTATTGGATTCCTTCATAAAATGTGATCTCCCCAGATTTGAGCTAAATAGGTCTACATACTATGGGACTTCCTGGTCCTGCCTTCTATTAGCTTTCTACTAGACCTTGTTTCTTTGATTTGTTTCCTTTATTCAGGAGTGTTTGTAGGGGGCAAGAAAGTAGCTCCCTAAGAGGGTGACCTGACACGTTTTAGGAATCAGAGAAAGCTCCTTCTGCCTCTAGCTTTTTTCTTGCTTTCTTTT
This sequence comes from Macrotis lagotis, assembly GCF_037893015.1. NCBI lineage: Eukaryota > Metazoa > Chordata > Mammalia > Peramelemorphia > Peramelidae > Macrotis > Macrotis lagotis. The sequence continues at coordinate 678,288,666 of NC_133666.1, forward strand.
TTAAACAACAAAGTGAGCCAGAGTCAGGCAAGGAGCTGGTACCAGTGTTAACAGCTTACAAAGCTGTTATAAAGACCCTCTCCAGGGGAATAATCAGGAAAGGGGAGAAGAGCTCCTCTGGTCCTAATTATCACTTAAATAATGATACATTTCTCTGGTGCTAGCTTATTAGAGAGCTCAGAGGCCAAAAGAAGGCTGTGATGGAAGTTAGAATGATGAAAGTTAGAGTTTGGAGATATGTAAAAAGAAAGGAAAGTTTGGGAATTCCAGGTTCCCAGGAAAATGAATAGTATTTCATCATCATAGGTAATATTTCAATAGAACTTATAGATATAATTTCATTTAATCTTGACAACAACCTATGTGACATCCCCATTTTACAGATGAGGAAACTGATTCAGATGAAAGGATTTGCTGAGAGCCACACATGACAAATATCAACTCAGGTCTTCCAGAGACTGTGCCACCTCAAAGCCTAGAGAGACTCATTACCTCACTGGCCGGACAATGAATTTTTTGGGTACAGGAATTTTGGAGGAGCATCTACTGAACTATAGAAGGGTTGTAGTTTGGAAGTTGCAACCCCATTGATGAAATTATAGTCTTAAGATTATTAAAGAAGAGGCAAAATGACCTCTTTCTGCAAAATAGTCAGTGGTCTTTCCCAGAAGTTATTAACTTAGAATTAATAAATGTGGTTTTTAAATGAGAATAATATAAAATAAAAAGATACTATTACTGCTATTAATAATTGGCATTAAACATTTACTGCTAATTATTATTTCCTTCTTCCCCAGGATTACTGATCCTGATCTGTCACTAGCCCAAATAAAGAGACATTCAAATATGAAATTAGCAGTAAATGATAGCAATAAAAAAAATCAGATATTTTGGGGGTACTTTAAGAATTACTGTGTGCTAGAGACTGGAGTCCAAAGACAAAGAATGAAATGAAAGGATGAAAAATCCCTGTTTTCAAGCATCTTAAATAAAATCATAGATAGAAATCATACTTAAAATCACAGGCAAATCATAATAAAATCTGAGACTTAAATCATATATTCTATAATAAAAGCAAAGACAGATTGAGTCCAATCCTCTCATTTTACAGATGAGAAAATTGAGGCTCAGAGACTAAATGCTTTGCCCACAGTCACACAGGGAGTAAGTCCTAGAAGTGAACTTTGGCCTGAAGTCCTCTAGTAGTAGAGGTAGTATTTTTTCATTGTACCCCATATACATATAAAAAATGTAAGTAAAATAAAATAGGAAGCAGCTAGCTGGCACTGCAATGGATAGAGTAAAGGCTTGAAGTCAGAAAGATTCATCTTCCTGAGTTCAAATCTGGCCTTAGACAGTAACTGTGTAACCTTGGGCAAGTCTGATAGCTTCAGCTATCAGGAAAGTTGACATAGATATACAGCTGGAGGGACTTTAGAGGCCACTGAGCCTAACTCCCTAGTTTTACTGAAGAGAAAATGGAGACCTTGGGGAGTCACTTGGGTTCTCTCCCTACTTTCTGATACCATGGAGAAACTGCTCGGTTGAGTGGGCTTGGTGTTCAGGGACAAAGCCATCGTCATTTTTTAGAAAGCCAGGGTTATGCTTCCCATAAGTTTCCAGATGATCTTAGCTGACAAATAATTATAGATAACAAAGATAGAAAAGGAACTGAGTCAGGGTAATGAAAAGAGCACCAGACTAAGAATGAGACTTTTTTTTTTATTTTTCTTTTTTTCAAGGCAATGGAGTTAAGCTTGCCCAAGGCCACACAGCTAGGTCATTATTAAGTGTCTGAGGCTGTATTTGAACTCATGTACTCCTGACTCTAGGGCTGGTGCTCTATCCACTGTGCTACCTAGCTACCCCTAGAATGAGACTTTAAATTCTAGTTCTTCTACCTGAGTGATCTTGGACAAGTCAAGGAGGGTGGTCACTTAAATCACGGAGTTGAACTTAATGACCTTGGGAGTTCCTTCCAGCTCTTAATTTATAATTTTCTAATTTACTCTAAATCACTCCAACCTCCACGGGTCTCAGTTTCCTCATCTGTAAAATATACACAAACCATTAGACTTTAAAATCCCTTTTAGTTCCTTATCTAAGGACCTATGGACTAGAAGGGATTTTAAAGTCTAATGGTTTCTGTATATTTTTGAACACCAAGTCTAAAGTCAGGAAGACTGGAGTCCAAATGTAGCCTCATATACTTACTAGCTGTGTGAACCTGAGCAAACCACTTAACTATTATCTGCTTCAATTTCCTTATCTATAAAATGGAGATGAAAATATCATCTGTCTCCCAGGGCTGTTAGGAAGGTCAAATTATATAATATCTGTTAAAAACTTAGCCCAAACTGATATCTTATTGTCTGATCTTGCTATCACTTATACTTAATGTTTCTTCCTTAAGGATATGATTTCTCTCTCTCATTACACTCAATTTGGATCAACGTACAACATGGAAACAATGCAAAGACTGACAGAATGCCTTCTGTGGGGGTGCGGGGAGGGAAGTAAGATTAGGGAGAAAATTGTAAAACTCAAAATAAATAAAATCTTTAATAAAAAATTAAAAAAAATAAAAGCCTAACCCCTACTAAGTGCTTTAAAAATTTTTGTTTCCTTTTTTTTTTTAAACCAGGACCATCCATCCTCCTCTATCACCGACCCACATTTCACACCACAAAGTGATACCAGGATGGGGCTTTAGCAGTAAATAATAACAACCACTCACATTTTCCTCATACTTTAAGGCTTATAACATGTTTACCCCCCAGAGCCATCCCTGAGCTTTAGTTTCATCCTCTGGGTAATAAGAGATACCATTTGAGGAACTTTAACTTGATAATATCTCTCAGTCTAGTGTTTAAGCAATTACTGCAGGGGAGGAAATTAATTCAAAGTGGAGAGGATGGGCAGGGAGTGATCCTCATTATACCCTTAAAGGTATTTTCCCAGTGATGGAGGTGGATTTGCAAGCAGTTATCCACGCAGTTACGCGCACACATAAACACACACACACACACACACACACACACACACACACACACACACACACAAAGGTCCATCTTATCCCATCCTGTCTCACTAAGTAACCAGACTTAGTAGTAGAGTCTACTAATGGGAAACAACTATTTGCTACATAGACTGAACTACCCTACAGGGGATCATATCCATAGATTTGGCCTCTCAACGCCCTATGCAGCCCAGACATGGAACAGCTGGAACACAGACATGGAAGGAGCCAAGTCAATAAATAAGGTAAATACATCACTGAGGTTAATGTAATCGAAAACAATGCTAAAAGGGAGCCAAGTTCAGATTAATGGCAATGGCCAATCTGGACCCCACAGAACAGATGACAAAGCTCAGACTTCCCTCCTCTCGAGTGTATGGATTAAGGTGTACAGAAGTGGCATAGTGAATCCCCCATCCTGTATCTCTCAGCTTTTGATAGACTGTTTTCTAGGCCTGGAATCCACTCCCCACTAACTACCTTTCTTTGATGTGAGATATACTTTGTAAAATCTTATATGTGCACAAAAATCAGGAACTATTCATTTTTATCTTGGTATCTCTAATACCTAAGACATAGAGAGACACTTAGTAAAGACTTGTGGATTGATTAATTAAATGGAACTTCTCTATTTTGTTAGTTGGGGAGTTAGGCAAAAGTCAGAGTTCTGGGTCTGGAGTCAGGAGTTCAAAGGGGACCTCAGATTTAGTAGCTATGCAGCCCTGGGCAAGTCACTTACCCCTCTCTGTGCCTCAGTTGCCTCAATTGCAAAAGGAGGATAAAAAATCTTTACTGACCTACCAGGATTGTTATGAGAAACAAGTGGGGTAGTTATAAAACACTTGAGCATAGTAGGCATTCATTATCTATAAATGCTAGCTATTTGATTAACTTTTCCTTTACTAGAAAGGAGTTTTCAATGATGGGGGTGGAATATCAATTGGGAAATAACCATCATAAAAATTCATTTTAATTCAATTCACAAGTAATTATTAAGTGCATATTATGTATGAGAATAAATACAAGGTACTAGAGATAAAAAGACACTTTTAAAAAGTAATAATAAAATAGGTCTTGGTCTCAAGAGACTAAAATCCTAGAAGATATACTTTTGGTTCTCAGGATTTGCCCTCATGACTCAGCTGTCTTTTCACCCTAGTCTTTTCCTCCATCAGGCTAGCTCTCTTCTCCCATTGGGGAATTCCTTCCAGGGTCTCCATTTTGGGGATCAGGTCTAGGCTGGCCATGCTTCATTCCCCTCCCAGATATACAGCTGACCCTATGTACTTTTATTAGCATGTCCCAGAGACCTTCTCCTCTTTCCTGCAATTTTCAGAAAGGAAGGAAGGAAAGAAGGAAGGAAGGAAGGAAGGAAGGAAGGAAGGAAGGAAGGAAGGAAGGAAGGAAGGAAGGAAAGAAGGAAGCTAGGAAGGAAAGAAGGTATGAAGGAAGAAAAGGAGAAGGAAGAAAAGATGGTATGAAGGAGGAAAAAGAGGAAGAAGAAAAGAAGGAAGGAAAGGAAGGAGTAAAGGAAAAGAATGATGGAAGGAAAAGAAGGAAGGAAGAAGAAAAAAATTGGAGCAGGTGAATTTTTTTCATTTTGAATTATTTCTTTACATAATTTGTTCATACATCACCTTTATTCATGCTTATAACCCTCCCTTCTTTCCTGTTCATTGAACCATCCTTATGACAAAGTTTAAAAAAGAATGAGAGAAATAAAACAAGTCAGAAAAATTAATCAACACTTTAATTCATCAAAAAACATGGAGTCAGATAGAGTCATATACTCATCATCTCTTCCATCTTTCTCAAAGGAAGAAGATACCTCTTCTCTTTTCCCCTAGGATAAAATAGAATCAGTCAACTCAAAGAACCATTCCAACTCTAGGAGGCTGATTCTATGGAGTAATTTTTAAATTATTTATTTTTATTAACTACCTATATTATTTAATTTTAGCTTATTTCATTACTGTATTATTTATTATTTAGTTCATTTTATCTTTTCAAATATCTATCCTGTCCACAGTACAGTAAGACATAAACGAAATGGGAAAGGGCAGCACAGGGTTTATCAAAAATACACTTCAGGTTTTATAAATACAACATGTTCCTATAATATACACAGCAGGCTATTAAAAATCTATTAGCATGGAACTTTCTACCCTCTGATGCAAATGATAATAGTTTGTGTTTACAAAGCAAAGACAAATGGACAGTCCATGGATTCTGTTGGTCTCCATGTCATGTTATTAAGCCTAAGTGGAAGGCAATTTGGGTAACCCTTTTGGAAAAGTCTCACAGGATAAGAAATCATGGATGAGCTGAAGGGATTATCCATAAGGATCTAGGTGGCCCAGAGGATAGATCAATAACCTGGAGTCAGGGAAATCTGAAATTCATCTTCCTCAGATGCTTATTAACTATCTGGTATTGGACAAGTCACTGCCTCAGTTTCATCTTTTGTAAACTAATGATAATAATAGCACTTATCTCCCCTGAGACAGGGAGACCATTTAGAATATTCAGTTCAACATGAGATGATAAAGGGATGTGTGAGTGGAGAGGAGGAACTATATAGAACTGACAAGATTTGGCCCTGAACTGAATAGCACAGAAAGAGAAGAGGTGAGAATGACAGTGAGGTTGTTACCAAGCATGGGTGATTAGGAGTAGTGTTGTACCCGCCATAATAACTGTGAAGTATAAGGGAAGAAAGATAATGAGCTGTTTTATTGCACTTGTTTCATTTGAGATGTCTAAAGAACATCTGGTTTGGGATGTCCAAACGGCGGTTGGTGATGTGGGACTGGAGCTCAGTAGAGAAAGGAGGAGAGAAAGGAGGAGAGAGACAGAGAGACATGAGACATAGGAAAGTAGGACTATATATATAGATACCAGAATCATCTGCATAGAAATGATAATTGAACCCAGGGGAGCTGATGAGATCACCCAGTGAAAGTGTACAGAGGAAAATGAGAAAAGGGCCCAGGAAAGAGCACTGGGGGACACCCATGGTCAATGGGAACAAATAGAAGGAGATGAATTCAGCAAAAGAAAAATGGAAAAAGAGTGACCAGACATAGAAGGGGAAACAGTAGAGAAAGGGCATCATGAAAGCCTGGACAAGAGCTGACATTGTATAATCTAGTCCTAGAATTTGGTGTGACTAGGAAAACCAGGGCTGAATTTAGAGTGGAGGGGTGGAGGTGGGGGGGGGGGGTGATGGGGGGGCTGGACTTGGCTTCTCATTCTGCTCTTTACTACTTATCTACCTTGGCTCAATCAAGATATTTCGCTTCTATGGGCCTCGGTTTCCTCCCCAAGAAAATGAAAATTGAATTATTTCTAAAATTCTTTTTAGCTCCAAATCCTAAAAAGAACTTCAAGGATCCATATGGTCTCCCCCCCATTAGACTATAAGCTACATGAAGGCAGGGACTGTCTTTTGCCTCTTTTTGTCTCCCCAAAGCGTAGCACATATGTGCTTAATACATGTTTACTGGCCTGAACTGAAATGCATTCTATCTAATCAGGATTCATCCATCATATTCCTTCCACCTGCCTCACCTGGACATGTAGCCATCAGCTGTACAGATGTACCCAACTCACACAGAACCACCACTTCATCTTTCTACCTCTCCATCTGGCCATACCAACTCAACACAACCAATGTTTCTGGAAAGACACATCCAAGTCAGGTTGACAAACTCTTACTCAGACATTGTCCTGAAACACCAGATTTACAAATAAAAACAGAAAGATAGTGCCTAAAGGCAACTAGGTGGCTCAACCAATAGAGGACAAAATCTGGAGTCAGGAAGACTCATCTCCCTGAGTTCAAATCTGGCCTCAGATATTTACTGGCTGTATGATCCTGGGCAAGTCATTTAACCCTGTTTGCCTCAGTTTCTTCATCTGTGCAATGAGCTAGAGAAGGAAATTAAAAACAACCCCACTGTCTTTGGGAAGAAAATCCAAAGTGGGTCACAAAGAATTGGACATGATTGAACAAGAAGTTATCAAGAAACTTACATTCTACTGGAGAAATATAACACACAAGGAAACTGAGGGAGGGGAGAACCCTGAGGTATAGTAGAATGCCCAAAGAGACAGGGGTGCAGGTCCTGACCATAGACTGTCCTTTGCTTTCAGTCACCATCGCTGTGACCCTTAGACCAAAACTCCCTTCCCTGGTTAGCACTCCACCGTGAATGGTCTAATAGAATGCAAGCTCACTGAGGACAGCCACTATCTTACATTTGTGTTCTTGATGCATTTAATAAATGCATTAATGCATTTTTCATTCTTTCACCTTAAGATTTAGACCTGGAAGGGACCTTCGAGATCATCTCAACTGCTTCACTTTCAGTTGAAACTGAGAAACTCATAGATTTATGGCAGAAATCATCTAATTTAATGGTGGCAAATTCAAAGCAGGCACATTGACTTAGATTAACATTATCTATGCTGTTTCACATTATTATTATTTTCATAAATGTTTCACAGGTGCATTTTATTTTATTTTATTTTTGGTTTTGCACAGCAATGGGGTTAAGTGACTTACCCAAGTTCACACAGTTAAGTAAGTCTTAAGTGCCTGAGGCCAGATTTGTCCTCAGAACTCTGGTCCTCCGGACTCCAAGCTCTAATCATCGCACCACCTAGCTATCCCTACCAGTTACATTTTAATCTGAATTAGCAGCACCTGGGAGTTTTGCTGCCCATTTGCCACCTGCCAGAGTGGGTGTTTAGCACTTCTAGAATACCCTCATTTTACTGGTAAGAAAATTGAGACAATTGTAGAATTCCAACACAGATCTTTTCCAATCTAAATTTCGTATTCTAATTGATTTACCATGAAGATCCAAGGCTTGTTAACCTTGAAAGAAGCAAAGGAGAGAGGGAGAGAGAGAGAGAATGGACAGGATTGGAGAGAAAGAGAGAGAGCGGGGGCAGCTAGGTAATGCAATGGATAGAGCACTGGCCCTGAAGTCAGGACCTGAGTTCAGATCTAGTCTCAGACACTTAATTACCTAGTTATGTGTCCTTAGGCAAGTCACTTAAACCCATTGCTTCCCCCCCCCCCCCAAATTAAAAAGAGAGAAAGGAAGAGAGAGGAGACAGAGTCAGTCAGAGAGACAGAAAGAGAAATGGAGATAGACAGAGACAGAGATAAGAGAGAGACAGAGACAGAGAAAGACAGAGACAAAGAGAAATGGAGACTGAGAGACAGAGGTAGACACAGAGAGTGAAACAGAGAGACATGCTTACAGAAAGAACAAGGACATAGGGACGTGTTTCAGTAATGAGGCACTTTTGCCCCCGGCACATCCATAAGGTGAGCTGCTGCTGCTGCTGGTGTATTTAATTATCTCCACGTACAGTTGTATTTACATCCACAGCTCAGTCACTTGTGACTTGGAATCTCACCAGGAGAGTTGGGCAGCTTCACACCCTGAACATGTGGTAGTCAGGAGGAGGGCTATGTCATTAACTTGCCTCTTCCCTCACATCTGGACGCTTCCCTGAGGTTCCTTCAGATCAGTAACCAAATGGCTTCCTGATGAGTCCACTCTCCTCTTCTCCCAAGTTAAAGGAGCCCTCAAAGTCCTTACAAGGTTTGAGGGAAAGGGGAGAGGAGAAGACCTGCAAGTTCCTCCATTTGTCATTTAAAATCATCAGCATCTGCCTCCACTCTTCCTTTCCTGCCTTTCTCACCTCTGGATTCAGGTACTTCCCCCACCCCCACCCCCACCTTCCCCTCCTCCATTGTTAATATTCCCCCTCAATTACTCTTGTATTTTGTTTATATTTTGTATATACTTTTAAGGGCACATGGTATTGGCCTTATGGTAACCCCTTGAAGGCTGGTTCAGTATCTAAGCTTGCAAAGCATTTAACAATCTATATCTCATTTGATCCAACAAACTCTGGAAGCTAGGTAAGTGCTATTATTATTTCCATTTTACAGTTGGGAAAACAGAAGCAGGCAGAGTAAATGACTTGCCCAGGACCAAACAGTTAGTAAATGTCAGAAGCAAGATTTTAACTCAGGTCTTTCTTACTCCAGGTTACCTAAAATGCCAGAGTAGAATTTGAACCCAGATCTTCTGACTTCAGAAGTAGTACCTGCCCATGGTAAAATGCTACCCTCTTAGATCTGAACCATTTGAAGATATGGGAGAAGTCAGCTCTAGTCACTCTGAGCAGTGGCTTAGGGGGCAAGTATCTAGCAGTATCTAGGTAGTCACTTACTTTTGAAAGAAGGTCTAATTAATCATTGCTGGCATTTAAAAGGTTTTATGGTTTGCAACAAACTTTATTAATTTTATCCCATTTGATACTCACAGGATTCACAACAGTCTTGTTAATCAGAGACTACAAGCTGTGAAATCGATCCCAATTTGGGGAAAGGGAGACTGGACTGATAATAGTATTGATATAGAGAAACTCTCGAGAGATAACTCCATCTCCCAATGCCAATCAGCCCCTCCCTGGCAAATTACAGAATCAGATAGGTGCCTAGGAGGAATCAGAAATTAATTACTTCCCCAAGATCATACCCAAGATCAAATGTGCAGCAAAAGAATTATTGTCACTTATTAGTTAGCCATGGCAGACATCATTGCATAGTAGATGGAAATTTGACTCAAAAAATCTGGGATCAAGTCTCAATTTTGACCCACATTGACTGGGTGATCCAAGGTCTGAAGGTCTGAAAGGGAATTTCAAAATTTAAGAGTTCCAAAAATCAATGAAATCACAGATCCAGTCCCTGGTCCTAGTCTATTCTTTTTATTAACAGGAAAGGAGTTATCAGTCTTCATCCTATGGCCCTGACATGAACTGTCAGGATCTTGGCTTTTTCAATCAATAACCATCATCTTCATTTGTGCCTTCTACCGGAGGGATGGGGTTTCTTCACCATACTTCACCATAGCTCACATTCTTTCCATAAATTCTGATTGCAGTCACTCAATATTTTAGGAGACACAATGATCTCTCTCAATGTAATCATGATGGTTCAGATTAGGACAGACACAGCTCACCACACTAGGTCCTTACTCAAACCCTTTCCGGTTTGGTAGAACCTGCCAGTGCTTATGCCACAAGAGGAAAGTTTGTTGTTTTTTCCCCTGGAACAGAATCCAGGTTCATCTCCAGGCCATGAAGAGAGATGAGAAATGAGAAGGGAACTTCAGTGGAATCCAAAATAAAATTAAAGAAGTTGTGATTGTTGTTTTAAGAAGGTCATTGAAAGGGTGGCAACTTCCTAAGTCTTTCTCCAAGGACATCCTGGCAGCTAGGTAGATTAGGGTGCTGAATTTGGAACCAGGAAGACCCAAGTTCAAATCGTGCCTTAGACACTTACTAGCTGAGTGGCCCTGGGTGAGTCGCTTAACCTTTATCTGCCTTAGTTTTTTCTTTTGTAAACTGGAGATTATAAAAATAGTACCTGCTTCACAGAATCAAATGAGATAATATCTTCAAGGTGCTTTCCATTCGAATGCTAGCTATTATTAACATTATTGTCAGCTAAACTGGAGGGTATAGATGGGAAAAACAGGTTTGAAAGAGTAGATGTCTTGTCCTGGGTCATTTGAGCAGTGATAGAAATGGGATGTGCAACCAGGCTCCGAACAGGATTCCCCTTCCACAGCAGCACGCTGCCTCGTCTCCGAGATGCTAACAACAGTGGGTCGGTCTCCTATGTCCCGGGCTAATGTTCACCGGAACAAAGTGACCTGGACCCCCTCCTGGAATACGGGGCACTTACTCCCACACCTCTACATGAGCTCAGAGCACTGACTCCGGGCTAGGGCTCCCTCCTAGGGCTGGGAATTGGTAACCTCGGCAACACCCCCAGCGAATCCTGGAAGAGACCTCTCAGTCGGCTTTCCCCATCCGTCCCCTAAGCAGCCCCCCATCCGACCGCATCCCTTGTCTCTCCGGGCACCTGCCCCTCCCAGTGGGGGAACACGAGCATCCCCCAGAGCTGGCCGCCCCTCCCGCCTGCCTCCGGCGCCTCCAGGACGCCAGCCCCCCAATCACCCCTTTGGCTCCTGCCTGGTCAGGCAACTCCCCGGGGCCCGAGGGAATGCTATACTTGCAGAAACCTTAGGAGAGTGAGAATCACTGCCCCCCCCAATCTCCCAACCCTGTGCCCCAGACCCCAAGCCAAAGCTGCGGGGTGGGGGGTGGGGGAGAGGGAGCTGGCCCTTGGCAGAGCCCAGCTCCTTTTTCTCTGCCCCATCTATCTTCTGTTTTCTTTCAGTCATATTCTTTCTCAATTGTTTTTAAGATTCGTAATTTTTTTTTTCTTTCTGTGTCGTACAGGAGAAGATTCAAGGCCTTTCTCTCAGGTTCTTTACTACCTATTAAGTCACTTCACTTCCTCAGTTTCCTCATCTATAAAATAAGGGGCTTGGACTAAATGTAAATGAGCTCAAACACTTCTGTTCCTAGAAACGGAGGGGGTCCTCCCATTTTCTTTTTTCTCTCTCACTTTAACTTTACAAAATGAGAGGCTTCAACTCGAATCTCTCAGGTCTACCACACCCTACACCCCCCAGGATTAGCAGTCTCTATATTCTCTTATCTAAGAACTATCCCATCTCAGACACGCTCATGTTCTAAGTTGTTCCGCTGACATTCTCTGCTCTGAGAGCACCCCAGTTCTAACATACTGGGTTCTAAGGTCTCTGCCAGCTAGATGCTCAGCTCTATCATCCTAAGACTCTTCAACTCTGCCTAGGATTCTTCCTTTCCTCTTCTTTCGGTCTCTTCTGAGTCTTTCTTCTCTTCCCATCTTTGCTTCTCTCCTTCTATTCATTTTTTTCTCTTCTCTCCAGAAAGTTGTTCTTAGCTCCCCAAAGAAAACGGGCTAAGCCTGGGACTAGACAGGGAGGGGAACTTCTCTGCTTCTCAAAGGGAGAGGCATTAAAGTGGTCCATCTTGCTCCCACTTGGGGCAGGAGTGGACCCCAAACTTCTTCCTCTGCCACAGGTTAGAGACTAGCAGGGTAACTTTCCCAGGGATCGCAGGCAAGAGAGACTTTGGCTTCCTTAGACCTACAAAGCACTTGTCCCCATATCTCCCCACCTCACCAACATTACACTATAAGGCAATGAGTTGGGGTTATCCCTGCCCAATCCAGAGAGGATGGACTTGGGACTCATCTGCAGGGGTCCATTCCAGATGGGGAGGGCGCAGATACGTTTGGTGAGCCAGCCCCGATTGCTGGCAAAGCCATTCTCAGGATGCAATGCCCTAGGGGGCCGAACCCTTGGGCATCCATGCCCACTCCCCTGCCTTCCTCAACAACCACCGACTCCCAACAGTGTTTCTGCCTTTCCCTCTCATCCCCGCCAGGGTCAGCCTTGTTCTCTTCCCTGGTCCCCAGCTCCTGGTTTCCTTCTGGACACCTCCACCCCCCCCCCTTCCCTCCTATGGTTGCTGTACCTTTCATCGCTGTCCAGTCTTTCAGCCTCGGTGGGACAGAACTGTTTCTCTTTCCACATCCCTTACTTTGCCTAGCCCCCAGCACCCAGCGGGATTCACTACCTGTTTGGTGCCAGACCTGAGGAGATGGTCCCTCTTCTCCCACCCCTCCAAGGGGACTGACTGACTGACTACTCCATTCTAAGCCCAAACCTCAAGGGCCCTTCCCAGGCAGGTTCTTAGCCCGGACCAAGCTCCTAGAGGGCAGTCTTTGGAGGTCCCGTGTGGGGCACTGAGGATGAGATAGAGGGAGGAGGAGAAAGTTGACTAAATCAAAAGAAGTGTCACGGGCGAGGGAAAGAGATGGAGGGGAGAAAATGAGGGAGAGGAAGCGCAGAGAGATGGGCTGCGAAATGACAAGAAACAGGAAGATTCAGAAGAAAAGGAGATTAAAGGAGATCGCAGAAAGGAGGAGACTGAGGCTGAGAAGAGGAAACAAGAAGAGAAGAGGGAGGTGAGAAGAAGAGAGGAAAAACAGAGAGGAGAGAGGAAAGAAGAGGGAAAGAAGCAGAGAAGAGGGGAAAGAAAAGAGAAGAGAAAGAGAAGAAAAGAGGACGGCGAGGGGAGAAGAGGGAAAGGAGGGGAGAAGAGGGGAAAGAAAGGAGAAGAGAAAGAGAAGAGGGAGACGAGGAGAGGAAGGAGAGGAGAGAGGAAGAGGAGGTTAGGAAAGAAGGAAAAAGAGAAGAGAAAGAAGAAGGAGAAGAGAGGAAAGAAACCAGGATAGAACAGAGAAGAGGAGAGAGAAGAAGGGAGGGGAGGACAGGAGAGAAAAAGAGGTTAGGAAAGGAGAAGAGAAAAGGGGAAGAGAGGGGAAGAGAAGAGAAGAGAAAAGAGAAGGGAAGGGAAGGGAAGGGAAGGGAAGGGAAGGGAAGGGAAGGGAAGGGAAGAGAGGGGAAGAGAAGAGAGGGGGAAGAGAAGAGAAGAGAAGAGAAGAGAAGAGAGAAGAGAAGGGAAGGGAAGGGAAGGGAAGGGAAGGGAAGGGAAGGGAAGGGAAGAGAGGGGAAGAGAAGAGAAAAGAGAAGGGAAGGGAAGGGAAGGGAAGGGAAGAGAGGGGAAGAGAAGAGAAGAGAAAAGAGAAGGGAAGGGAAGGGAAGGGAAGAGAGGGGAAGAGAGGGGAAGAGAAGAGAGGGGAAGAGAAGAGAAGAGAAAAGAGAAGGGAAGGGAAGGAGAAGGGAAGGGAAGGGAAGGGAAGGGAAGAGAAAAGAGAAGGGAAGGGAAGGGAAGGGAAGGGAAGAGAAGGGAAGGGAAGAGAGGGGAAGAGAAGAGAAGAGAAGAGAAGAGAAGAGAAGAGAAGAGAAGAGAAGAGAAGAGAAGAGAAGAGAAGAGAAGAGAAGAGAGAAGAGAGAAGAGAGGAGAGAAAGAAAACAAGCGAGGCGCAGAGAAGCGGCCGTAGGCTCGAGGAGGACGAGAGAGTAGAGGGGGAAGAGGAGCGGGAGTGGCGGGGCCCGTCCCGCCGCCGTCCGGCCCCGCGCCCGCGCCGCCCGGGCCCCCGCGCCGCCCGGCCCGGCCCGGAGGTACCTGTTGCTCGGGCTGCGCTGCGTCTCCGCCTCGGCCCCGCCAAGAAGCCCCCGCGCTCCTACCAGTGGCTCCTCCGGAGCAGCCAGGCCGCCAGCGCCGCCAGCTGAGCGGCCGCGCACAGCCAGGCCCAGCGCGCGGGGCGCCGCGGGCGGCCGGCCGGCTCCGGGGCCTCGGGCCTCGGGCCGCGCGCCCGGCGCCGCCGCATGGTCCGCTGGTGCAGCTCGTCCCCGAGCGCCTGCAGGCGGGCGGCCGTGAGCTGAGCCGCCGCCGCCGCGCGCCGCTCGAGGCGGCCGGAGCCGCAGGCGCACACCGCCGGGGGGCCGCGGCCGCGGTGCCGGGGGCAGGGGCACATGCCGCCCGCCGCCGCCGCCGCCGCCTCCGCCGCCGCCGCTCCCGCCGCCGCCCCGGCCCGTGCGCCCCGCCGGCCCGGCCCCGGCTCCGCTCCCCAAGTTTCCGTGCAGGCGGGCGGCGTGTCGGGCGGGCGCTGGCGGGCCGGGCCGCGGCGCTATTATTAATTAAAGCGTCACATGGTAGAGGGGGGGCTGAGAGGGGGTTACATCATCCGGCCCCGGGGGGGCCGGAGGCAGAAGGAACCGAGAGGTAACTTAACTCTGCCCGTGCCGGAGCCGGGCTGCGCCGGGGCGCCGCTGGGGACCCCTGCAGGGGCGCGGGATGGGGCTCCGGGGGCTGCCTCCAGGGCTCGGCTTCAGGCCGCCTCACCCTCCGCCCCGGAGAGGGACCCCGTCGCGGGGGGGGGGGGGGGGACCCAATTCTCACCCTTATTCAGGAGGGCATTTATCGGGGGAGGGGGGAGGACCCGGCTCCAACTCCGCCTGACTCGGCCAGAACTTGTCACCCCAGCCCTCCCCCCCATCCCGGGGTCCCGGAGCCCCCCAAGCCTGGCCTTGGCCGGAGGGAGCAGCGGTCAGAGGACCAAGCCGAGCTCTCCCCCCTCTGCGAGCACCTGGCAGGGCATTCCTGGCCCCGTTCGCCCCCCGGAGAAGCCGAGCATCGCAGCTTGGCAAGAAACGGCCCTTCCCTCCTGCCCAGCCTTGAAGACTTCTCGCCTGCCCCGGGACCCCTGGGACCTACGGGACACGCTAGCAACCTCAGGAGGGCCCAGATCTCTTGCAAGAGCCCAAATTGGGGCCGCAAGGGGGACCGCCTCCCCTCTCCGGTAGACTTGGGTAGACTGAGGCCCTGAACTTGAGCAGGTGCTCTCCAGATAGGTAAGATCCACCTCTCCGAATCGGGGGTTAAATTCTCACTTTTGGAGAGGATGTGAATTGGGGGCAAAGGCAGGTCGGGGTCCCAGTCTCATCTAGAACATCGCCTGGAACCTCAAGTCTCCCCCCCCCCTTTTTTTTCTGGAACTTTCCCCCAACCCCTCCTAATTTCTGACCTTCCCCTCTCTTAATGATTTTCTATTTGTGTTGTGTGTAGCCCGCTTGGGCACATACTGGACACAGTTGTCTTCCCCATGAAAATGGAAACTGGGCAGGGACTGTCCTTTGTCTCTCCTTGTATCCTCCAGTGCTGCCCATGGTTGTTTTTCCTGCGTTCTGGAAGAAAGCTATGACAACAGGGGATACTTGCCATGACAAGCACATGGATTGGACTGGAGGAAGGGGGTGCCGAGGTGACCGATGACATGCACCTTAATTGGATTGGAGCGAGGGGGTGCTGGGCTAAGTCACCAGCCGAACTTTTCCTCCAGAGCCATCTGGGCCCATGACCAGACATGAATCACTGAAGAAGGCCCTGGATGGGACGCAATTAGGCTTAAGGGACTTGCCCAAGGTCACATAGCTAGTAAGTGGTAAGGGTCTGAGGCTAGACTTGAACTCCAGTCTTGATTCCATCTCCTGGGCCACTTTAGCATTTAATGAGCGAAGACTGCTGGATGGATGGCTGTGTAGTACAACTTCCCTTATTATACTGAGGAAACAGGCAAAGAGAAGGCAGCCTGCCACTTTGGAAAGAGCTCTGGCTCTGGATTAAAAGGACCTGGGTTTGAATCCTGCTTCCAAAGTTCCCTACTTAGATGACCTGGATAATCAATAAATAAGCACGGTTCTAAACAAAGCCCTACTCCAAATAGTTTGCATTCAGTTTCCCCCCTCTAGGCCTCAGTTTCCTCCACCCTCAAATGAGGGACTTGGACTGGATGGTCTTTGAGGTCCCATCCAGCTATAGGTGTTTAAATTGAGCCTAGGTGCTCAGGGAGGATTGGCACCCAGGTCCTGTTAAGTCTGGAAAAAGCAAAACCACCAGATTTCAGAATTGTAGGGGTCATGGGCCTCATTCAGAAGTCTCATTTCATAGATGAGGAAACGAGACTTAGACTTAGCCAGTCTCACAGCAATTTGGTGACAGTGCCAGATTAGAACACTTCTCCCCTGATGCCCCTTCTCTTCCCCATTTTCATTCCCACCACTGTGCTACTAAACAGAAATCTGTCTCGGTACTCAAAGGACATAGAAGACTATAGAGCAGACTACTGACCTAAGGGACCTGGGATTCCAACTGCGCCCCTGCCCCCTCCCCCTGGGAAGATTCCGAGCAGTTCCACCATCATCACAGTGCTCAGATATCTAGGCAGAGGAAAAACTGAATGAGCCACTACAACACAAGGCAGAAGTTGGTAGGGTCTTAGAACTTCAGAAGATTCTACTGTCCTAATAAAGTAGAACCTAGAAGGGAAGGTCTGGTTCTCATTGTCTCATGGTCAAGTTTATGGAGAGGGTAAGCGAGTTCAGGCCCTTAGGATAACAGATTGGGGACTAAAGGAGATCTTTGAAATCACTTAGTCTAAAAAATTTACAATCATTTTACAGAAAAGAAGCTGAAGTCCAGAGAGGTTAAGTGATGGCTCAAAGTCACACAGCTGTCACATAGGTGGCTGAACCAATATTCAGACCCAGGGCTACTGCCGGTGAAGGACTTCTAAGAACCCAAACTTGATTCTGGCTAAAGATCAGTTTCTCCAGTTGGGATCCCTGCCTGCCTCCTGCCCAGAATGCTGCTTATCGTTCCCCTGTCCTTGCAAACGGGGATCTGATAAATTGCAGGGGTGTAGCATTCCAAGAATTAAGACCCAGTGTCTATTTAAAAAGCCCTTTTGGTTTAAATTGAACAATTTCCCCTTTAATCTGCAGGCTTTTAATGGCTCTCTTCACGGACATTAATTTTAATGGGACGATTATTACCCTGTTTGGAAGACTGCCCTTTCGATCTCCGGCTCCAGCCCCGGGAAGAGGCTGCCTCAGTGGGTGGTGCTTGGGAGAGTCCCAGCAGCCAGCACAGAAGAGACCAGCCTCCTCTTTAGAAATGAGGGATGTGGGAGTCGAGATAATAATCACAGATATAAAACAAGATCTGGAAGGGTCCTCAGGATCCAACTACCCAATCCCGTCTTTTATAAATGAGGAAACTGAGGCCTGAGGTCAAAGAGGGCAGCATGGCCCAGTAGAGAGAGCAGCTTCACTAAATTCAAATCTAGCTCACTTGCCACTGTCCTGCATTCTTTCAGTAACATTCTATATGCCATTTGAAGGGCTGCCCGACTCTTTGCTTGCAATATGCCAGTGAGGGAAGCAATAAAATGGTAACACGGGAATGTTTTTCCTTGTATGGGATGGACTGGATGAGCTCCAAGACCCCTTCCCATTTGGAAAGACTGTAGCTTTATGATGGGGTAGCTAGGTGACCGGATAGAGTGCCAGGCCTGGAATTCAAATTCAGCTTCAGATACTTTCTAGAAGTGAGAACCTGTCTGCCTCAGTTTCCTCATTTGTAAAAGGAGATAGAGAAGGAAATGGCAAACCATTCTAGTATTTTGAGCAAGTCACTTAAACCTGTCTTCCTTAGTTTCCTTAGTTGTAAAAGGAACCGGAGAAGTATCTTGAGGAAGTCACTTAATCTTGTCTGCCTCAGTTTCTTCCTCTGTAAAATGAACTGGAGAAGAAAATAGCAAACCACTTCTGTTATCTCCGCCAAGAAGACCTCAAATGGGGTCACAAAGAGTTGGACATGATTAAACAACAATCTCTATTTTACACATGAGAAACTGAGACTGAGGGATTAAATAATGTGTAAGGTCATCTATCCGAGGCATACTTTAACTTGATCACTTTATAGAAGAGGAAATTGAGACTCTGAGAGATTAAATGACTGACACCCAAACTAGCTTATAAAGCCCCGATTCTGTATGGCAGATACATCACTAAATGCTGGAGATATTTTTAAGAAAAGGAAAAAACAGTAACAAACAGTCCTTTATCTCAAGGAGCTCACAGTCTAATGGTAAAGACAAGCTGCTGTATACAACCAGGATTTTTTTTGTGTGTTTGTGATTTTAATTGGTATTTCATTTTATTTTTCCAATTGCATATTTAACATTCATCCACTTGCTTATCTGTGTTCCACTATTTTCTTCCACCCTCCCTTTGCCCCCTCCCCTCAGAGGTGAACAGTCTAGTGAACGCTTTTCATGTACACTTGTGTTTAACATGTTTACATATTAGTAATTTTCTGAACGAAAAATTAGGGTTAAGGGGAAAGAAAAAAAAACCATGGGAGAGGAGGGAAAAACACAAGAGAAATTTTGAAAAAGTGAACATTCAGATCCTGCGGGGTGGGGGCGGTTGTTTGCTTTTTCCCTCTGGTTGTGGCTGATATTGTCCATAGAAGATCTCCCAGGGGTGCTCTTAGCTTTCTGAATGGCTGAGAGGAGCTGCGGCCATCAAAGTTGATCCACTCACAGTTGCAATCAAGATTTAAATAGGATAAATTAGAAATAATCAACAGAGAGAAGGCATTAAGATTAAAGAAGACCAGGAAAGACGTTTTGCAGAAGCTGAGTCTTGAATTAGAAGCTCTAGACTTAGAAAGAACCTTAGTCATCTAATCTGATCCTCCCATTTCACAGATGAAGACACTGAGGTACCGGAGGCTAAGAGGTCTATTGAAGGTCATACAGATAATAATTGGCAGAGCTTATTTCTATCTCCAAACCTCTACCCTCCAAACCTAGAATGTACTCTCTCTCTCTCTTTACTTCTCCCTCACAGAAGAGTTCAAATCTCAGCTCAGATATCATTTCCTTCAGGAATTCTGCCCTGATTCCTCCAGTTGCCAATGCCCTCCTTCCCTGGAAATTACATTGTATAGAGTTGTTTTTAATTTATATATACATATAAATGTAAATATAGTTCATATAGTCTGTTGTCAGAGAACACATGCTACTGCTTGCCATGGTGCCTCAATGACTTGGGAGGAAACAAAACCAATTTAGGGTCAAGAGACTCCTGCAGTAGCCAGACCAATTCCAATAGTTCTGTTTCCTATCAATCAAGACATGGGGCGAAACAATTCTGGTAAAGGGAAGTGAGAAGATGCTTTGCACAGCATACCCCTCACTATAAGAAATATAATCACTTTGGTGGTTGGTGTAATACTCCTAAATATCAAAAGACTAGTAGTAATAGTAGTGATAGTAGTAGTAGTAGTAGTAGTAGTAGTAGTAGTAGTAGTAGTAGTAGTAGTAGTAGGTGGTAGTAGTAGATATACATGATATTTAATTACATACTATATGTATATAAATATATTTATACATTATATATTATATTAAACAATGGCTATATATTATGTATAGTATATATTACATAAACATAGTTTACATATTCCATAAATATATGATATTTCACTATATGTACATTTGCATGATGTAAATATATTTATATATTATAGGAAGTGCCCCCGCCTTCCTAATCAATTCCTTCCCAGGGACATGACTGTAAGATTTCTTTCTTAAGTGACCAGACTCTCTCTTTCTAAATTAGCTTTCTAGTTTTATACAAGACCCTCGGGAGTAACTTCAAACAAATTCTTCAACCAATCTGAACAGACTTCCTGTAGCATCAGTCTGAAATGAAGATGCCAGACCTTGTTCACACCTGTTTCACACTTCTAATTGATTGATTTAATCAAGCTGTGTTCTCATCTAATAGGAATATTAGAGTTGAGACTTGGGAAGAGTAGTTGTGATCCCACCTTATTACATGTCATAACAAAGGTCATTGAAATCACAGATGAGACATTATTAGTTAATAAATTAATCAAGACATTCATAGATTTAGAAGTCCTATAACAGCCACTTAACCACATAATCACAGTTATGTGATCCTGGGTGAGTCATTCAGCCTCTCTGAATCTCTGTGTACTCAACTATAAAATCAAAGATAATATGAGTAGTTTCCTTTATAAAATAGAGAGGGTTGGAATAGATGAATTTTGAGGTAACTTCCAGCACTGATATTCCGGGTTATAAGATTCTTTCCATTTAAAAATTCCAAATCCTTTCTTTTTTGGTCCAGTCTCATTATGACATTCAATGTTCATCTAGATTTTATGTTCTAATGTCTTTCCTGAGGCAGCTGTGTACTGTAGTGAGTGGATGGAGCTCTGGTCCTACCTGAGTTCAAATTCTGCCTTAGAGACTTACCAGTGTGACCCTGAGTAAGTCACTTAACTTCTGTCTGCCTTAAGTTTCTCACCTATGAAATGGGGGTACTGATGACATTTTCCTCCCAAGGTCTTTGGAAGAATTTAATTAGATAATATATGCAAAGCATTTTGCAAACCTTATAATGTTAGCTAGCTATTTCTATATTCTAAGACACACCCCTCCCAGATCTGATATTCTATAGTCCAATTTCCCTCTCCATTTTCTGTTCTTAAATCCTTCCCAGCTCTAACATTCTATGATCCTATGTTCTCATTTTGGTTGGATTTGGGAAACCACAGGAAGAAGAAAAGAGAGAATTAACTAGTAGATATTTAGGGAGATAAAAGTTTATCCAGCAGTTGTAATAATTTTCTATACTTATTAAATAGGATCTCTCTCTCTCTCTCTCTCTCTCTCTACCTCCCTCATCCTCTTCTTTTCCTTTTTCTCCTTCTTCCTTTGCCGCCATCTTTTCTTCCCTATTTCCTTCCTTTACTCCCTCCTTCCATTTCTACTTCCTCCCAACTGTAAATCCATGACTCTAATTTTTTTTAGAACTGGAAGGGGAAAATCTCATTCCTAGAAATAGCTAGGGTTCCCTTAACCTTATTCATTTGATGCTACTGGTTTAACAATGTTATAATTAATTATCACGAAGTTAATATTTCTGTTGGTAAGCACAATTAGAAAAACTGATCTTTCTTGTTTTGTTGGTGTATATAGGTCCAAATCAAGAGCATTTTCCAGGTTAAAATGAATACTATCCCTTGATCTATAGATTTTGATGTATAAAAGATGAGATTCTACATCTCCAGAACTGAATCCCAATGGAAATTCAAACATATTATAATTTACTGACAAAAATGATTTCTTTAGTAAAGGTAGAAGACATCACTTCAATCAAATTCCTACTAATTCCTAATAAAACATAAGCTATTTGAGAGCAAGGATGTTGAATTTTTTGTCTTTGTATTCTCAATGCCTGAGACACAAAGCAGACAGTTAATCAATGATTGTTCATTGATCCAATCCTTAGAGTATTGCCAAACTCTCATGAGGGCCTCAGAACTAGGGTCCCCAGGACTGGAAATGTGATCATGTAGAACTCCTAGGGTCACTTTAAGTCAAAATTCCCTCATTTCCCTCTACTTCTCTTGGGTCCAGTTCTGTATTTCAGGCCCCGAGGTTCTACCTTTAATCTTCATATCAAAATTCTTTCTATCAAAAAAAGAGAGGAAGAGAAAAAAATAGGAAAATTGAATAATATGTAGGAAAAAAGTTTGTCATTAAATTCAGTGTTCCAATATACTCCACCCCACACATATCTGTAAAGGATTGGAGGAGATGTCGTCTCAAAACTCTTCTTTGGGTCAAAGAATGTGAATTGACAGTTTTTAAGTAAAAAAAATTAAAGCTCCATATATAATCATATGGAAAAATGCTCCAAATCATTACTGATTAGGAAAATGCAAATTAAAAGAACTATGAGGTTCCAGATTGGCTAAGATGACAAAAAGGGAAAATGAGGGGTGGCTAGGTGGTGTAGTGGATAAAGCACTGGCCTTGGAGTCAGGAGTACCTGGGTTCAAATCCGGTCTCAGACACTTAATAATTACCTAGCTGTGTGGCCTTGGGCAAGCCACTTAACCCCATTTTCTTTTCAAAAAAACCTAAAAAAACCCTTAAAAAAAGGGGGGAACACGATCAATGTTGGAGGGGTTGTGGGAGTATTGGGACATTAATACAACCATTTTGGAGGGCTATATGGAACTATGACCAAGGAACAATAAAACTGAACATACCCTTTGACCCAGCAATATCAATGCTAGATATTCAGAAGGAACCATAAAAAATGAGAAAAATCCCACATGTTCCAAAATATCATAATAGCTCTTTTTGTAGTGGCAAAGAATTGGAAATTGAGGGGATGCTACTCAATTGGGGAATGGCTGAACAAGTTATGATATACCAATGCTATGGAATACTATTGTTCTATAAGAAACCATGAATGGTCAGACTCTACAGAAGCATGGAACAAATTATAGTAACTGAGATTGAATGAGGGGAACAGAACCAAGAAAACATTGTACTCCCTAACAACAACATTATGAGTTGATCAACCTTGATGGATGCAGCTCCTCTCAGCAGTTCAGAGAACCAGGACAACCCCAGGAGATTGGCTATGGACAATGCTATCACCATCCAAAGGAAGAAAAACAAAACAAAACAAATACAAAAACCCCTACAGAATCTGAATGAACACTATATTCATTTTTTAAAAAAATTTCTCTTATGTATTTCTCTCCTATCTCATGGTTTTCTTTCTTTTCCCTTAATCCTAATTGCTCATACCGAAAAAGACTCATCTGTAAACATATTAAACACAAGACTATTCACCACTGAGGGGAAGGGGGTGGGAAGGGAAGATGGAAGAAAATTATGTAACTTAAAAATGTATGTATGCATGTGGATGAATGTTGAAAAACATTGATAATATGTAATTACAAAGATAAAATAATTTAAAAACTCCTTTTGGATGTAGATCTTATTCTTTCTAATTTTGCAAGAATTTTGTGGGAGCCATTTTTTCCCATTTACATTTTTGTGTGCTTTAAGGTGTTTATTATTTCTTGGTTCAGCTAAATTTTGCATCAGTTCATATAAAGTCTTTTCATGCTTCTCTGTTTTCAACATATCCATTTCTTTTTGTTAATGAGAAATTACACTAGAGAAAGAATTGGAAGGAAAAGTATGACAGGAAAAATGGACATAGCAAAAAAGACGAGTGAATAGACCACTGGCTCCCCTTGTGATCCTCAAATATCAGGAATAAGAATAATATCATGTATTTCATTATTTTACTTCACATTTGTATTTTACATTTTATGGGTTGTTCCTCATCCTTCATTCTCAGAGGACCATTGATATAAGGAGGGTGATGAATAAGATTAAGGTATGTAGGGCTGTGTAAAGTCATCAACCTCAGTCTCTTCTCCAGAAGTATCACAGTCCATAGGTCAAGAATACTGGTAACATCCCCAGATACAGTGGGAGACCTTGACCAATAAGATATAGTCTTAAAGAGCATGTTCAAATATTCTCTATCTGGTTCTGGTTGTCTTGACTGTATGAAAATTTGGAGAGGAATCTGTTCATGGTCATGGTGATGAGGGATGGGTATTGTGTGATGATAAAATGTTTTTTCATTGACTGAGGATCAGGGAGAACTGATTTCTCAGAAACTGAGGAGCTGGAACTAAGTGTGTATATACACAAGAGGGGGTCCTCCCATCTCTCCTCTTTTCTTGGTGCCTGGGAAAGGAGGTCATACTATTTTAAGCTGAGTAGGAGAGGTGGTAGCCCTTTCTCTTTGCCTGCTAAATTGGAGTACTAGGTCTGGCCTCAGGTCTGAGATGTGACTCCAGGCAAGTCAACCTGTTTGCCTCAGTTTCCTCAATTATAAAATGAAAATGATAATAGCATCGACCTCCTAGGGTTGGTATATGATAGGTACTTAATAAATGTTTTTTCCCTTCCCCTTCTCTCATCCCTACTTCACTCCAGCAGACCATGAGGCTATGTGGACTCTTGACTGCTTCTGTATCTTTGAGTTTATTCTCAGGTGAGTATTCTAAGATTGAAGAGCTAAGGTTTCTTAGTTAAGTTCTAAAGACCTAGTTCCCATCAGAAGTTCATTTTGTGGTAGCAGTGGTCACTGGTCAGTTGTGGCCAAGGACAGAGGAAAGGTGAAATTTCCACCACTGAGATCCCTTTTGGCAGAAAGAAATGATGATTGTGATTTTAACTGAGAGATTGCCCTTCAGAGTGAAGCAGGGAATTATGGGCATGGGAAGAAATTTTGTAATCTTTTTGCATTGTTAGAACCCTGAATTTTTGGGTATTGATCCTTGTCACCTCTGCATTGTTAGAACACTTCCTCTTGACTTTCACTTTGACTTTGGCCCTACTTTCACCAATGGGCCAAGCTGGATGCTAGAATACTTACTCATCTTAAACTACCTCCTACAAAGATTTTGACCACCCTGAGCTGAAACAATCTCTCCAATCTCTCCAATCTCTCCAATCACCCCCAAAGGCAAACTCTCCAAAACAGGACCAGGACCACTTCCAAAACACAGTCTTTCCCATGGACCCTGAGGGGACATTTAAGGAGAGTTTGGTGGGGGGAAGGGTGCCTGAGCCTCCTCTTTCTTCTGACCTCAGCCTGTCAGGTTAAACTACAATCCCTAAAGCCAGGGTGGATTTTAAAGATCTTTTCAACTTTCTGTTTCTTTGTGTTGTAATGACTTTTTTTTTTAGGTTTTTGCAAGGCAAACGGAGTTAAGTGGCTTGCCCCAAGGCCACACAGCTAGGTCATTATGAAGTGTCTGAGACCAGATTTGAACCCAGGTATTGCTGACTCCAGGGCCGGTGCTTTATCCACTACACCACCTAGCCGCCCCTGAAATGACTTATTAATGAATCTCTTTTCTTTTCCACCTGCTCTCCTGGTCGATTTGTGATTCATTACAGAAACAACCGAACTCTCCCATATCAAGAGCACGAAGGTCCTATTTGTTCAGCAGGGAACTATTCTTAACGGGATCCTCATGAGGACTCTATAAAAAGAGAAAAGGACTCCCAGAGTCGGACAATATATATTTAAAATTTTTTTTTTTTTGCAAGGCAATGGGGGATTAAGTGACTTGCCCAAGATCACACAGCTGGGTAATTATTAAGTGTCGGAGGTTGGATTTGAACTCAGGTTCTCCCGACTCCAGGGCCAGTGCTCTATCCACGGCGCCACCTAGCTGCCCCTAACAATATACATTTGATGCATGTGTTTTTTTACAACCTCCAATAGGTCTGATTCCACTTTCCCCAAAGTACCTTGTATAAACAAAGATGGAACTTATTCCCAATTTAGAAGAAATGTTTCCTACTAAATGTTCTTGTTCTAGCTTCTCCATTAAAAAAAAAACTTTTTTCTAAAAGCTAATTGAGTCTACTGAGTATTTCTTACTGGTGGAAACTCAGGAACAGTGTTAGAAACTTGAGTGTAGTGGTAGTCAGTCACCCTCTAGAGACCTAGCCCACCAATAAAAACTATATGTCTGTCTCTCCCCAGGAAGATGCCAGAAAGGAGTAAGGCTACGTGACCCTTCCAAAGAATCTGTGATCCTATGACCTCTCTTCAAATCCTGCTTCCATTTACCAATTGCATCATCCTAGAAACCATTTAACCTCCCTGAGCCTCAGTTTCCTCATCAAGTGAAGAGATTGGACTATCAGGCCTCTGAAGGTCCTTCCATCATGATCCTATGATAAATGTCAGCTATAAGACACTGTATTAGGTGTTTCAGGATTCTTGATGTAGGAAAATCCAGATTCAGAAACTCCCTTCACAAATATTTATCTGCATCTATTCTGTAACTTGTATTCATTGAGAACTGGGGCACTAAAAATGTAAGTGGTTTAGCTTGAGTCCAATAGTCCACAAAATGTCAGAACTATCAGAGGGATCTTCCCCCCCCCCCTTATTAATTCCTCAGTCTTTGGCAATCTGGCTTTTCACCTCATCATTCAACTAAAATCACTCTCTATGAAATTATCAACGATCTCTTAATTGACAGATCTTGTGGGCTTTCCCCCAGTCTTTGGCCTTTTTTACTTCTGCTGCATTTGACCTAATTGATCACGTTTTTTACTCTCTGATACTACGGTCTCCTGGTTTCTCATCCTACCTGTATAACTGCCCCTTCTCAGTCTCATGTGTCTCAATTTCCTTTGAGACAAGGAGGGGAGCAATGATTTGCAATTACTCTGGTATCTTAATGTGATTAAAATCATTTATCAAACGTTCAAACCTAGATATGAGTATACTCTAGGGTTCTGTTTTGTTTCTTCTCTCTCTCTCTCTCTCTCTCTCTCTCTCTCTCTCTCTCTTTCTCTCTCTCTCTCTCTCTCTCTCTCTCTCTCTCTCCCCTCCTCCTCTCCTTTTCTCCCTCACATTCTCTCTCTTTTTTCTTTTTCTCTCTGTTCTCCCCCCCCCCCCCCCCATTTATCATCCCTGTGCCAAAAACTCCATATGCAGAACTATATGTCTGTCTCTCCTGAGTTTCAGCCCTAAATCCCTATTGGACATTTCAAATTGGTTGCCCCACAAACACCTCAAACTGAACATTTCCAAAACAGAATACTGCAGGGCCAGAACTCCTGGTCTTAATGTGATTTTTAAAAAAATTCATTTATCAAAAATTCAAATCTAACTGTAGGAGTACCCCGAGGCTCTGTCTTGAACCCTGTTTTCTTTTTGCTCACTTTCTCGAGGTGATTTTATCCACTTCCCTGGTCTTGAATATCATCTCTATGTAGATGTTTTACAGATCTTTCTATCTAGGTCTGGTATCTTTCCTGAGCTTCAGTCCTCCAGCACCTATCAAACTGGTTGCCCTGGAGACAATGCAAACCAACATTTCCAAAATATCTCTTTTGTGCATAGCTGTTGGAATGTTTTCTCTCCCCCATTAAACTGTGATCTCCTAGACAGTGTCTGGCCCTTGGGAAATGCTTAATAAATGGCTATTGACTCAATTTGACTTTTCCTCTATTCCTGACTGGACCTGACTTAGGCAAGTCCCCTGGTAGTTTGTTTTGTATTGGAAAAAAATGCTGAGATACCTGGAGGTCATTTGACATTTAACAAAAATAGATTTATTTAGTCATAGAAAAAGATGGATTTTCAAAAGGGATAAGCAATGAGTACAATTCCAAAGAGTAAAACTCTCTTCCCCATTTTTCATCAAGCATCAGAGTGCCTTGGGAATTCCCTCCTGGCTCCATTATAATAAGGTGATCAGCAAGTGATAGCAGGAATCTGAGTCTTAGATAAAAAACATATGTACATATTGGATCTGCTGATAAAATAAATCCTCCTCCAGGAAGATAGTTTCTTTCTTTCTCTTTGTTTTTTTCCAGGGGTTTTTTGGTAACTGTATCCCTAAGTATATTGAGCATAATGCCATTACATTGTAGATGATTACTATGAATGTAAGTTTATTAATTGACTCAAATCCAAGTCTTTTTCTGTAGCTGGTTTTCTATACATTGTTGTTCAGTTGTTCCAGTCGTGTCTGACTCTCCATGATGCTATTTGGAAATTTTCTTGTCAAAAATACTGAAGTGGTTTGGAATTTCTTTCTACAGCTCATTCTCAAGATGAGGAAACTAAGGTAAACAGAGAGAAGTGCCTTGCTCAGGGGTCACACACATAATAAGTATCTGAGGTCAAATTTGAAGTCAGGCCTGCCTGTCTCCAGACCTGGCAATTTGTGCACTATGGTGCTTCCTCACTGTCCCTGCTATATATTACCTATATTGCCTGTCATCTTTTTGTTTTGTTTTTGCCAAGGCAAGTGACTTGCCCAAGGTTATACAGCTAAGTAAATATTGTCTGAGGTTGGATTTGAACTCAGATCCTCCTGACCTCAGGGCTGGTGCTCTATCCTCTGCACCACTTAAGTTGCCCCTAATCATCTTTTTTTTTTCAAACCTAGATTTGCTGACTCTCCAGTCAGAGGCCTCTTATGCTCATAGTCACAGGGACTTCCTGCAAGTAAATTATTTAATCTCCCTAAGCCTCATTTGAAAAATAAAAGAGGGCAAGGGTCAAACATCTCCAGAATGCTGCCTGAATCAGATTAAAATGTAACTGAGAAGTTTAAATAAATACAACATAGTTAATGCTGATATATGATTTTCCACATCAATATATTGCTTGTAGGGATCTGTTCCTAGTTGATTTTAACACCACTAGGTTGGGTCATTTCTTGGGTCCCTTCCAGGTCTTAATCTTTCATCCTATCAATTTTCTCTGTAAAATGAAAGAGCTGAATAAGAAAACTCTAAGGTCCCATCTAGCTCTCATTCTAATGATTCCAGAGAGTATGCTGGAGAACTGAGAGATTTAGTGATTAATTCAAGGTCACACAGCCAATATATAGAAGTGAGGTAAGTTTTTCCTCACTCTGAGGTCAGCACTACATTTCACCAGACTATGTCGGGTTGGTAATATTTCAATAGAATGTAATCTCTTGAGGGCAGGAGTGTTCTTTCTATCTATCTATCTATCTATCTATCTATCTATCTATCTATCTATCTATCTATCTATGTATCATTTGTCTATCTATCCATCGCCTATTCACCTATCTATCCTTCCATCCCTCCCTCCATCCACCCTTCCTTCCTCTCTCCCTCCTTCTTCCATTCTTCCTTCCTTCCTTTCCTCCCTCCATCCCTTCCTCCCTTCCTTCTTTCAACCATCCATCCATCTGCCCATCCACCCACCCTTCCTCCTTCCATCTCTCTATTTTTCTATAATCTATCCCTTCGTCTGTCCTTCCATCTTTTATCCATCCATCATCCACCCACCCATCCATCCATCTATCCATCCTTCTTTCTTTCCTTCCTTCCCTCCCTCCTTCTTTCATCCATCCATCCATCCTTCCTCCTTCCATCTCTATTTTTCTATCACCTATCCCTTTGTCTATTCTTCCATCCATCCTTCCTTTCTTCCCTCCTCTTTCTTCCATCCATCCATCCATCCATCCATCCATCCATCCATCCATCCACCCTTCCTTTCCTCCCTCCCTCCTTTCTTCCCTCCCTCCATTCTTTCAACCATACATCCACCCACCCTTCGTCCTTCCATCTCTCTCTATTTTCTATTATCTGTCCTTTCGTCTATCCTTCCATCTTTTTATCCATCCATCATCCATCCATCTATCCATCCATCCTTCTTTCTTTCCTTCCTTCCCTCCCTCCTTCTTTCATCCATCCATCTACTTTTCCTTCTTTCATCTCTCTATCTCTCTATTTTTCTGTCATCTATCCCTTCGCCTGTCCTTCCATCCTTTCATCCATCCACTCACCCTTCGTCCTTCCATTTTGTTCTATCTCTCTATTTTTCTATCACCTATCCCTTTGTTTATCCTTCCATCCTTCCTTTCCTCCCTCCCTGCTTCATCATCCATCCATCCATCCATCCATCCATCCATCCATCATCTATCCATCCATGCATCCATGCATCCATCCATCCATGCATCCATCAATCCATCCTTCCATCCATCCATCCTTCCATCCATCCATCCATGCATCCATCATCCATCCATCCATGCATCCATCATCCATCCATGCATCCATCCTTCCATCCATCCATCCATGCATCCATCATCCATCCATCCATGCATCCATCATCCATCCATGCATCCATCCATGAATCCTTCCATCATCCATCCATCCATCCATCTATCCATGCATCCATCATCCATCCATGCATCCTTCCATCATCCATCCATGCATCCTTCCATCATCCATCCATCCATCCATCATCCATTCATACATCCATCCATGCATCCATCATCCATGCATCCATCCATCCTTCCATGCATCCTTCCATCATCTATCCATCCATCCATCCATGCATCCATCATCCATCCATCCATCCATCCATCCATCCATGCATCCATCCATCATCCATCCATTCATCCATCCATCCTTCCATCATCTATCCATCCATGCATCCATCATCCATCCATCCATCCTTCCATCCATCCATCCATGCACCCATCATCCATCCATCCATGCATCCATGATCCATCCATGCATCCATCATCCATCCATGCATCCATCCATGCATCCATCCTTCCATCATCCATCCATCCATCCATGCATCCATCATCCATCCATGCATCCATCCATGCATCCTTCCATCATCCATCCATCATCCATCCATCCATCCATCATCCATGCATCCATCCATCCTTCCATCCATCCATGCATCCTTCCATCATCCATCCATCCATCCATCCATGCATCCATCATCCATCCATGCATCCTTCCATCATCCATCCATACATCCATCCATGCATCCATCCATGCATCCATCATCCATGCATCCATCCATCCTTCCATCCATCCATCCATGCACCCATCATCCATCCATCCATGCATCCATGATCCATCTATGCATCCATCATCCATCCATGCATCCATCCTTCCATCATCCATCCATCCATCCATCCATCCATCCATCATCCATCCATCTATCCATGCATCCATCATCCATCCATGCATCCATCATCCATCCATGCATCCATCCATGCATCCTTCCATCATCCATCCCATCCATCCATCCATCCATCATCCATCCACATCCATCCATGCATCCATGCATCCATCCATCCTTCCATCCATCCATGCATCCTTCCATCATCCATCCATCCATCCATCCATCCATGCATCCTTCCATCATCCATCCATCCATCCATCCATCCATGCATCCATCCATGCATCCTTCCATCATCCATCATCCATCCATGCATCCATCCATCCATCCATGCATCCATCCATCATCCATCCATCCATCCATGCATCCATCCATCCATCATCCATCCATCCATCCATCCATCCATCCATCCATCCATCCATCCATCCATCTATCCATCCATCCGTCCATCTTTTTATCTCGTTGCCAGGCATACCATTAATTTAGGCTCACAGACTGAGAAGGGTGGCCCCCTTCCCCCAGCCCCCATTTTACTGATGAGGCAGCTAGAGGCCTGACAGAGCCGCAGTTTCCTGCACTGCGAGCTGCAAGAGGACTCTGGAGCTTGATTCCCGTCTGGAAGCCCAAGTTTGTGGAGAGGATTTGAACCCAGGTCTTTCCCTTTCCAAGTTCACTGTCTCATCCCGCGCATCCGGACTAAGGCTTGTTGGATTGATCTGGGATCCCGAGGAAACTGGGAGGTACCGGGGGGGGGGGGGGGGGGGGGGAGGGTCTGTCCGGCGCCTCCGCGCTTAGCTCGCTCCTGGCCCGCCCGGCTCCCCTCGCACGCCCCGCCCCTCGCCCTCCAGATTGACAGCCGGGACCGGCGGGAGCCCGGGCCGCGCGCGTCCGGCTGCGGGAGCGCGCCGGGAGGCGGGAAGGCGCAGGACTGCGCGTGCGCCCGAGAGCGGCCGGAACCCGAGGCTCCGAGCGCCGGTTTCCGGCTCCGGCGGCGGATCCGTGTGCCGGGGGGACAGTTCCGGAGGCGGCGGAGGAAGCGGCCGGCTCCGCTGCTGGGGGCGCCGCTGCTGGGCCGGCGCCGGGCCGGGGGGGTGGGGGAGCTGGGCCCCGGGGGGCTCCGGGACTTTGAGGGGGGGCCCCCATTTTGCCGAGTGGCCGGGGCCCCTTTGATCTTGGGGGTACAGGGGCCGTTCTGGTGACTTCGGGGCGGGGGTTCCCCTCGACCTCAGCGTGACGGCGCCCCCCGAGATCTTGGGGGGAGCTCGGGGAGGCAGAGTCCTGGCCTCGGGGCGAGGCTTCAGCTCCTTCCTCAGGGGCTCCCCGACTGCAGTGGTAGCTCCCCGGGACCTCGGGGCGAGGCTCCCCCTCAGCGGTGTGTGACGCTCCTCTTGGTCTCGGGCTAAGGCTCCCCTGGATCTTGGGGACCCCCTGGATGGGCACCCCTCTTGATTGGGGGGTGATAGGGCCCCTCTCTTCTTGATCTCGGAGGGAGGGCCCCTTTTCTCTAAGGGTCCGCCTTGAGGGAGAGTCCCCCTGATTTGGAGGGGAGGGCTCCCCTTCATCTTGAGGGAGGCCCCCAGTTTAAGGATCAAGGGTCTTCCCTTGAGGGAGGCCCCCCCTGTCGCGGCCGCGCCCCGATGGCCGAGGCCGGCCTGGAGGAGTTCCGCCGCCGCTGGCGGGAGGAGCTGGCCCGGCGGGAGGGGCCGGCCAAGAGGCGGCGGCCCGCGGGGGCGGAGCGGGAGGAGCGCGGGCGGCGGCGGCGGGGCAGCGGGTCGGAGCCGGGGGCGCCGTGGGGCGCCCCCGGGGGCGCCGCCGCCGCCGGCTACTTCCAGCTGGCCCAGAGCCTGCTGGGGGGCGGGGAGTGCCCGCTGGCCCCGCCCCCTCCCCGGGCCGCCGCCCCCACGCCCGAGCCCCCCGAGAGCGCCGCCGAGGACCGGCTGCTGGAGCAGCTCATCCGGGACCTGGTAGGTGCGGCCGCCGCCTTTGAAGCTCCCTCCCCGCGGCCCGGCCAATCCGAGCGCGCGGCCGAGCCCCGCCCCCGCCCCGCCCCCGGCGCGGCCCCGCCCCGCCCCGCCCCGGGGGCCTGGTACCCCCTGAGCAGGGCGGGGGGAGCCTGGGGCCTCCCTGGCCTCCAGCGCCTTGCCATCCGCACGAGGCACAGTTTGGGTCTCTGGATCTCCGTGGGGCTTTTCTTCCGGCTCAGAGTTTGGGCAGCAGCTTTCATGGAAACCTCCACGAAATAGGAGCATTTGAAATCAAAAAGACCTGGCTTTTTATCCTAGCTTTGTGACCTTAGGCAAGTCATTTAATCTCACAGGCTTCATTTTCTTCATCTGTGAAAAGGAGATATGTTTCATTAGCGAAAGGTTAATGCTTAACCAGTCCAGTGAACATTTAATTGTTCAAGGTACATTTTGGGATGTTGAGGCGGGGTACAAAAAGGAGAACAGGAAGGAACTTATATGTAAAGTGTTTTTCAAAGCCTAAAGCACCATTTATTTTTAAAAATTTTTTATCAGGGCGGCTAGGTGGCGCAGTGGATAAAGCACCGGCCCTGAGTACCAGGGTTCAAATCTGGTCTCAAACACTTAACAATTACCCAGCTGTGTGGCCTTGGGCAAGCCACTTAACCCCATTTGCCTTGCAAAAACCTAAAAAAAAAGTTTTATTGATGCCTTTTTTTATATCAACATATCTCATCCCCATGCCATTGAAAATAAAACATTTTATTTTATTTATTTTAAGGTTTTTGCAAGGCAAATGGGGTTAAGTGGCTTGCCCAAGGTCACACAGCTAGGTTATTATTAAGTGCCTGAGGTTGAATTTGAACTCAGGTCCTCCTAACTATCCACAGCACCACCTAGCCACCCAATAAATATCATTTTAAAGGCAAAAGAAAAAGAAGAGGAAAAAAATAAACACAATGGAGCAACATTTTTGGAAAAATTTCACAAACAGCCCTGCAACATCCAACCCCTGGGGGGATCTCCCAGCTCTGTGAATCTTCTTTTGAGCCCTGCTTGTTCTTTATAATTTTACATTTACTTTTGACTTTTTGGGTTTGTGATTGTTCTTTCCATTTTAAATATAGCAAACTGTTTTTGTTTTTGGTTCTGCTGACTTCATTCTGCATCAGTTCATACAGATCTTTTCATATTTCTCTGTGTTCATCTCATTTATCATTTCTTACAACACAGTAATATTCTATTAGATTCATGTAATGTGTTTAGTGATTCCTCAAGTGAGTGACATCTCTTTGTATCCAATTCTATGCTATCACAAAAAAAGTGATTTTGTAATTATTTTGATGTCTATGGATAAGGAATTTCTTCTTATCAATTTCCCCCTTGAAGTATAAGACCAGTAATGGAATCTCTGGATCAAACTATGCAGACATTTTAGACATTGTAATTGCATTTATATCAAGTGGCTTTTTAAAATGATGTTTAAATGTTAATGATGAAGAAGACAGTGGTATTGGGGATGATGCTCCTGAATGCTTTTGAAGTACAATTTTTGGGAAGTCCAATTGGCTCTAACAGGTTTTGTGTTTAGTAATGGCTGTGAGTAGTTGTCAGAAAATTGTTGGAGCTTTGGAGGTTTGCTGTGAGATTGTTGGGTTTTGACCCTGCCATTATAGGAGGGAAACAATTGGAACTTTGAAAGAACAAGGGATTTGGAGGCAAGAGGACCTGGGTTTCAGTCCTAACTCTGCTACTTAGGACCTAA
This sequence comes from Macrotis lagotis, assembly GCF_037893015.1. NCBI lineage: Eukaryota > Metazoa > Chordata > Mammalia > Peramelemorphia > Peramelidae > Macrotis > Macrotis lagotis. The sequence continues at coordinate 678,323,010 of NC_133666.1, forward strand.
CCATGTGACATTGGGCCAGGCACCTGATTTTTCTGGGTTTCATACTTAAAGGGCAGACTGGATGAGCTCTCAAGAGGTTCTGCCAAGTCTAAGCCCATGGTGTGTGACCAGTGGAAGGAGCTCTTGGCCTGGCTCAGGAAGACTCTCAGTTAACAAACATTTATTAAACCCTGCTGGGTGCCAGCCACTTGGGGGGGTGGGCTACAAGAAAGGGAGGAGACAGCCCCTGTCTTTAAGAAGCTCACAGTCTAGTGGGAGAGGCAACTTGCAAACTACTGTTTAAATAGGATGGATACAAAAAAAGGAAGGTCACTAGTAGTAAAGAGAATAGGAAAAGGCTTTTTGTAGATGAGATTTTAGGAAAACTTGAAGGAAGTCAGAGAAGTTAGGAGCCAAGAAGAGGAGGGAAAATAATCCCAGGCTTGGGAGACAGCAAGTGCTATTCCCTCAGTTTCCTCATCTGTAAAATGGGAATAGCACCTACTACTGCCTGAGTTATTATGAGGATCAAATGAGATATCTGTAAAGCACTTTGCAAATCTTAAAACACTATACTTGATCCCTATAATGGACTATTTGTGCCCAACCTATGGTGGAGCATTCTGAGCCCACATTGGTCTGATCAACCACAGTGGGACACACTGTCATTTGTCTCAAGCAGTGATGGCATTTTGGTCTTCTTTGACAACAAAAGATAAGACCCAACCAAGTGATAGAAGTATCCACCTTGCTGAATTCCTATGATGTAAATTATATGAGGCCAAGGATTATTTTGCCTTTGTATCACCAGCACTTAACCTGTGCCTAGCATATAAAAACCCATGAATTAAATTCTTGTGGAAACTTAGCACGATTAAGAGATAGGAGAACACTTTGTCCCTTCCCTCTTTTTTGCAGAAGTGGAGGAATACTGCATATAAATTTAGACTTGTGTGAATGTCGGTCGGTTTTGCTGAGCTATTTTTTTCCCTTCCTTTTTTTTCTTGTTTTAGGTAATGGTTCTTAAGAAGAGATGAGGAGAGGGATACAATGAGTAGTATACCCAGGTGATATAAGAGCAAAGACTAGCAATATAAAGTTGTTTAAACAAATAAAATGTTTACTGAATGAATGAATTTTTCCCAAGCATCTTAGGTAATAGGGCCACAGTGATGAAATAGTGTAGTTCTTGTTTTGAAAGAGCTGATAATCTAATTATAGGGAAATTTCTTGTGGATACATATGACCGAAATTCAGAGCAGATTATGATGAGTTAGAGATAACATCTAGGAAAAAGTCCTCTGAGATTTGGGACTAAAATTCCTCTGAAATTGGCATATTACCCAAAGGAGCCATCCTTTAGTGAAAGAATTGATTCTGGGGAATGCTAACTGTGGTGTATGTAGTAAAACACTACAGTGGGTAATAGCCAATATTTTCAACTTATTGGTTCTATTTGCCCAAGATGTAACCTTCAATAATAACACTCTAAATGGAAATGCAACTCTTATTTTAGAGAAATGTTTTGCTTTCAATGATTCTTGATCTATTCGATTTCTTGAACTTGGACAATGATGTAAAGAGGTATTGCTTCTTTCTCCGTGATTTCTCTATCACAAAATCCTTATCTGAACCATTTATTAAATGAAATTTATTTTATTCTTAAACTGAAAATACTTTTTCCCTTTTGGGTCTACATAGAAATATCTATATTGGCTCTATGTAGAAATAATGTTGATTCTAGTGAAATAATGAAAGGGAATTGATCCCATTAAAATTTAATTGTACAAAATATAAAGTCCTTTCAGTACTTTTTTCTTTTAGCAGTTTTTGTGTCATTTTGATCATGTCCAACTCTCTGTAAATGCATTTGGGGTTTTCTTGTCAAAGATACTGCAGTGATTTGCCATTTCCTTCTCCAGCTCATTTTATAGGTGAGTAGACTGAGGCAAAAAGAGTTAAGCAATTTGCACAGGGCCACAAAGCTAGTAAATATGTGTGGCAGGATTTGAACTCAGGACCTCCTGACTCTGGAATGTGCACTCTCTCCACTGCTCCACTTAGCTGCCCTTCTTTTAATAGAAGCATATTAATTTTGGTTGTGAATATTGCATTATTTATTTAAAAATATTTATTTTGAATTTTATAATTTTCCCCCAGTCTCACTTCCATCCCCCCACAGAAGGCAGTCTCTTAGTCTTTTTTTTTTTAGGTTTTTTTTTTTTGCAAGGCAAATGGGGTTAAGTGGGTTGCCCAAGGCCACACAGCTAGGTAATTATTAAGTGTCTGAGACTGGATTTGAACCCAGGTACTCCTGACTCCAGGGCCGGTGCTTTATCCACTGTGCCACCTAGCCGCCCCAGTCTCTTAGTCTTTACACTGTTTCCATGGTATACAGTGATCTAAGTTGAATGTGATGAGAGAGAAATCATATCCTTAAGGAAGAAAAATAAAATATAAGAGATAGCAAAATTACATAATAAGATAATGGGTTTTTTTAAAATTGAAGGTAATAGTCCTCAGTCTTTGTTCAAACTCCACAGTTCTTTCTCTGGATACAGATGGTATTCTCCATCACAGACAGCCCCAAATTGTCCCTGATTGTTGCACTGATGAAATGAGTGAGTCCATCAAGGTTGATCATTGCCCCCGTGTTGCTGTTAGGGTGTACAATGTTCTTCTGGTTCTGCTCATTTCACTCAGCATCCGTTCATGCAAATCCCTCCAGGCTTCCCTGAATTCCTATCCCTCCTGGTTTCTAATAGAACAATAGTGTTCCATGATATACATATACCACAGTTTGTTAAGCCATTCCCCAAATGATGAACATTCACTCAATTTCCAATTCTTTGCCACCACAAGCAGGGCTACTATGAATATTTTTGTGCTAGTTATGTTTTAACCCTTTTTCATCATCTCTTCAGGGTATAGACCCAGTAGTGGTATTGCTAGATCAAAGGGTATGCACATTTTTGTTGCCCTTTGGACGTAATTCCAAATTGCTTTCCAGAAAGGTTGGATGAGTTCAGCTCCACCAACAATTTTCCCACATCCCTTCCAACATTGATCACTGTCCTTTCTGGTCATATTGGCCAGTCTGAGAAATGTGTGGTGGTACCTCAGAGATGCTTTAATTTTCATTTCTTTAATAAGTAGGGATTTAGAGCAATTTTTCATATGACTATGGATCGCTTTGATTTCCTCATCTGTAAATTGCCTTTGCATATCCTTTTTTAATATTGTATTATCTTAAAATGTATTCTCTTCCAAAGTTTTCACTAGAGATGAAACTGCTAACATGGAAAAATATAATTCAACTTTCTATTTATCTTTTATTTTGCCACCTTTTAAGAGCATGTACATGTAGATCTTTGTAACTTAAGAGTTTCGTCTTCTTAGAGTCTAGTGTTGACTAGGAAGAGCTATTATTTAAAGAGTGGCAGAGCCTTGATAGACACCTAGAATTCAATGGAAATGAAAACTCATCAGTGACTCCCTCTTGAGTGTTGTCTCTGCCCATGAAGCTTTTCATAATAGCAGTTGGAAATCATCTCATCTTAGGTGGTGAGTTAGGAATAGACTAAGTGAGCAATTGATATTCTTCTTCATATTCAGTTACTCAGATGCAGAAAGGACAGCCACATTCCTGGGCAGAATGCCATTGATAGCGGGCGCCTTCTTTCTTTGCCCCATTTCTGTTTTCTTCTCTCCATCCTCACCTAGTCCTGTTAGGGCAGCCTCAGAAGAGCTTCCGCCTGCTTCCTCCTGCCAGTGCTTCCTCTTTTTCTTTTTAGGCCAATCAGTGTGAAAAACTAATGAATAAATGAAATTATCATCCTCATCAAAGTATTTGTGCTGGGAAGGATCTTAGAGAGCATTTAAGTCAGCTTCTCGTTATACAGGTGAAGCAACAAAAGCCTGAGAGGTTCTGTAATTAACTTAAAAGTTAGGTACCTGGTATGTCATAGCACTTATACATGAAATCATCCAAAGTTCTTGTCATTAATAGCAACTCAAAATAGGATTTCAGTGTGAATTGTTGCTGCACATGGAAGTGTGCTGTTGAAGATCCTAAAACACATACATATGTATGCCACAAATGTATGACATTCAATAAAGACCTGCTTATACATGGGTATTGGTCTTTCCCAACCATTGGTGTCATTTAGAAGTTTATGGTTAACATTTTAGAGCAGGAAAAAATTCTATTTCAATTAATATGTATATTTTTCAATATTAGCTACTGATTATACTTGAAAATACCTATAGTAGTAGAGCTTATTTTCAGCATATTTATGATTGCAGATCAAAAAGTTAATTTAATTGTAATCTTTTTTTTATTCCTGAGAGTGAAATAAATATTTCCCTAACTTGCACATTTTAAACATTTAGATATCAGTCACAGGTGTAGAAGTGTGATTACAAATCCAAAAGTAAACCGTCAGTGATGAAACAAGAAATTAACTCTCCTTTGATAACTTACACACTACCTGCAGATTTTTCCTAACTCAGATATCATTTCCTTAAAGCATTTCCTTACTTCTCTGGTCCACAGGATTTTTATTTCCTCTGTACTCAAAGCATATAATATTTATACTTCTTGTTTGACAGTCATGTACAAGTAGTCCCTGGCTCTTCCCTATAGCATTCAGTTTTTCTTCAAAAACCTTGCGAGCCAGTGTCTTGGAAGCCATCCTCTTTCCCTGTTAGACTCCTGCTTTCCTAGAAGTCATAGCTTATTCAAGTCCTCCTTACCCATCAAGATCTTTCCTTCCAATGGATGCAGTAGTGAAACGAACCCCCTGAATTTTCTATCTCTGGGAGGCTTATTGGCCTAGAGCTCTCCTCTCACCCTCAGAGCTAGAGGAAAGTTGGCTGTTTGGGAAGACAAAAGTTTGTATGTCTTTTATGGATGTATGAGAGTTTTTGTGTCTTGGAAGGAATATTATTGTGGTAAGGGAAAATAATATCCTTCTTAAATGGGAAACCATTTCCTTCCAGAAATTGTGGAATAGTGGTGAGTAGGTTCTACAGTGCCACCATTCATCTTCATTAGCAGCTAAGTAGACTTTGGTGGGCTAGCCCTGGAATGTATTATCCACACCCCCTTCCTTTTTTTTTTTAAACATTTCAATGGGAAAATGAGCTCTGATTTGCAAAGTTTGGTAAGGAAAATATGTTCATAATTGGGAATTGTCAATGTTGCCCCATATTCCTATTTAACTTTTTATGTGGGTATATTTTGTTCACCTAAATTGTCAATTTCTGGAAATTAGGAACCAATCAATGAACAAATATTGATTAAGAATCATGTCTTGTTCTTTTTCTTCTTAGCCTCTACCTCAGGGCTGAGCACATAATAAGTATTCTGTTTTGGTGAATGAATAAATTTTATTTCAGTTGGGTGAGGAAGTGGACAGGACCTTAGAGTTAAAGAAAGACCTGAATTTAAATTTCACCTCAGATGTGATTCTGAGCAAGTCATTTTGCTTTTTCATCCTCAGTTTCCTCACTGTAAAATAGGAATAACAGATCAAGCAATAAACATTTATTAAGTGCTTCCCATGTCAGGGACTCTACTGAGTACTGGATAATGAGAGCACTTGCCCCGAAGTGTTGTTGGGAGACTCTAATGAGATAACATGTAGTGCCATATACATGCTTGTTAATTATTTCTTTGAAGTAAATTTCTCTCAGTAGTATGATGGAAATTTGTAGAAACTTTTTTTGACTGTTTTGGACTTTTGCTACCCAACTTTTTTTTTCAATCAGCACTCAAAAGGAGCGCTTTGAGGAGGCTGACTTCATCCATTATATCTGATTGTAATATCTTGTGCTTTCTTAGCTTTTGCCAAATATGAAAATAATCAAGATAAACTGCCTTAGAAAGGAGACGCTTTTAGTCACATAGTATTTTATTGTAATTGCATGAACATTTTTTGATTATAGTTATAGTTACTTTTCTCTCTGTCAAAAAAAACACTTAGGGGAAATTTTTCTCTTTGTCCTGTTTTCCCTGAAGCTTTACATTGGAGAAGAAATTAAGAAGAAAGTCAATTTCCTTACTTCTGACTGATTTGGCTCTTACTAATTATCTCTTTTTTAAAAAAATGAGGGGGCAGATTAAATTTCTGACAGTAAGGCACAAAACTAATCCATTTACAGAATTAGTATTACATTAGCACATAGGAGTGCAACTCTCTCTCCCAGGGGATGGATCTATTTGCAATTTCTACCAAGCCTTTTGGAATAAGGCCAGTAGACTTTGGGAAAATAGAGTACTGAGTGACTTTGAAGTAACAAAGTAACATTACCCTTTTGTGTTTTTGGTTTACCCGACCTACACAGTAGGGACATAGGAGGTTTCTATACCTCCAAATGCAAACATAAATGGGTTTGATTTAGAAAAAAATGAATCTAGGAGACACTGGACAAAAAATAAATTCCTCTTTTGCCATCAACAGTTAACATTTGGTGAATATAACACTGAAAAAAATGTTTTCCTTAAGTTTGAAGAAATCTTCAGATTATGATGAATCTCTCAAACTGATCATTCTTAATATAATAGGATGATAATGATAGCTGATATTTCTGTAGGTCTGCTTGATCTCATTTGTTCCTCCCAATAACCCTGGGAAAGAGAGCCTAGGGTATTATGATCATCTTCATTTTCCAGATGAGGGAACTTGGACTCCAAATGGTTAAGTGACTTTTGGAGGCAGGATCAAATCTCTCCAGAGTCCAAGTCAAATGGCTCTTTTTATCAAACCATATTTCCACATATTACTTAGATTAATTAATATTATTCCTCAAAAATATTGTGATCACTAATAATTTATAGTGTGACCAAGGTTTCACTTGGTCTGTTTTTAATAGCTTTTTAATCATTCTCCATTTTTGGAGTTTTTTTGGCTCAAAAAATTGTCAATTTTATTTTTTAAGCCAACAATTACTGATGTTATCATTGGATTGATAGTGTCTGTGGTAGACAGCAGTACAGTTCTCTTGCTCAGAAGTGGTCTGTGAGGAAATATGATGGATAAACAAAGCAATTATTTCTCTGAGCTGGTGTAGCAGGAAGTCATACATATTCTTGTTTATTTAAATGTAGCTCTCAGAAGCCACCAAGATGTATAAGATTGCCGCCATTACAGTTTATGTACTAAAGCATTGTTATGGGAGGATTTTTCATTATCTTTTTGAGATTGGTCCATCTGTAGTTAATAGAGGGGGTCTGGTAAGGACAAAAGAACCACAAAACTTTAAAAAATTAGTTCATGCAGCACCTCTTCTTTCCTTTCTACCACAGTGTTTTATACATTGGGAACTATAATATTTTTCAGATATTGTTATATCATCTAACTGTTTTATGTGGAATTCATATAGAAACAACCTTGGCACAAGTCATTATCCCACTCTTATTCTTTTATATTTAATTTTCTATGGACTATTTCGCTAGTGGATAAAATATTTGCTTTTGTAATTGAATACTAGGTGGTAAAGTGGGTATATAGAATACCAATCCTGGAGTCAGGAGGACCTGAATTCAAATATGATACTAGCTGTGTGACTTTGGGCAAGTCACTTAACCCTGATTGTTTCGCATCCGGGACCATCTTTAGTTGTCCTGATTCCTCCTATCTGACCACTGGACCCAGATGCCTGTGGAGGAGAAAATGAGCCTAGTGATTTAGCACAGCACCCTTCACTCAAATCCAATTCATGGCATCATTTCCCTGATGTTTTTGTCTTGATTGAAGAACAAAACATTAATCACTTAGTATGAATAAGTAAATTCCTCTTTTGGAGATTCACTGAAAGCATCCCTAGTACAATTCCAGTAGTATACAGGTCAATATGGATTTTTTCTCACATGATTTTGATCTACCTTGGTGCATCTTTGTGTTTTGCAAGTTTTTCATTCTATGTATTTTTGAGATAGAATACTTTGTGCAGTGAAATCCACGAATACATTCATGAATTATTGTCCTTATGATTACTATAACATTTTGGTAGAGCCTTCAGATTTCCACAGGACAAATAAGATAAAATATTATTTGAATTGAATTTTGGATTACTCAAAATCGTGTCAGAAGCCTTCTTGCCTTCTCTGTATTACTTCTGATGATTGTTATCTTTTGAGATGGAAGAAGACCTTGACATGAACTGAATGATGACATGACATGCACATTATGTTGATTAAAGTGAAAGGAATGTTGTGTAAAGACATCCTTCTCATGGTCTCTTCCAGAATTATCTTAACCTGGTGACCTGATAATATAGGAAACAGGACTTCTGGTGTTGGTTTGAATACAATGAGAAAGCTTGGTCTTTTACATGTGAGTCCTTCTCATGCCATCGAGGCACCATGAGAATCAGAGAAGATTTTGCTTCTTGGATAGAAGGGTTTTCTCTCTCTCTCTCTCTTAATAAACAAAGTTTAATTTTTTCTTTAATTTAAGGCAATAGGGTTAAGTGACTTGCCCAAGGTGACACAGCTAGGTAATTATTTAGTGTCTGAGGTCAGATTTGAACTGAGGTCCTCCTGACTCCAGGGCTGGTGCTCTAACTATTGTGCCACCCAGCTGCCCCAGGGTTCTCTTTTAATGACTTGCCTGGTTCCTTAACTATTTGGTTTTTTTTCAAGTTTTCTTTTTTTTTAAGTTTTTTTTTGCAAGGCAAATGGGGTTAAGTGGCTTTCCCAAGGCCACACAAATAATTATGAAGTGTCTGAGGCGAGATTTGAACTCAGGTGCTCCTGACTCCAGGGCCAGTGCTTTATCTACTGCACCAGCTAGCTGCCCCAACTACTTGGTTTTCTGCTCAGTTCTTAGGCTCTGGTACTAGTCCACATTGAAAGTGGGGGAATGTAAGGATGCATGAATTTATAACCCATTGTCTTGATTGTTAATTAAGTAAGCCTGCTAGTCTCATTTTGACCTTGTGTCCTAAATCCAATGCCCAGGTTCTTTTCTTGTTTCTTCTGATCAAGTATTTCTAGCCCAGTTTTCAAAGTCCCTGTCTTGCTGGTTTTGCCCTTTCTTGCAAGACTGAGGCTTCCCTGTATGGTACCTCAGTTTTTTGGAATTGAGACCCTATCTTATTTTCCTCAGCGTTCACAGAGTTTGGAGTTTTAGTCTTGAACCCTATTCCTGTAGCTCACTCTCTATTTACTGTATGATTCTAGTTTCTGCCTATTGTTTGCCATCATCCTTGCCTAATGTTGTATACACTCTACTTTAGGAGAAACCTACCTGCTGCTTGCCTCAGATCTCAGATGTCAAGCAACTGCCTTTCTGTACCCTTTTCTGCTTTCTAGTGTTCCTGATATCCCCCACATTTGTACAGAATTCCTCCTTTTGTGCACTACTAGGATTTTTCTGGAATGCCTCCCCAACCCCAAGAGGATAGCCTCTGAATCTCTGCCTTATTCACATAATCAATGGATTTGAATTTTGGAGTTGGGGAGAGCCCTCAGGAACCATCTAATCCATAAAAGAATCTTCACTAGTGCATATCCAACAAATGGTTATTTAGTCTTTCTTGCAGAACTAGTGAGGAATAACTCATCATCTCCTGAGACAGTCCATCCCACCTTGGGACATCTGTCATTGTGGAGAAGATTTACTGAGAAACCTAAATTTCCTTCATTGTCTGCTCTATCCCACTGCCGTCCAAGCTCCTGGGTACTGCCATTGGTTTATGGATATCATAGATCATAGACCTGAGGGAGAAGGAACTCAGCTTAAGGGATCCTCCTATTTAATTAATCATTTTATTTAATTGAGCCAGACAGTGTATAAGCATTGAGGATATAAAGACAAAGCTCTAATAGTCTGGTCCTCAAGGAGTATTTTAATGAAGATAACATTTATAGATTCATAATAGACTTGTATAAAGTAAATAATATTATCTAACATTTATATGAGGCTTTAAGTTTTATAAAACACTTTATATGTAAATATGTATTATTTCATTCAGTCATCTAAGGTAATTTTAGAGCAGAAAGCATTAGCATTTGGCAGACTGGAAAAGGTCTTTGATAGAAGGTAGTTCTTGAGCTGAGTTTTGAAGGAAGCCAGGAGTTCTAGGAGGTAGAGGGAGGTGTGAGAGCATTGTAGGAGGAGCAGGTGGACATGAGGAGAGGGTAGGAAGATGAAGGTGAGAAGACTAGAAAGACTGGGAGAGGTCAAGTAGAGGTGTTTATCCTAGAAGTAATAGGGGACCACTGTAGTTTATGGAGCAAAGGAGAGGGAGGTGGAAAGGTAGACACGGTCAGAGCTATGTTGCAGGAAAAGTTTTTTTGTCCACTAAGTAGGTGAGATTGGAATGAGGGGAGTCTTGTGGCAGGGAGACCAATCAGAAGGACAGTATGATTGTCTGGGCAAGTGGCAAGGGTCTGTAAGTAGAAAGGAGACAGAACTGAGAGATGTGGTAAAGTTAGCCACACTAAAATTGGGGACAGGAAACATGGGATGAGGTAGAGAAAGGACATGGAGAGTGGACTCTGCTTTCCAAACAGGAAGTTCAGATGTAGAATGGGTCAGGATAAGAGGGAAATGATTTCTGTCTTGAACATGTTAAGCCCAGAACCAAGGCTGAGGAAGCCACTTTGGAATTGTTAAGAAACATGGTTAATAAACAAGGCCTCCCAATGTGGAGCCTTGGCAGGGGAGTCAGAGATGGCCCCAAGTAGAGTAGCCAGGTGAGAAATACTCTGGGCCGAGCTGAGCTTCCTCCTTCATTGGTGGGTTTGGGGTTCATGATCTTCCTGTCACTGCCAATCTGAGAGGCAGAGGGGCACTGATGAGGGCTTGCAGCAAGATGAGGCTATCCTAATAATGAACTTCCTGAGGCATGGAAGGGAAGTGAGAGAAATCCTTAAAGTAGTACAGCCAGGTGAGAGGACAACTTTGGAAGTGGATTCTCTGTAGGCTTTGAGGCCTGACATTCCTGAGGGGGAAGAGCAAGGCCAGGCTTATTTGGAAAGAGCATGATGATACCCTGGTTGAACAATGAGAAGACACATTCCCTCCTCTTACTCCTTCTTTAACCCTGAGTTAGAGGGGAGAATCTTAAGGAAAAGCTAGCTAAGCCCAGTACTTAAGGAAAAAACAGAAAAGAGACCCCCTCTAGCCCCTTATAGTAGGAGTAAACTACTGCTGTTTGCTTGATATTTTTTTCCCCAGAGGCCTATTCTAGCCTTTGTAGTAAGTCAAAGTATTTATATTTATTTCCTCGCACATTTTCCTCTCTCACACATGGACCCCTTTGGAATTGTTTTCTGGGTCCCTTAGGGGCTAATAAAACTAGGTGGAGAAACACTGTATTTCATGAAGGGCTTCCCATTATTTTTGGTTCAAGGCCCTCCCTTTGGCATGATACATTCTTTTCTTGCCCACCAAGTGCTTCTCTCTCACTATACTTTCTCCTTTTTTTTACTTGGTCACACCTTTTTGATCCTTGATCCCCTATGTTTTACTGTAGCTTAATCTTATTCTTTCTAGCTTCCCTTTACTGATTCCCCTTCTGCCCAATGATCCTGTAAAATTGGGCTATTCATTCTCATTTCCAAGCACGCTGTTCACCTCCTTTTGTCTCCATACCTTTGCATTCATTGGTGGTCCCATATGTCTCAGAACTGGAACATTTTCAGGGATTCTCCAGACTTGTTTGAAAAAGTGAGAAACAGATTTTCTTTTTTCTTTTTTTTCAAAAATATATATTTATTTTGTTAAATATTTACCAATTACATGTAAAATTTTTTAACAATCATTTTTCAATTTTTTGAATTCCTAACTCTCCCCCTTATCTCCTTGAGAAGGCAAGCACTTTGATATCAATTATACATGTGAAGTAATTCAAAATAAATTTCCATATTAGCCTTATTGCAAAGGAAAACACTAACAAAAGAATAAAAACAGAGTAAACAAAGTTCTCTCTCTGGAGTTGGAGAGCATTTTTTCACCATGAATTCTCTGGACTTGTCTTGGATCATTGTCTTGATCAAGTAGCCAAGTCTTTGACAGTAGACCATCCCTACAGTGTTGCCATTACTGTGTACAGTGTTCTCCTGGTGGAACCATATTTTCTTAAAAAGCTGAGACTGCGAGCCTGTTTGAAGCCTAGAGCCATGCAGTGAATAAGGATGTTTTCCTTGGAATGGTGAATTAGTGATTGGCCTGTCATGATGATAAACCACCGAAGGCGGCCAAAGCTGATTAAGATTGCGTTTTATTAAGTCTGTACCTGCTGGTGGAATGAGGAGCATGCTTCTTACCCAGCCTAAAATGAAGCAAAGCAGGTGCATGTGGAAGAGAGCACAGGCTCTATTTTTCTTTTTGTTTTGACATTTTCGTTTTCTCTTTGTAGGCCGGCGGCGGCTCCATGACAGCCGTTTCTCTCCAATAAAGCCCCTTACCTCATCTCTAATTGCTTAACTAAAGACAAGCAAGCTCTAATTTCTCAGCATTAATAAATGACACAGTAGAAGAAATGCTTTGTTTGCATTGGCCCACTCAGGTTAACCAGTGTAATCCCTTGAGTACATTAGGAAACCATGCTCTTCTAAGCAGCAAAGGGAAGATGGTGTTTACCTCAATTAAGAGTAGCATTTTATTTATTTTCTTTTTATTCCTTTTCACAACCCTGCTCTTTTTTTCCTAATGAAAACACTTAGTGAATTAGATCAGCCTTTCTCACTGTGTGGGGCTTACCCTCCAAGTTGGGGGTAGCAGCAGTTGTCTTGGAAGCTAGAGCTGTTTCTCGCTCCTGGATGCCTGGATTCTTAGGCCTCTTTTCTTCCCTGGCTACTGCAGCCCCTTTAGAAATAGGAGGCATCCCTGCCTTGAAGTGGGTGAGCCTTTGCGTGGATTCCTGTTGGTCTCCCTAGCTTGTAATGTGGGGAACCTGTTCTTGCTTTTGTGAAGCATTGTGGGAACTGGTTTCTAGGATTCTAGAAGGGCACAGTGGGGTTGGTCGGGGGCCACCTGTGGGGTCAGGGATTAGAAGAAGGTGGCTAAGCCCCATCAGAAGCTCTGGAATAGCGGGAATTTGTCTCTTCTCTTAGAAAACCATATGATTTTTATTGTTTCTACCTATAGACAATGGATGCCCAATTATCTGGACACTAATTATGAGCTGTTTTCACTGTGGAAAATGAAGCTTTTGGTTGAATGATTTTATTTTGTTCTTTTCAGAATGAAATCAACGAGATCCCCTTCTTTGACATCCAGCTCCCTTATGAGCTGGCATTAAAGATATTTCAGTATCTGGGCAGGACTGAATTGGGAAGGTGTGCTCAGGTAAGCTCCACCCATCTGATGTCGCAGGGATTAGCAACAGGTACCAAAACAATTTCAGGTTTTGGTCAGAGAAGTCTTTTAAAGATAAATAGAATAGCCTCCTTTCAATGACATTTTTGGGAACAGAATTAAAAATTTTTGGAATTAATGAATTATTGTGAATGCATTCTAAGGAAAAACATTCTCCACACTTAGAAGAATTTGGGTGTTCTACTCTAGCCCTTTGTGAGTTCAATTCAGCTGGGCTTCGAATCAGGAAGATGAGTCTTTCTAAGTTAAAGTCCAGCCTCAGACGCTTACTAGTTGTGTGACCTCAGGCACAGTAGAAGAAATGCTTTTTTTTGTGTGTCGGTTTCTGAACTGGAGAAGGAAATAGCCAACCACTCCAGTATCTAAATTGGATCACGCAGAGTTAAACGGATTGAACAACAACAGCAAAGCACCTACTGTGCCTTGTACCTATCATATTGTCAGTATTACCATAATGAGTTGTCGCCATCTCAAATACCTGGCTCCCTTTGTTACAGGTGTTATAGCTTAACTAAGGTAAGAGGAAATAGATGACAATGATCACTATTCTGCAAGATTCAGTAGCTTTTGCTGTTGATGTGCTAACAGTCCCTAATGGAGATATGCCAGCCAATAGTTAAATAAACGATGACGACGGTAGCAAAAATAGCACAGGCAGAGGATTGTTTTTTTAAAATCATGGTCAGGCAGTCTGTTGATTAACTACTCACAGACTCTGGAGAGACTCTCTATTGCCAAGCAAGGATTAGATATTTCCATAGTGCATGTTATTTCCTTCTTTCATTCCATGATACTGTAACTTTTCATGAATTCACAGGAGAAGAAGAATATAGTACATTTAAATAATAGGGAATTATATACCAAAAATGAAGGAATATGAAGTTAGAAATATTGAAAGGGATTTGAGTAGTGAAACATCCAGGCCTTTAGTGTTTGCTCCTTTTTTTATGATTGTACATTGGAAAAGCACTTGAAAGATCATCCAGTCCAAACATGAATTCCTTTTATAGCACCCCAAAAGCACTTGAAGAGATCTAGTGAAGGGACACCCCTCATCTCCAAGAGAAACAACTTGTTCCTTTTTTTTTTTTTTTTTGGATGGCTCAGAGAGAGTATAGAGGCTTTCTCTCTGTTGTGGGATTATATGTGACATAGCTAATAGAGAACCAACCTTGGAGCCTGGAAGACCCTGGTTAAGACCTCTTTCTCTCTCACACACTCCAGCTGTATGATCCTAAAATCAGAGGTGTCAAACACATACCAGCCGGGAAACATTTAGCAAAGAAATAAAAATATAATAAAATGTGTGTTGTTCATTTGTGTCATGTTGGACTCATTGTGATTACATTTGGGTACATCTTGGCTCCTTCTGCAGCTCATTTTACAGATGGGGAGACTGAGGAAGCAGGAGCAAGTGATTCAACTGTATAGTCCCACAGATAGAAAGAGTCTGAGGCCAGAGTTGAACTCTGGTCTTTCTGGCTCCAGGCCTGGTGCTCTAGGCCCTGCGTCGCCACCTAGTGCCCCACAGTAGAACATAATGTTCACATGTGGTGTTCTAAGGCCATGTGCCACCGGCAGGGATGGCCCTGTTTCTGTTTGACACCACTTTTCTAAGTAAATCTCGAAGAATAGAAGACTCACTGGAAACTGGGAGCTCGCTATGGTACCCCATGAAAGCACAGGTCTAGTTCCTATCCCTGTCCTGTCCTTTTATTTTAGCATAATGTCATTTTTAACATTTTAATGAAAGGTTATGAATTTTAAAATATGAATTTGAAAAGCCTATGTCCCAAAAGGTGGTTTTCTTTTTTAAACATCATGGTTGGATTTTTGAATTTGTATTGAACATTACAGATTTTTTTTTCATGGCAAAAATAGATGACTTCTGAAGACTCAGCTCTAGATCTGAAATCCTGTGGAGAACACATCTTCAGTATATGATGAAGATGGATTAGAAAAGGAGATTCATTCAATAGAAATTCTGTTGGAACACCTCTTTTCCATTAATCAAGGGAAACCCATATTGATTTTTCTCTTCCTTGGACATTTGATTTGTTGGAGTTTAACTTTACATATTGGCTCCACTCCCAAAAGCTGAAAACGAGAGTGTAGCGAGATGGGTCCGATTACTGAATTTCAACTGGGTCCTCTTAGTTGTAATCTTGGGATAGGGTTTAATAGCAGCTTTATAAAAAAGTCAGCATTAGAAGATAAAAATCTTTCTCTTGATAGGGAACTGCTGTTTAAGAAATCATTTCTTTGAGCCTTGCTTTCTGTCCTCCTGTTTTGTAGAGAGAGAGGGCCATGTGGCTTTCACATCTGCTGCTGCCTCTCTCATCCAAAGAGTTTATCAGTTACAGATATCATCTTGTAGAAAAAGACATCCCCCTTTCTAGACAACAGGGCTGCATTTCAGGGTAGATTGGTTATGCTGGTGAGATTATTCTGCAGGTGTGAACAAGCTCATTTACAACACAGTAGTCCAATTGTCTACCAGAAATCTTCCCCCTTTGGCCAGTTGGATTTACTTCTTTTTTTTTTTTCCCAGTCTGGTTTGGAGAGACTATGTATAAGAATTGGAAAATATTCTTGAATTCAGCTCTTGGATAATGTGCTGTGCCCCAGGTGGCCAGGATTTTGTGAGGCTTTCAGAGTAAATGCTTACTGAAGGCTTGTAGTTCATAGAATTGGCTTGCTTTTTGAATGTTAAAATGAAAGGTGAAGTAATAAAAATAAATAGCATTTTCATTTTTTTTTCTCATGGTGTTTTTGTTTTTGAAACAAGAAAAAACCCTTCTGTCGAATGGAATGTCCTGCTGCTTTATATTTTTATTGGAGAGACCTTTTTTTTTTAATCAAGGTCCCTTGAGATTTTAATGAAATTGAGCCAGTTTTGTCAAATTGGCATCGTGAACTATATGAGTGCCCTTGGAGAAAACCTGTTTGCTTAACTTTCTATGCCAAATTGGTAACTGACTCACAGTAAAGTAACCTTTGGAAATTCAAGTGTGGCAAAAATGAAATTGTTGGAGAAATTGTTTTCCTTTGATTTTTGTTGCCTCTGTTCTTTCCTCCATTTCGGCTTTATTGAGTTTAACAGGCTCAGTTCTTATCATGTTGTACTAGCTCATGATCCATATGAATCCTAGAGGTTTCTCTTCAGAGACCTTGGCTTTCTCTAGTTGAGGGCTTAGTGGTCTCTAAGGGACCTGTACTCTGGTGAAGGGAGGATTTGGTGTTGAAAAATGCACTCAAACAATCTTCCTGTTTGTAGGAGAATAGATGCATTTGCCAACCCTTTAAAATTCTTTGTTAGATTATCATTTGTTACTCATTTATTTAGTGCTACCAGGATGTGGTACTTTTTTGATATTTTAAATGATAACAGGACAACAGAGTTCATTCATTAGACTTTTAGGAAGCCCTACTGGGTGCAGATGTCCTTTGCTAATAAACTCTGGGGGAGATCCAAAGAGATCATGGCATTACCTTTAAAGAACTCAGGGTCTGGTAGGGGGCAATAAGGGCACATCCATTTAGTCAATCAGCAAGCATTTATTAAATACCCACAGCCTGCCAGACATCATGCTTGGGGGCTCATAGGAAAATCAAACTATAGTAATGTGAGATGGAAGGATCATTTCCATTGTTTTCACTATGTATGAAAAAATTAGAATGTTAGGTTATCTGTCAGAAAATACTTATCTATGGATGGTGACCTTCAGGTGTATGTTGCTATTCTCCACTTACATAAACCATAGTTGTCTCAACTTCCATTGGTAATCATGCCTGAATTACACCTGTAAAGTCCTCTAAACTCTGAGTCTGAAAAGGATATGGTAAATTTCTGGGGCCATCTTTGAGTAGGAGACAATTTCATTTCTTTGGATTTAGCAGAAAGAAACTAATAAAGAAAATTAATGGATGTTACAGAAATTACAGGAGTCAGCGAATGCTCATAGAATTGAAAAGCAGGAGATAAATCAGCTGTTAGCTTTGTGACTAGCTAGAAAAGGCTTAGGCAGAAGCCTCTTTAGAGGCTGCTTATTGAAATCCTTAAATTAAGGAAGAATATCAAAATCAGATTGAGACCCCGATTATTTTAGAACCTGAGTCTTCTGCGAACCTTGCCATTGGCAGGCAGGACCTAGAGGGGATTAAGGACCCGTCACCAGAGAACCTGAGGTGGGGAGCACTTTGACCTCCCTTAGCTCTGACTGCATTGACTCTTTCTGGAGGGGCAAGTGGAGCTCCTCAAGAGCCTAGCTTATGGTGGTGAGGGACTAAGAACATCTTCCTCTTCTGGGAATGGCCCAGGTGAGCAGGAGGGACTCAGAGGTGACCTTTGTTGCCCTCCTTGGGCTTGAGTTTGAGTCCCATGGCTTTGCTGGCTTGTTCTCATCATTCGGACTTTGTGTGAGAGTCTGTCGGTCTAAGCGTAACTAGAACAATGGTTTTTTGCTTGCTGGACCTCATCACCCCAACTCAGGCAGAGCTAATCAAGCTGATCTGGAGCCAAGGGCTGTTTTTTAACACAGCAACTCACAGTGGGCTTGTAAAGTGAAATGCTGGAGACATTTTTATTAGAGACTTCTCACAGCTGAGGCTCACTCAGTGGGGCTTTTACAGGGGAGTCTCGTGCCAGTTCTGGTGCGTTAAAGAAAGGTCAGGTTAGGCCCTTTGGAAAATTTGAGCTTGGAAACTGACTGGATTTAGTATAATTTGATTTTAAAAAAATCACCAAATATGAGAGATTTCTTTTTGGGGAAGTCTTTCAAGCATTTGTGAAAGCTTTGGATGATTTACATTGTGTTTTTCTTTTCCTTTTCCTTAATTGCTTTAAAAAAAATTCTAAGATGTATTTATTTTCTTAAAAATTCTTCCCCTTCATTCCTATCCAATTTCTTAAAGAAGTTGGCAGCAGTTTTTATTTGCAAAACCAATTTTAATCGTTATCTGGGTGTTGAATACTCTGAAAATGTTGGAGATTCTCAGTGGTTTGCCCTAATAACAACAAGCCTTTCACCCAGCTTTTCCCCAACACAGCCATAAAGGCTACTGCCTACGAAGCATGAGTCTTCTGTCTCTCTCAGCACCTAACACAATGATAGGCACTCAGTAAATAATTGCTGTATGGCAACGCACTGGAATTGAATCCTAAGAGAAATGCCTTGTTCTGAGCAGACCCAAAGTGGAAGGCAAGAGGTGGGAAAACAAGGATAGATGGGAGAAGGGAGCTGATAATCCCATTGTACTGGACAGGCCCATTGGATATGTTATATTCACATTTGATGTGTTAAATGTCATATTCACATTTGAGAAAGACATTTAAGATGGGGAGGAAACCAAAATCTATGCCAGACTAGCATCATTTGGAGGAATTAGGAAATAGGGTAGGGGGTTGGAAAGACATGGCTGTCAATTTTTTAAAATTATGTGGAAAAGGTCCTAGAACCAAACTAATGGGTACAAGTCACAGAGGAGCAGAGTTCAACTCTATCCAAGGGAAAACTTCTCAATTAGATCTGTCTAAAAATGGAGTGGCTGCCTAAGGGGATAATGAGATCCCTATCTGTGGAGCTGGAAGTTCATTTGTTGGAGATGTAAACAGAATTCCTAATTAGGGTATGGGTTAAATTAGACTGAACCTCATCCTGGCTCTAAGATTCTCTTTTCTCTGAGGGCTAGGAGTTTCTTTAAAATAATTATTTGGTCTTTGGAGCAACTTAGTCTTAAATTTTTCTGTCAGTTTAGGTCAAGAAAGTGTTGTAAGTAGCCTGAAATCTTGGCCATTACTACATTATCCCCTTCTAACTTAATCTTTTGTGTTTGTGTATCTTCACATATGATATATACTTGTGTGTCCATGTTCAGAGTTTAGCTTTAAAACATAAAGACTGCTTTTGAAGACCCCATGCAAAAAACTGTCTCTTTTGTTTTCCCTTATATTTGTATCCACATTCATATATAAGGCATTTTGGGGGGGGGTCTTTGTAGGTCCTTTATTTTTAATTTTTCTATTTATGATAGTCAAAATGGTAGTCACTTAAAGTTGTTCTTAAAGCAATATTACTATTACTGTATATGCTGTTCTTTTGGTTCTGCTCACTTCAGCCTTCATCATGTTGTGCAAGTCTTTACATGCACAGTAGTATTCCAGCATAATCATATACCACAACTTGTTCAGCCATTCCCCAACTGATGGGTATCCCTGCAATTTCTGCTGTAAACATCCCATTCACATTCAAAGTTTTAATTATTATTTGTGAATTTCCTTCCATCTTTTGTTTACTCATTATTTTCTTCTTCAACCTCTCTTTATCCTTTCCCTGTTTTCTCATCTTTTGCCCCCCATCTTCCAAAAGTCCCCTCCCTGCCCCCCCCAAAAATGGAAATTTGACAAACCGAAAGACTTTTGGGTATTTGTAACAAAAAGATAGAACCCATAAGGCTTTTTTAAAAAAAAAAAAAGTAACTAAAGTGCCCTAGTCATTACAGAAGTCAGGGTATGGAAGGTAAATCAGTTTGTCCTTGATTGACATTGCTTTCACATACATAACTTTGGATGATGTTAATACCTTTCATTCATTAGGTTAGATTTTTTTATGTTTAGCAACTTGATTATTAGGCAAAATATTTGAAACAGAAAAATGAGAGATTTTGCATTTCGACCTTCCTTTGCCCTGATGGGGTTCACCATATGTCTGTTGTCACACATAGGCCGTGGCTTGGCATTGTATATACCATTTCAACAAAGATCTCTTTACAGACAAAACATTTCCAGAACTCAGTTAATGATTTGCTTTTTTTCCAAATAATATTTGATGCCTTAAAGCTTCAGAATAACAAAGAAAATTTTAGGAGTAACAAGGAGTTCACACGAGCAGGGTTTGGCTTTTGTGCTGAGCAATGTGGATTCCATCTCACACTGTCAATGATTAATAATAACTAACATTTACATGGCACATTCAGGTTTGAAAAAGTTTAATCCTCAACCATCTATAGGGACTATGAGTATTTCATCCCCATTTCACAGATGGAGAAACAGGTTTCTTTTGGAGTCTAAATATAGCAGAGCTAGTGAGCAACTACAATAGGCTTCAGACTTTTTGAGCCCAAGTCCAGCTTTCCTCCTTCTATACCAACCTGGGGGGAATATGGCTTAGAAGACTTGTGGGCCACTCAAGGGGGCCATTGTGCCCAGAGAGTGAGGGAGGCAGGAAGAGCTGAGTTGAGTACAGTCTCAGCCTCTAGCTGGGGGACCTGGGCAAGTCCTGTGCTTCACCTATAGGAACTGGGATAATAACAAGACCTATACCTCTCAGGGTTGCTTCCCACAATCTTGTTTCCTTCCCACCCCCTTCCCTTTACCTGGAGTCAGGAGACCCTGATTAAAATTCCACTTTGGGCACATTCTAGCCATGTAACCCTGGGAAAGGTGTAGAGCAATTTTTAAGCTATAAAGGACATTAGAGATGGTCTAATTCAAATCCCTTGTTTTTTTAGAGTTGGAAACTGAGGCACACAAAGAGATTAAGTGATTTGTCCAATATAGTTAATGAAAGAACTGAGACTAAAGAATTTTCCTCATTTGGTCATTTTCTCACTTTACCACTTCATTTCCTGATAATGCAGTTGACTTTTATATAATAGTCAATCAGCTAGCATTTATCAAGATCCTACTCTCAAGCAACTCAGATTCCAATGGGAGAGGAAGCACTCAAGCAACTAGGTCCAAACAAAATAGAGACAGAACCCTTTGGAGATGATCTTAGGCACAGAGCCCTGAGGCTTCTTGCTGTAGATTGTGGTATAGCAAAGCCTGGAGATAGGAGGAGAAGAATGTTCCAGGCCGGGGGGGGGGGGGGGGGGGGGGGGGGGGGGGGGGGGGAGTAGGAAAGATGGACAAGACACACCTTATTTTATTGCGCTTTGCTTTACTGAACTTTGCAGATACTGCATTTTTTACAAGTTGAAGGTTTGTGGCAATCCTATGTTGATCCAGTTGATTACTGCCATTTTTCAACAACTTATGCTTCCATTCTCTGGTGGTATCACATTTTGCCAATTCTTGAAATATTTCAGACTTTGTTATTTTTATTATATCTGTCATGATGATATGTGACCAGTGATCTTTGATATTACTATATTGATTATTTTGGGGTGTTATGAAACAATGCCTATATAAGGTAACAAACAATAATGATTTAAAGAAACTTTGCAGTGTACTTTTTTGGAAAATGTGAAATCCTTCTTAATGAAATTCTCCTTAATCATTCATTCCTTGACTTTTGGTATAATGGTTCTGGAAACATGCACATATACATATATGTATTTAACTGGAGAGTGGGATGGGGGTGGGACTTTTGTCACAGTTCTTCTAACATTCACAAGAATTCTGACATGTTTTTTTCCTCAGCCTCCCCCCCCCCATCCCACCCCAATCCTTCCTGGTCTGATATATTTGATGTTTAGAAATGACCCTCAGGGAATGTTAGAGATCACAAGTTACTATCCACTGTGGGTCATTGTCCTCATTTTTATTAGATGTGAGTTGCAACCTTACGCTTGAGAACAAGCATTAACCACTTGATCCTTTGTTTCCATAATATACCATAGACCCCAGATCACATTTATCTGTCTGAACCAGTCTCAGATTCTTGCCAACAAAGTCCATCCTTTTCAGATCAGCCAACTTTGTACGTCATTCTGTTACATCATAAATCTTTCCTTTAAATGAAGGTTGATCTAAAAATGGCTTCTTTCCCCTGGATGCCAATGGGTTTTAAAAAGGACCATTCTAGACAGAATCTTAATTTCTCTATATCAGTCTTAGATAGCAGCTTGCTGTTCCCTTTAAAAAATGTGGGCTAACAGCATTTTAATTTCATCCCTGCTCTAGCTCTGCTTTCATACTTTGAAATTATTTTTAGATTATGAACAGAATAGAATCCAAGTTCTCACAGTAGAGAATATAGTTCTAAATGAAAGGAGTGTGGTTTACTAATAAATGACAGAGTTACTAGTTGTGTTTACTGTTCTTTACAGTACCCCTAAATTTCTGGGCAGGACTTTTTTTCTCTTTCACTCAAACTTCTTATCTCAGAATGAAGAAATATAATGTTTGTTGGCAATGAGAGTCGCTTATGAAAGATGTTACGTAACTACAAAATGGAGATGGTAACACATTTGAAACTACTTAGATTTTGCATTTTTATTTGGTTTCCTAATATCTCTCACATTTATATTTGACAGTCTGATTAAATGTTGTAAGATGTGATTGTAGGTATTAGTTTTGAAATCTTGGGAGAGAAAACTGGAAACATTTTGCATATATATATATACATATATACATATATATATATGTATATATGTTTTAACACAGAGCTTTTTGTTAACGAGATATTTTACACTGCCATAAATCTAGGGCAGCAATAAAGGTGTTGATTGATTTTTGGATGGCAGTGGGGCTTCTGTAATTGCATAATTTGACATTTATGTCACTTGGGTTGTTTTAGGTGAGCAGGACGTGGAAGGTTCTTGCAGAAGATGAAGTGTTGTGGTACAGACTGTGCCAACAGGAAGGGTACCTTCCAGATACCAGTATCTCTGATTGTTCCTGCTGGAAACTTGCCTTCCAAGAATCCCGGGCCAAGGAACACACTTTAAGAACCAACTGGAAGGTAAACAGTACCCAGGAGTCTTACCTGTAGGAGACTAACCCAGTAGAGGATTAGAGAACTTAAAATTAGAACCTTTGAATATCTGCATGAGGTGAAATGACAGAAGTGAAGTCAGTGGGAAGATTGATGAGCTTTTCCCTCCACTGTTGGTCAATTGATGCCCATGTTGTTTGTGTTTAGAAAACCATCCCCCAACAGCATTAAAGAGTATCTTCTAGCTCTATTCTAAACTGGGGCTATGGAATTAATCATTGTTTATTAGTTCTTAATAGGAGTCTCTATTCATCTTCACTTATTCTTAAATTAAATGGAAAAAATGAAAGTGTCACTAGTTCGGAGGTGAGGGGTTGAAGTAATATTCTTAGTAAATGCAAGGAAGAGATTATTAAGAGATTATCACTGACTTAACTCCATATCATTTATCACTGTAGAATCTCTCAGGAAATAGCTAGGAGCTTTCCCAAGAGTATTTTTTCTTTTTTTGTAGAAACAGCTGCCATGTACACTGTTTTGGAATGATGTTCTCAAAGTAGTAAGACAATCTGAAGAATATTAATTTACCCTCTTGAATGTCTTACAAGGACTAAACTGCAAAGATGTACTTCTCTTCTCCCCCCCCCCATAAAAAAGATTAAACCCATTTAGAGTTTTGTTCACTTTTGGATTAGCACATTTTTGCATATTACTAATAGTTTTTATGGCTACTGTAGTGTTTCTCTTCAGGAAAGCCATAACTATTGAGTAATAAATACTTTTGATCTGGACAACTGAAAAATAGTCCAGATGTATCAAATGAGAAGTACTTGTCCCAAGGGAGTTAGTGTATTTTGTTTTTTCTTAGGTATATTAGCCTTGAATATTTAAACATAGCTATACTGATTCCATAGGATCTTTACACTGTTTATTGTACACAACTAAAATTTTCATATAGAATATATATATATATATATATATATATATATATATATATATATAGTGGTCAAAAGAAGGACTTTGGTTAAATGTTTCTGGGGCAAGGGGTGCTTAGGAACTATGAAGTTCTTTGAACTGCTTATAGCAAGAAACTTCCTCTCCAGATGTAAATTGTAGATTTTTTTTAAAAAATTACTTTGCTCTAGATAAGAGAAGTTCACCAGGAATAAAATGAACTTTAGAAATGTTAATTTTAAAATTGACAGAAAAGTAGGTGATGATGCCATAGACTTGTATCTATATCCCCACCATTGTCTTACATTTAGTAGGTAGTTAATAAATGTTTGTTAATTGATTTGATATCTTTTGAAATGGAGGCAATTGTGTCAACTGAGACAAGGGTAAAAGGAGATTAATTAGAAAAATTCAGGTTCAGAAAGTAAGATGACTTCTAGTTGTAGGATTTATAGTGTGCATATGACTTGAGAGGAAGGGTCTCTCAAGTGACCAAGGTCTTTGTGCCCAAGAACTCAGTGATGAGTCTTGCTGCAGTTTCTAGATAGAACCTTTTGAATTCAAACAGCAGGGACCTTGTTCTCTCAGTGCTCAGGAAGCTACTGCCTCTTTGTAGCCTTCCCTTCCCTCTTTCCATCAGGATCTCTGACCACTGAATTATCATTTATTTGGTGCTTAATCATATAGCTTCCATGATTCCTTAAATTGGTTCATGTAGATGCCTTATCTCCCCTTTTCTTCAGAGAGACCCTCCATGCAGTAGTCACTTAATAGCTGTTTGTTTTTTTCCAAAGGTTTGATGGATGCCTTTTGTTTTTTTCAGTCTCATTGTAACTTCCAATACTCACATGCTGTACCACTCCCTGGAATCCTCCTTTATAACAAAAAACACTATAGTTAAGTTAAATAAACTCACACCTTGTCTTTGACAGCCAAACCTACAGAATTTTACCACTTAGAAGAGGCAAGTGTGGTTCATTATTAGTTCTTGAGGAGTCAAGGGTATTTTTACTTAATATTTCTTGAATCAGATGAAGTCAAAGTAGAGTTGGAAGCTTAGCAGTGTTAGAACAGTGGGGAAACTTTCATGTTGAGGCTGCTTTGGATTCATTTCTCCTCAGACTGCTAGCAAAAAAAGATGAAATAATAGCATTGCAATTAGGAATCATTTATTCAGTTTGATGTGGCCATAGAGGAACCTATCTCAATTTTAGCATTTTAGCATGATGAGTTTATAAACAAAGATATTCAGTTCTTATACTTGGTTTAGGTTGGAGTAGACTCAGAGACCACTAGTCAAATGAGTTCAGCTCACCCAGCCAACTTAGCAGACCTGTTCTGCTTTAAAGATCTTTGTAGAACTGGCCTTGAACTAGTAGGTCAACTCCATTTGATTCCTGACTTCTAAAGTTTGACCTGGGATTTCCTGAATTGGATCTAGGAGGCCACCCTGAAAGGATCTCAGAGTTCCAGGACTTTCCAATTTGAGATGACCCTGAAACTAGAGTTAAGTCTCTGGACATACCATAGTACATCTGGTACATATAGTGCAGCTATTCCTAGATCTCATGGTCCAAACTAAAGTGGCACCGGGGAAAATTGTTAGGTTTGTAGACAGAATCCTTGAGTCAAATCTCAGCTCTGCCATTTAATACAGCAGGGTCTTTGGACAAATTGCACAGTCTTTTCTCCTCAAGCTTCTTCATCTTTAAAAAGAAGGAATTGGTCTAGATCAGTGGTGGTGAAAAGGATCCTTACAAGCTTAAATTGACTTAGAAAACCACAAAGTAACATTATCTATGATGAATTGTTTTGGGGTGGCTGTGAGATGGTTCAGTGGATACAATGTTGGGTCTGAAACCAGGAAGACTCATCTTTTAGAGTTCAAACATGGCTTCACACACATTTACCAGCTAGGTGACCCTGGGCAAGTCACTTAACCCTTTTTGTCTCAGTTCCTCCACTGTAAAAAATGAACTGGAAAAAAGACATGCCAACACCCTCCAGTATCTTTGCCAAGAAAATCCCAAATGGAATCACAAAATGACTGGATGACAGAAATTATATTTTTTATTTATTTTGACAAACATTTCCCAATTACATTTTAATTTGGTTCCGAAGGCACTGGGGAATTCTGTGTCTGGTCTAGATGACATCTGAGGTTCTTTCCAGCTCAGACTCTGTGATCTTTTGTTCCTGTGATTACCTAAATAGCATGAAATGGGCTAGTCTTAAGAACTTTTATCTGTCTGGAAGAGAAAATGGAGATATAGCTCGCTAGGTGTATAGAAAACTATTTCTCTCTGTGTATCTATCTATCTATCTTTCTATCATCTATCTATATCTATATCTCTCTATATACAAACCTATACATACATGTGTATGTAATTTA
The DNA here is from genome assembly GCF_037893015.1 of Macrotis lagotis. NCBI lineage: Eukaryota > Metazoa > Chordata > Mammalia > Peramelemorphia > Peramelidae > Macrotis > Macrotis lagotis. Next base: position 678,349,328 of record NC_133666.1, read on the forward strand.
ATATATATTAAATTAAAATAAATATAAAACCCCTCTTTATTTTCTTGATACTTAGAAAGATTTTGAAAATGATAATAAAGTTTAGAAAATTTTAAAAATTCCTTCAAGACTTACCTAGGTATTTTGTTACTAGATGATCTCAATGATAGCATAAAAAATATTCCCAATTTCTTTAATGTAGAATCGCAATGGTGCCGTGAGCCAGCTGCAGTATGAACTTGGTAAAGTTCTTTGCGATGTCCATTCTTGTGACGGTGTTGTTATTGCTGGGTAAGGAAAAATATTTTTATTTTTTTCCCTCTTGATCTTGATGTTTTTTCTGTTCCCTTGTCCTTTAGGATAGCATCAGACATAAATTTTCAACCGATTGCACCATTTGCACCTAATTCTTAGGGCTGCTTGCAAAGGTTGCTTGTGATTCAGTTTTCTGCTATTTCCAAGATGCCACTCACTGCCAGTGTTCTCCAGCTAATAATGAGACTCCAACTATAGAATCACCCTCCTATTGAGTAGGATCCTTAAGCCATTTGTCTTAATAAGATTTCCTTAGCTTTTAAATTACTCTTGTGGCATGTTGTGTTGGGTTTTCATTAGGGTAAATAGTTTGTATTTTATGAAGACATAAAAAAGTCAAACGAGAAGAAGAAGAGTTGGTAGAAACCAGTGTCTACACTAATTCTTTATTTTTGAAGCCTTTATTATGATGAAGGGTTGTGACCACACATTATCTTCCTTCCCCACCACACAGTATATATTTGCAGTTTAAGCTGCCTTGAAATAGGGCTCTTTATGTGTCTTGATGCACTAGAAGTCTAATTTCACTCTCACATCTGTAAATTTCTCTGCATTCTGCACAGAAAACCACTTATGAATTCTTCATAAATTGTTAGAAATGGCCCACAGGTTTTTCTCCACCACTGTACTAGGAAGGCCATTTTTCTCTATGGATCACAGATGTTTCTACACTATACCATACATTGTTGTAAAGTGTAGATGAGAACACTTAGAGTTTATTCCAGACCTTAAAGAGGAGCCGGCCCGAGAGAGAAGTATCCTTCACATTTTTACGTAATAATTGTAAATAGATATGTTTCTTTAGTGACTATAAGGGTAAACTTTCCTTAAGTTACATTCTTAAACAGCACTCAAATTTGGACTGACATTCTAAATGAGAGGCAGGAAGATTTTAATAGACGATGTTTTGGAAAAAGCAGTTTTGAGTACCTTTTCGGCAGTATTTGGTGCTTTTAATACCCAGGAGGAAAACTGTCTCTCACTCTGTCCTTTTATTTATGTTTACTCAGATTTCAAGATTAATGCTGATTTGGATATCACAGAACTCTTGTAAAATGTCCTGCAAATCTGAGTTGAGGGACATAGAACTATATTTCACAAGTCTCAAAAAGTGACTAGGAAACATCTTGGTTGTAATCTAACTGGGCTTATGTGGGCAGCTCAGTTAACATCCTTAGACCTCATTTTTCTGTGAGTAGACTGAGAAGATTAAACAAGATGATTTCTGATCATCTTTTTCATTTCTGGATTCCATGATTCTGAGACATATCAAGAAGGTATATCCCTTCAGTTAGGAGGTGTTAAAAGATGTGGGACTCAAAGCTGAGATGCTGACATCTGACTTCCCCTAGTCTAAGAAAGCCAAACATGGACCTTCCATTCGAGAGATGATCTTTGTGAAGTGAAGACCACCAGCAGCATGTCAATCCTTCCTTTATTATCTCTTCTGCTGTCCAAGATTTGTTCATCAGCTTAGGCTAGCATGAAAGACAGGAGATACCAGAGTTTCATGGATCAATAGAATGAAACTTGATCTGTGGGTCAGAGCAGGCTCCTAGCATCTCTTCTTTCTAAAAGAGCCTTACGTTTATGGCCTAACATCAGATAATTCAATCTCGCCTCTATGTACAGCATCTTGTGTTTATCATTAAAATTTTATCCAGTGGTTACGATGCTTGTTTTCTGGGTCAGATCTTGAATCCCTTTTCATTTGAGACAGTGGTGTTTGTGGTTACCTCACTCCCAATCAATGTTGTATTCACCAGGCTTTCTACAGTTATGTTTCTCTGAGGATTTTCTTAAAGAGCCAGGAACCATTTCACGATTTCTTCCCTTTGTATTTTTCTTTTATTCTTTCTTTTTAGTTTCCTTTGACACAAATGGAATTTAATAAGAATGTCCAGGCTTAATAGTTTTTGGTATTTAGGCCTAAAGTGTTTGTATCAAATAATTTGTCTTATATTATATATTATATATATATATATATATATATATATATATATATAGTAAAATATATTTTACTCTGATCTATAGAGACCAACTTTGTAGAATCTTTCATATCCCTTCCTTCTTTTTCATTCCTTTCACTAAAAAAGCCTATTGAAATGATTGAAACCACTGTCTGTTATCTTTGAGAAGCTATGGTACAAAGAAGAGGATTTTTTTCAAAATTCAGATAGGGAGAGAGGAGGCAAACAAAAAGCATTTATTTAAGATGGTTTTCCCCAAACTGCAGGAATGTTAATTCCTAATAAAATTCAGGAAGAAATTATTGAATTATTACATGGACACTTGAAGAAAGAAAATGTTGAACAGTGAAAGATTTGCTAAGAATAAAACCATATCAAACTACCATCATTTCCATTTTTGATGGAATTAGAAGAATGGTAGATCAAGATGAGACCTAATATTCTTGCGTCTTGATTTCAAGAAATCATTTGACCAAATCTTTCATAATTTCTTATTAGACAAAAAGGGAATAGAGTGAGGTCTCTGTTCTGGACCCTCTTCTCCTTTTGTACTTTTTCACTTGGTGAAACCTTCTATGGATTCAGTTATGATCTGCTTATCTAGCCCTAACCTTTCTCTCAATTGTCTGGGACTTGAAATACACAGACACACAGACCTATATACTCATCTGGAAGGTCATGTAGAGATATATCACTATAAAACTGAAAGTAAAATGTCCATTCTGTAGGGTCATGCCTGTCCTGCTCCAGGTTGCTCACTGCAGCCCTCCCAACAAACTGTGAGTCCACCTAACATAGATGGGGAATGTTAGCAGGTACAATCTTGGGTACGGTATATGTTGTCATGGAAATGCTATTGCTCAGCATTCTTGAATGGCAGGTTGTTTGGGCAGGCTCTATCTTTTGATGTGTATCTTAGTGTGTGAGGTCGCTGTGACTGAGGCAGGAAAGTTTATTTGACTTTTAAATGAAGGTGTTTTGCTTTTGATTTCTACCAAGACAGATGAATTTGAAAGATGACTTAAAAAACAAAATATCTTCACTGTTGTTAAAAGACATCCAGACCTATATTACCAACTGCTTGTTGGACACCTAGAGCTAAACACAATGTGTCCCACATTGAGCTTCTTATTGTTCCCTGGGACCCTCCCCCTTCCAAATGTGCCCTGTACTATTGAAAGTGCCACCATCTTCCCAGGCCTCAGGACTCACAGACTAGGAGTCCTTGACTCCTCATGCGGTTCAGTTCATTAAACTTTCATTAAGGGCTTAGTCTGTGCTCAGGACTCTGCTAAATGTTGGAGATATGGAAAGAGCCAAAAGAAAGCCCTGCCTTCGAGGAGATTGCAGTCCAATGGGGGAGACAGTAGGCAAAGAAATAGATAGGGAGAGAGTCTTGTTTGTGGAACAGCCAAAGGATCAGTGTCACTGCTGGGGAGTAATGGGTTAAAAAGACCAGAAAGGTGGGAGGAGGCAGGTTACAAGGGACTTGGAACACCAAACAGAGGATTTTGTATTTGAGTATGTGTGTGTGCCTGTGTGGATGGAGTGGGGGTATAAGATTGGGGGCAGAAGGGAGTTGATATGATTTGACTTTAACTTTAGGAAAATTACTTTAGTGGCTGAATGGAGGATGAACTGGAGTGGGGATTGACTAGAGGCAATAGAGGCTATTGCAGTAGTCCAGGGATGAGGAAGGAGGGTCCGCAACAGGGTGGGAGTGGGGGTGGGGTAGCAGTGTAAGAGGAGAGGTGTTGCAGGTGTGGAATCAACAGGCTTAGAATGAGGGATCTGGAATGATTCCTAAGTTGAGAACCTGAGGGATTGGGAGGATGGCAATGCCTTTTATGTGTCTGTTTTACATCTCTTAAACATGTTTCCATCATTCCTCTGATGCTGACCCCTCCAGTACCAGCCCCCATCTCCTCTGTCTAGACATTGCAGTAGCTGCTGTGGGTCTGCTTGCTTCAAGTCTCTTCCCACTCCAGTTCATCTTTGACTTGGCTGCCAAATTAATCTTGCTTGAAGTACAGAGTTGACCAGATCTGATCCATAAGCTCCAGCCTCCAGTCTCACTCCTTGCTTCCTTCCCAGAATTCTTATGAGACCCAGTAACACTGGCCTCCCATCTTCTGACTCTGGCCATTCTCACTGGCTGCTCCCGTCCTCTACTCCACTGCCGGAACTGATTTCCTACCTGAGCTCTGCCTCTTGGTTTCCAGCTGAGTCCCCGTTAAAACCTCACCTTCTCAGAGTAGCCTTTCCTAACCCCCCCCCCTCCCATTCTAGTGCTTTCCTTCTGTTGATTATGTCCAATTCATCCTGAGTAGATCTTATGATGATGTAGATCGAACACTTGCCCTGGAATCAGGAGGACTTGAGTTCAAATCTGACTTCAGACACTTGTCACTTCACCCTGATTGCCTCATATCTGGCCACTGAACCCAGTTGGCCCCAGAGGAGAAAGTGAGGCCAATGTCTTAGCACAGCGTGCCCCCCCCCCCCAACTCAAACCCAGTTTATGTGCTTGTTATGACATCACCTCCTCTTGGATTTTGGAGTCTTCTTGGAGAATGAAGGACAAACATCCTCATTCTACATAGTTACTTGCATGTTGTTTTCCTATTAAACTGTGAGTTCCTGGAGGCCAGGGCTCTGTCTTTTGCCTCTTTTTGTATCCCCTCTGCTTAACATCATGCCTGCCACATAGTGGACCCTTGAAAAAATGCTTATTGACTGCTGCCCTCCTGTGAGAGCAGGAGAGGGATATTTAATCTAAAGAGACAACTTGAAGACAGAATGTATTTGAAAAAAGGCCTCTAGAAGAGAGAACAGACAGGCTCTTTGTGGCCTTCAGAGTCCCATTCTGAAGTAGTACAGAAGAAGGTAGAACTTTGTAACAGCCCCAGCAGCTGCTCAAGGGCCAGGTTGCCTCTAGAGAGACTTGTCACTCATGGCATTCAAGAAGAGTCAGTCGTTTGTTCAGAATACTTCAGAGGAGATGGCTTGCATCGACTGGAAGTCTGGATTAGATGACTAAGGTCTCTTCAAACACCAGAGAGACATGGCTTTACTCTTGCCATTTTTTTGCAGAAATTGTAAAGATTGCTATAAGACTTAAGATTAGCATCCTTTTTTTATTTAAGATAAGACTGGGGTGGGGTGGAGCCAAGATGGCAGCATGAAAGCAGCATTTCCCGGGAACTCCTTCCCCAAAAAACTCCAAAAGCCAAAATTATGAGTCTAGCCAAAATTTAGAGGGGCAGACCCACAGAAAGACTGAGTGATACATTTTCCCAGTCCAAGATAACTTAGAAGTCCAATGGGAAAGGTGTGTTTTCACCAGGACTGGGGGTTGGAAAAAAGCCATGGCTACAGCACCACCCAGCCCAGCCCAGCCCAGAGATCACTGGCAACAGTTTGAAGGGGTCAGTGTGAGAACTCTGCTACACCAGAATGAGTGTGGAGTGAGGGAGCACGGGGTGGGGGGGGTGCAGAATCTGGGGTGAGAATCTGGAGAAAGCAGCCTGCACTCCCAGAGATGGTAAGGGGTCAGGGAAGTCTGCAGAAATTTCTCTGCTCTCTCTCAGGGTAGGACTCTGTTGTTTGCCTACACTCAGATCCAGGTTGCAGTTTGGGCTTCCATACTAAGCTAGCAGGATCTTCCTTAAAGCCCCAGGGCAGAGGGAAGTAAGGGGGTCATCTACATATCAAAGGACAGACTAGAGAGCTTAAGATCTTGGAGGAATAAAGGTCCCAGTGGGGTGTCCTCCCCCCCAAAAAACCCCAAAGCCTTGGAAGTGCTGTCTTGGGCTGAGGAAATGAGTAAACAACAGAAAAAGAAGAATCTGACCTTAGAGAATTGCTTTAGTCCCATGGAAGATCAAAACACTCAGATGATGACAAAATCGAAGCTTCCATATCCAAAACCTCCAAGACCAATAGAAAATGGGTTCAGACTATGGATGAGCTCAAAAAAGACTTTGAAAAGCAATTAAGGGAGATGCAGGAAAAATTGGGAGGAGAAATGAGAACGATGCAAAGAAATCACAAAAACCAAATCAGAAGCTTGATGAAAGAAATACAAAAAATACTGAAGAAAATAATATATTAAAAAACCAGTTTAGGCCTAGTGGAAAAATCAAAACAAAAGACAAATGAGGAGAAGAATGCCTTAAAAAGCAGAATTGGCCATCTGGAAAAGGAGATAAAAAAGCTCTCTGAAGAAAATTACTCCTTCAAATGCAGAATGGAACTAAAGGAAGCTGATGACTTTGCAAGAAATAGGAAGAAATAAAACTCTTCCAAAAAAAGTCAGAAATTAGAAGAAAATGTGAAATATCTCATTGGAAAAACAACTGACCTCGAAAACAGATCCAGAAGAAATAATTTAAAAATTATTGGGCTATCTGAAAGCCATGATCAGGAGAAGAACCTAGACTTCATTTTTCAAGAAATACCACAGCAAAATTGCCCTGAGATCCTGGAAGCAGAGGGTAAAATAGAAATCAAGAGAATTCACCAGTCATCTCCTGAAAGAGATCCCAAAAGAAAACCTTCCAGGAATATTATAGCCAAATTCCAAAACTCTCAAATCAAAGAGAAAATTCTAAAAGCTGCCAGAAACAAATAATTCGACTACCGAGGCTCCATAGTCAGATTATACAGGATCTGGCAGCATCTACATTAAGGGCTCATAAGGATTGGAATATGATATTCTGGAAGGCAAAAAATCTTGGTTTACAACTGAGGATCAACCACCCAGCAAAACTGAACATCCTCTTTCAGGGGAAAAGCTGGACTTTCAATGAAACAGGGGACTTTCAGACTTTCTTATTGAAACAACCAGAGTTGACCAGAAAGTTTGAGCTCCAAGTACAAGACTCTGGTGAATCATAGAGGGAGTGGAAGAGAAGGAATAACTATGAAGCACTTAATGATATTGAATTGTTTGTATTCCTGCATGGGAAGAAGATATTGATAACTCATATGAACTTTCTCATAAGAGCTGTTAGAAGGAGCATATATAGACAGGACACAGGAAGGAGTGGAATATAATGGTATAATATAGTAAAAAGATGGAGTCAATGGGTGATAAAGGAAAGTACTGGGAGGAAGAAAAGGAGGTGAAGAAGAAGATAAGAAATTTCACATAAGAGTCAAGAAAAAAGCTTTTTCAATGGAATGGAAGTGGGGAAGGCAAGGGGGAGTGAGTGAGCCTTCATTCTCATCAGAAATGACTCAGAGAGGAAATAACATACACTTAATAGGATGAGGAAATCTTTCTTATCCTGGAGAAAAATAAGAAGAAAGGGATGGGATAAAGGGGAATGGGGGGAGGGAAGGGGAAATAGGTGACAGAAGAGAGGGAAGATCGAAGGAGAGAGTACTCAGATACAACACACTTTTGGACAGGGCCAAGATGAAAGGAAAGAGAGACTAGAATAAATGGGAGTAGGGAGGAATAGAGTGGAGGTACAGCTAGTAATAGTAACTGAGGGAAAAATATTGAAGCAATTTCTCTGGTGGACTTAAGATAAAGAAACCAACTCACCCCAGAGACAGAGCCACTGAAATTTGAACACAGAATGAAGTACACTTTTTTCCTCTGTCTCTATTCTAAGACTATCAGACAACCTTCTGTGGCAGGGAGGGAAGGGAGGGTGGGAGAAAATTGTAGAATTCAAAACCTTACAAAAAAATGATAGGTACATATTACTAGTGTATATAATTTGAAAACAAATAAAATGTTAAAAAGAAAAGATGACTGAATCTTTTGTCCTATACTTTAATAACATTTAAAGAAAAAGGTAATTGTCTTGTTCCATAGATGCTTTTTTTAAAAGTGTATTCTTCATTCAGACATCAAAGAACATTTTCATGGGCATAGCCACTCAGGTAAAGGGTTCTTTAAAAGAATCTCCACTTTGGATGCTTCGGCTTTTTAACCTGAATTTTTTTCTGCTTGAATTCTACATGTTACTTGCAACACTGTCCCACTCCTGCTTATTAACAAGTACTGAAAGAGGAGCCAACAGTCTAGTTCTAAATGTTCCTTTGTCATTAACTAGCTGTGTGTCTCCGAGCAACTCAGCCAACTTCTCTGGGCTGTGAAACAAGAAGACTAGAGGCTTTCTAATACCTTTTCCATTTCTAGTCTTCGATCCTGCTTCTTTGGGCTTCCTTCTTTTGTCTTCTGTACATTTAAAAAATGTTATCATGGCCTTGTAACTGTCCATGATTACCCTTTTCTTTGAGGAGATTTTCTGAATTGATTTCAGAAAAAGAACTTTAATAAAAATTCAAAGCAGTAGTTGCATTTGGAACTGTCTTCCTGGGAACAAAGATGGGAACAAAGATTAGAACAGTTGTAGGAATTTCTGTTTATTTCATCAGTGGATTTTAGGGACATCAGTGACCCTGCATCTGGACCTGGTTAGTGTCTGACTGGGTGAGGCCCTGCCCCTCGGCGAGCTCCTCTGAGCACCCGATATGGGACATTTGTCTAATGCTACAGAGATGCAGAATGTATGTTCTTTGATTTTAGAACAGGTGCCTCCTCAGAGGTCCCTATGGAGAGATGGCAGGGCTCTTTTTGATCTTTATAACCAGAGACAAGAAATGGAGGGACTGGGGTGGCACCCACCATGCCAATCTTGCTTTGTGAGTCTCAAAAAGCTCCCCCTCCCCCTACTTGCTGTCTCATAGTTAAATGTTTGTTGAAGAGATGACATCATGAGTTCAGAAAGGTCGGATTATAAAACCTGATCTGTCGATCTCGTTACAAGTTGATATAAAGTGTATTCACTTGACTGCCACCTAGTGAAGGAAAGCATCTCAGGTGAAACCTGGAGCAGAAACTTGAGCTGTGTGCTCATCGGAGACCCCTGTGCCAGCTCAGCCTCACCATTAAGCTATTAGCTTACCAAAAAGCTTTTATCAGATGCCCAAGAGTACGGTGGTGTTTGGCAATAAATTCCCTCCTCACTGGTGCATAAGATTCATAAGTCTGAAGCATTTCAGCTCCTCTAACAAAGCACAATTTTCTGTTTATATTTGAGGACCTCCTTCTCCTTTGAGTTAAAAAAAATTTAGCAAAATCATTTGTTTACAAAATGTTTTCTTTTACTGTACTCATAGTTGTACTCTCTTCTCTCCCTTCACATCTATTTTCTTTTTAAAAATTTTGATCTTTTAGTCAACATTTCCATTCTTCCTGGAAAGCATACTTTAATTTATCCTTGCTTCCTTGCAGTATATATATGTATAATTCTTTTGACCTTCCCCTTTCTTCTAGTCATCTCATGCTTTGAAAGAACAATCATTTTTCTCTTTAAAATTTGTATTGCATTCTTTTTCCCTTCCCCTTTCTTCTAGTCATCTCTTGCTTTGAAAGAACAATTATTTTTCTCTTTAAAATTTGTATTGCATTTTATCTTATAGTTTTTTTAAATACTGGATCTTGAATTTACATTCTCAGATCTTCACAGGGAAATTCTGATCCTTTAGCCATCAGGTTAGTAAGCTCTTATGGGCCAATTGTACCAGTTTAGGTTGACTGCTTAATTGAACGATCTGTGTGTGTCTCCCCAGATATAGTGGACACCAGAATAGAGAGCATTTTGAGTGTTCTGTTCAGCATCAGACATCTAGCTTACATGTACCTGAATTTAAATGTCTGCTTCGCTAATTGATTCTGTTTGCCCAACACAAGGACTTTAATCACTGTCTATAATTAGGATTTGTTAGATGGGCATTCTTTACTCAAACTAGAGAGGATCAAAGATAACTTCCTATTTTACCTCGTTTCTAGCTATTTCATTCCCCACATTTACCCTAGTAGTAGGAGAAGGGGACTCATTTTATGATTCAACAATCTTTTGTATTAACCAAATTCTTTGACATATTCTTTTTCTTTTTGTTTCAACATGAAGTCTTTCTTCTCAGAAATGAAATTTTGGTTGCTCTGGTTGCTATTTTCTTTCTTCTGGCTAAATTAAATATTATTTCTGAAGTCTAACACTGAATTCTCCTCCAATGCCTCATCATGAAATAAAATTGGCCCTGGATTGTTGAAGGGTATGCCAGCAGAGCCCAATCTTTCACAGATGCTACCAAGATGGAAAATGATGCCTATTGTCTTAGAACCAGCCTAGCTAAACTCAAAGCAGTTCTTACTGACCTCAGGTTGGCAATTTTTTTTGTTTTTTTATTTTTATTTTTAATTTTTTTAAGGTTTTTGCAAGGCAATGGAGTTAAGTGACTTGGCCAAGGCCACACAGCTAGGTAATTATTAAGTGTCTGAGACTGGATTTGAACCCAGGTACCCCTGACTCCAGGACTGATGCTCTGTCCACTGCGCCACCTAGCTGCCCCAAGGCAATTTTTTTGTTCAAATTAACACTCAAAGATGATTGGATGAGTTGTAAAAGGGTTAGTAGAGTATCAGGACTATTTGTTAAGGAAGTAGGGGAAGTTTCTTCACCATCTAAAGCACAACTCCCTGGAATATTGAACTGTTGGGGTTGTCCCTGGAGTCCCTGGAAGGTAAATCCAGATGGGTGATGATGCTATAAGCTTTCTTATACACATATTATATTATTCATATTAATGCTGTGGACATGCTCTCAATTTTGAGATTCCTTTTTTTCTTGAAAACATGGCTTTATCTTTTGCTTTTGTGGGGGACTTTTAGAGCATATTGTTGTTGCCTCTTTGGGACATGGAGATGACCCTCAAGAGACTGTGACAATAATGTGAGAAGTCTGGTAGGAGGTATGGAGTTCGACATGCTTTGAGAGTGGGCCTGATAGAACAGCTTGTCTAAATGGTGAGAGGTCATCACCAGCTTGGTGGCCAGAGCAGCTGACAAAAAAGAACATCTACATTAGAATGACAGCTGTCTTAGTCAGTCTTTATGGGAGAGCAACAAGGGTTAGGTCCCAAATCAGTGGTGCATGGAAGTTAATCCTAGTTATTACCATGAATTTATCCACTGTCCTGTGAAGAATTTAATCAGAAAATTCCATTCATCGTTCAGTTCATTTTGGAAAGAAAGCTATGGCGAATCTGTCCGACACTAAAAATCAGAGACATCACTTCGCTGACAGAGCTCTATGTAGACAAAGTTATGGTTTTTCCTTTGGCACTGTGTGACTGTGAGAGTTGGACAAGAAGGCAAGCTGAACACCACAGAATTAATTCTTTCAAACTGTGGTTCTGGAGAAGACTTTTGAAAGTTCCTTGGACAATTGGGAGATCAAATCAGTCAGTACATAAAATAATTCCAGACTATTCCCTGGAAGGTCAAATTTTGAAGTTAAAGCTTTAATACTTTGACCACATTAGAAAATAGGACTCATTGGGAAAGAAGGAAGGCAAAATGAAAAAGATGATGAGAGGGATCTATGGTATCATGAAAACAATGAACATGAACTTAGACAGACTTTGAGAGAGAGTGGAGGATGGAAGGGCCTGGTGTGCTGTGGTCCATGGGATCCCAGAGTTGGTCATGACTGAATGATTGAAGAACAAAAACAGCAACATGTATTGTACCATGGGAGATACAAAAATTAATGACATGTCTTACTTTCATAAAGCATATGATCTAGTCAGGAGATGGACACACAAAATCACTGTAATAGAAATACAACATAAGAGGCTAAGAAAAGAGCAATCAATTATTATGGAATCACTATTCTCCTTTTTAACCTCTTTAAAATATTTCTGAATTTATTAATTTACTTCTGTTGTAAAATATCTGTAAACATAAATATGACTGAGGTAAGTAAGATATTGTTAATGTCATAGAAAGAACATTAAGTTTCTTATGTCTATAATAAAAGATAGCCCAAATATCTTTAATAAATACTTGTGAACTCATGCTTGCCTTTATCCATCTCCTGTTCTCCCAGGAGCAATGGAAGGAGCCACAGACTCAATAACTCTGTGTGTAATCATCACTGACTTGGATTCTATTGATCGTGATTAACCAAGATGTATTGAAAATAATTTGAAGTGTTCTGTGCAGGCAGTCTCTTTGAGGGCCCATTAAAAAGTTCATTATTTTCCAGTTGATGCTTTGTGTGCTCTGCTTAATGGTGGTAGCAGTGTTGTTCTACAAAGTCTTTATTTTGGTATGAAGTTAATTATTGTATGATATCATTTTGATGTTGTACAAAGAAGAGTGACAGTTTCTTTAAATTTTTGCAAGTTAGAGACAGGCAGCTTCAAAGTAAGGGACCTGGTCTGCCCTTTCTCTGTACAGTTTCTTGAATTGAGGCAGATAAGCACCCTACCTCTAGCCCACTTCAAATACCATTGGTCTTATCTTTGCTGCTTTCATAGTCTGGAAATTCAGTGATTCCTAAAAAATATTTGACTTTAAACTTCACAACTCCTCATGCTTTCTTGTGCCCATTCTGGAGCACATAGGTGTAAGGAGCCCCATTATGCTGTGGTATAGCTGCCCTCTTGGGTGGATGCCTTCCAGTAGGAGTGAAGCTATGAGTGAGTCCATTGTCCCCCTGCCCCCATATACATTCTCTTGATGACACCATTTATTTTAGTTCTCTTTCAGAGTTCCTTATTTGTAACATGCTCTTGCCTGTTCATGTTAATTCCTCAAAGCGTGTAGTTTTCCATGATTGAATGTCACACAGCAACACTGGAAGAATGTCTGTATTAAGAAGCTGGGTCTTAGATTCTGGGAGGATTTCAGGATCCCAAAGGTAGCATCACAGTTTCCAAAGGGCAATGCAACCTCTTTCTAGCTCCACCACAATGCTCTTTGTTCAGTGATAGCTGCCTCTAGCTTCATCCCTAGACTCCTCATATCTCTGTCAGTCCTCCATGCTTAGAATGTTCTGCCTCTGGGTTTCCCTGGCTTCCCCCAAGTCCCAACTAAAATCCAACAATCTACAGGAAGCCTTAATTTTGAGGCCTCCCTTATATAGGCTTTGATTTCTCTTGATTGTGTGTAGATGTTTGGATGTTGGACTGTGAACTCCCTGAGGGCAGGCACTGTCTTTGGTCTTTCTTTGTTTCCCCAGGGCCTAACATAGTGCCACACGCAGCTGATTATTTTGAATCTGTTATTTGGTATATATTTTGCATTTATCATCAGTGTCTATATTGTTTGGCCTCAGAAGAATGTGATCTTGAGGCCTAGACTTTTCATGTTTGTCTTTGTGTCCCTATCGCCTCACACAGGGCCTCTTTTTTTTTTTAAAGGTTTTCGCAAGGCAAATAAGGTTAAGTGGCTTGCCCAAGGCCACACAGCTAGGTAATTATTAAGTGTCTGAGACCGGATTTGAACCCAGGTACTCCTGAGTCCAGGGCTGGTGCTTTATCCACTGCGCCACCTAGCTGCCCCAAGGCCTCTTAATACTAGTTCATGTAGATAGTGCTTGAAAGTTTACAAAACACTTGGCATGTGATGTCTTTTTTGATCCTCCGTGAAACCTTGGGAGGTTAGGTACCATTGTTATCCCCATATCAGAGATGATAAAACTGAAGCATTGAGAGTTCAAATGATTTGCCCAGGATCCCACAACTAGTGGAATGGACTGAGGCTTGCATTTGAGCTCGAGTCTTCCTCACTAGCCACTATACCTCCTAACTGCCTCAGTATTGAATTGGCTTAAATTGTTTCATACACTTATGCCTTCTGTTTTAGAGACAGTTCATCCATTCAGGTTCCCAGTTCTGATTGCTAGTGGTGTCATTCCCTTTGTCATCAAGAGAGGATGAAATTGGAAGAGGTGAAGGAATGTGATTGACCCCAGTGACCTGGAGTCAGAAGATGTCCTTCTGCTGCTCAGCCAGACTCCCATAGCTGGCTTTTGCATTTTCTTTCTTTCCCTTTAGTCCTCTCTTAATGTTTCAGGCTCTGAGGGTTTTTGTATATTGTCTAGTGAGAATGCTTTCTGGAAGTGTTGCCTGTTTTAAAAAGGGTTATCCCTGACATCTCTAGACCTCTGACTGGGAGGGAGCTGTGTTTTCTAGGTCACATCGTCTCTGTTTTACAGGCAGAGAGACAGGCTTGGAGGAGTTCCCCTACTGGGCCTGTGGGCACCCAGCTAGTAGACCTCCTCTGTGAGCCCAGGTACTTCTGACTGGGACTGAGCATTCCATTGCCTTCTACTTTTCTGCTGCTTAGCAAGTAAAATATGCTTTTACCCAGAAAGAGACCAGCCAGTACTTCCTGAGAAAAAGAAGATTAGGTCTTGCCTAACAGCTTTTTTGTTTCTTGGTTTTACTTCTCTGACCTCATGTGAAATAAGTATCTGATTGTTCATTGGAGACTCACTACTTAGTTGAAGTTGGCTTGGAGGTGATGTCTGTGAGAGGGCCATACCTGTCCTTTCCTGCCCTTTTAACTGAAAAGCAGGTAAAACCTGCTTCTGTGGAGTTAAACTACCTTATTGCACATTAAGAAAATTGGGACAATCAGTGGGAACTCTGATTTGTGCCATAGAATGGGACACTTAGCCATTGGTTTGGAAAAAAACTTGTTCCTTAATTTTATCTTCCATGTGTATTAGTTGCAGTCCTTTGCACCAACACCAATTAGCCAGCCATCAATACTGAGGTCCAAAGGCTTTCTGACAATGCCACTTCATAGTAGTGTCTTAATTGGTTGAGTGGAATTGTCATTAGGCAATGATAAAGACATCTGGAGCTCTGCAGAGAGAGCAGCCTCTGCTCCTCCCTCCCTTCAGCAGTTAGTCTGTCTTCTCCTGGCCAATATAGCTCCGTCTTTTTAGATGCCATTTAGGTTTTTGTTACTGCCCTCCTCCCCGCCTCCCTGTGATGTTTACATCTGTGAAACTGTCTGCTTTTTTTTTTTTTTACCACCAGTTCATTAGAGCTGAGCCAGTCTCCCATTACCATGATTTCTATCACATGTCAGGTTATAGTGCCAGCTGAAATGGGGCATTTATTGCCCCCCCATTCCCATCAACATTAGAGACCTGGAGACTTTAGTATTCACCTCCTGAGTTATTCTGCAGCAAAACTGTTCTGTCATTAGCTTCCACTTCTGCCCACAGTGAGTGGCGATCATTTAAGCCAGTATTTGCCAAACAAGCTCATGCTTAGCAAAACAACCTCATTCAGCTTACTTATTCTCAACTGACGATGTCCTTTATATAATGAAACATTTGAATAAAACATATTTTTCTAGGTGGTTAGCTCTTGATTTTTCAGGGGCTGATTAATTAGTCTATGGGTTATTCAATTCCCTTCTGTTGTCTTTCTGTGCACTTTGCTTTTAGGATGTTGCATGGATCATTAGCCCTGCCACTGCAGAGGGCCCTGTGGTTGGCATTGGAGTTTGAGATGTCTGTGGGACATTTAGTTTCAGTTGGTGATTGTGGACCTGAACTTGAGGGGAGAGACTAGGGATGAATTTAGTGGTCTGTTTTTTTGTTTTTAAGATTTTTGGAAGGCAGTGGGGCTAAGTGACTTGCCCAAGGTCACACAGCAAGGCAATTATTATGTGTCTGAGATCGGATTTGAATGCAGGCCCTCCTGACTCAAGGACTGGCACTGTATCCACTGTGCCACCCTAGCCCCCCCCCCAATCTAGTGGTCTGGGAGTCATCAGCACAGACCTGTTAGAATCATAGGGAGAAGAAGAGGATCCAGGATAGAGCCTTGGAGAACACCCACAGTTAAGGGTCTAATTTAGATGTTAAGGCAGCAAAGGAGAATGAGAACTGGTCAGAGAGCAGGGAGGAGAACCAGGAGGGAAGGGTCACAGAAATCTGGAGAAGAAAAAGGAACCAGCAGTTGGAGTGTGCTCAGTTGTGAGAGATACAGTGGAGAGGTCAAGATGGATGAGAACAGAGAAAAATCAGGTAGCATAATTAAAACATAGACATACATACATATACTATAAATATATGCATGCATGTATGTATAGACATACCTTAAATTCAGTGTACCACTTCATATATGGTATTAGATATATCATACTCCATTTGACAGTGATTAGCACAGCTCCATGTATTATCTTTAAAGGAATTATAATCAAAGAAAAAATATAACAGTAAAAATTGAGGATGATATTGGGTTGCACGCAATGTGGGGAAAGCATGGATTGTGGTTTGGCTAGGATAATGGCAATATTACCCATTAAATCATCGATTCCCCAAGCCTTCTTGTACCACCACATGCACAATGAATGTTTCTGTGTACTGTAGAATGAATGACCAACAGAGGTGCATGAGCCTCATTTAGAAGAAATCTACCTCATTCTCCTCTTGTTTATACATAGTATAAATGTTTATCTTTTAAAGGCACTCCTGCTGGTACACGTGAGGAATTCTCTGATTGCTCAGAGTTTAAGATAGTATTTATCTCTGACCCTCACATAGGGACTTAGATGGTGGGCTTAGGATGATGAGATTCTAGAGTTGGAAGAAGTCTTCTAGTTCAACTCCCTCATCTTATAGATGAGGAAATTAAAGCACAGGGTCTAAGGTCGCTTCCTTTCAGCTGACCTCAGTATATAGTATTATAGCTTACAAGTATAAACCAGTCATCTGCTCAGCAAGTATTTCCTTGGAAGCTCTGCAGCCCAGGCTTCTAGGGATCAGGGCAACCACAGCATCTGGGGAAGTTCAAGCCCCCTGCCTTGGCTCTATGGTTCTTTTCTTCTAAGGAGGGGTGACTACTACACCACAAAAATCTGTCCTGGATGACTTTGGCTCCACCAAGAAGTGACTTCACTGACTAGGATTCACATGGGATGTATATATGTGTGGGGAAAGTCGGATGGGGGGAAGTGTTAAGGGCCTCATGGCTTGGAACAGCTCTAAGGCCCAGAGGACATTGCTGTCTCACTCTGGGTGGCTGGGGCAGACAGGGAGCCAGGGCCAGGGATAGAGTCTCCAGCAATTTCGCTTATTTACTGACTGACATTTAGACCTGGGTGGGTGGCTGCTCCTGTCCTGTATCTAACACTCACTTGTGGTTTACCAGTTGAGCTGTTCTATGGCACCAGTCTGCCTCCTGGTCCCCTTCAACCACTTCTGTGAACTTTTAAAAGCTCCAAATTTTAAACCAAATACCATAATGGAACTGAGCAATCATAGTGCTTGATTAAGAAAGATCTCATTCTGAAAGTGCCCTATTATAAAAGTAAGTTTCATAATAATGCTACCATAGCAATTCAGACCTGTCTGGTCAATAAATTCTTGGCTGAAAAGCCTTGTAAGAAGAGAATGATCCTGGAGAGCTGATTATAAATGCATGTAAGTGCTTATAAGAGAAGCTGGAAAAGTCAACTGGGTGACTTGAATGAAAACTTTGCTTGTTGACATGATGGAATCATCAGCATTATTCCCCTCATTTGTGCTTGTTCAATTCAGGATTAATAGTACAATTTAAATTTTAAAAGAATTAATGGTAGGAGAGCACAGTATGAATAAAATTGAAATATGTATTTTATTATAAGGATTAGGATTATTAAATTATTTCCTGTTAAATTAGAATAATGACGATGCTGACAATATTTGTCTTTCATTATCAAAGAAGACCATGACATCAGGGAGGTGATGCCATGATGGGAAGTGAATTGGATTTGAATGTGTGTGTGTGTGGCGGGGTGGGGGGGGTTGCGTTCTGGGTTCAGTTGGTCAGATATGAATCAGGACAACTGGAGATGGCCCCAGATATGAGACATTCAGGGTTAAGTGACTTGCCCAGGGTCACAAAGCTAGTAAATGTTATGTGTCTGAGACCGGATTTGAACTCGTATCCTCGGGTCTCCAAGACTGCTGCTCTATGCATTGTGCCACTACGCCACCTAGCTTCTCATAGGAACAATACTGACTTCAAATTAGCTCAAAATAGGAAATGTGTCCTTGTACTTTCCTTGTTTTCCGTTTCAATGCTTTTGGTACATATTGCTACATATTGCTTCCTTTCCTCAAGGAGTCCACAGAAAAATGAGGAGACAACATTCAAATAACAATATTAAACAAACTATATGCAGCCTAAATTAGAAATAATAAAGAGAAGGGACTGAAATTAAGAGGAACCGGAAAAGCCTAGAGTTAGAAATGAGGGATATCATTTACTAGGGAGCAGCTAGTGAAAATGCCCAGAGTTAGGATATAGCATGTCTTCTGTGAGGAATAGCCAAGGATGCCAAGTGTCACTGGGTCTCAGAACAAGGGCAGGATAGAGTAGTGTAAGAAAGCAACAGAGGCAGGTAATGGAAGGACTTTGAGGGACCAACAGAAGATTTAATTTGAAGGTTTGATAAACTCCACTAAAATTTTTTGAGTTGAGGGAAGGGAGGTCAGACCTGTGATTTAGGAAAATTAGTTTGATAGCTGCATGAACTGGAGATGGCAACCAGGATTAAGTGACTTGTCCAAGGTCACATAGCTAGTAAGAGATAAGTGTCTGAGGCTGAATTGAACTCAAGGCCAGTGCTTTATCCACTGCACCACCTAGCTGCCTATTACCAGACAATAATATTTATCAGAGATACTAATAATTATCTTATTTGATATACAATAAAAAAACACTCAAATCCTCTTTTCTTTATTTGAGCTTGGCTTTCTTAAAAACTATTCAACATTTTATTGACTATTTTTGTTTTTATATCCATCTCTCCCTGCCCCCACTATAGTTTCCCTTTTAACAAAAACAAGTGAAAAGTGAAAATGTCTGGCATGGATATGACCTTCTGTATCAGTAACTCTCCAACCTTCCATCACAAGAAGGGAGATGTGTTTCATCTTCGGTTTTACAGAACCATGTTTGGACTAGAACAGTGGTTCAGAGTTCAGCTTGCTTTAAGGGCCTGCTTTCCGCCACATGAGTTCATATAAGCCCTCCCATGTTGATTTGAATTTCTTACATTGATGATATCTCATCTGTCTGTCCCTTTTGCTTGGTACTCTCTTTCTGCCCTCCACTCTGACCTCTGACCTCTGTGCCTTTCTTTAAGTCTCATCTTTTATTGGAAGCCTTCTCCAGTCTCCCTTAATTCTAGTGCCATCCCTCTGCTAATTATTTCCCATTTATTCTTTTTTATAACTTGCTTTGTATAGATGACTCCCTCATTAGATTATAATGTCCTTGAGGGCAAGGTCTGCCTTGTACTTCCATTGTATCCTTAGTGCTTAACATAGAACCTAGAAAATATTAAGCACTTATTTTCATTGATTAGGCAATTCTATCTCATTTATTTACTGCATTTTTTAGTCATTCTCCAATCAGTGGGCATCTCCTTTATTTTCAGTTTTTGCTGTCAGCTATGAATATTTTGGTATACACATGGGGATTTTGTCTTTGATTTCTTTGGACCAAGTGGTGAGTAGTAGGATTGTTCGGGCCAAGAGCGTAAACAGTCTAGTGACTTTTCTTGTGTAGTTTCAGATTATTTTGAACCAATTCATAGTTTGACCAGCAATCTATTGATGGCCCTGTCTTCCCACAGTTCCTCCAACTTTGACAATTTTCATTAATTAACATCTTTGTCAATTTGATGGATGTGGTAATACACTAAGACTGTTTAATTTGCATTTCCCTCATCAGTGGTTGGAAACATTTTTTCATATGGTGTTTGATAGTTTGTATTTCTTCTTTTGAAAGCTGTTCATATACTTATCTGTTGGGGAATTACTCTTATTTATGTATTTTTATCAGTTCTACATATATTTTGAATATGCGACTTTTACCATTTATTTAATGTAAACTTTTTTTATTCACTCAACACTCCTTAATTCCAGCTTCATTGAATTTGTTTGAAAAAAGCTTATTTATTTAGGGTGATTGAAATTGCTTGTTTTTATATTATGATCACCTCTGTTCTCTATTTTGTTAATTTTTATCAAGTCATTGTTATGAAAGTTACCTCCTGTTCGCTAATTTTTAAAAAATTCTATCACTTTCTGTAGGCTTATAGGTTAGAGATGGATGGCATCTTAGAGGTCATCTAATCATATCATCTTTTTTGCTTTTTTAAATTGTTTTTTTCTCAATTACATATAAAAATAGTTTTTGATGTCATTTTTGTAAAAAAATTTTTCCCTTCCCTCTTCCCTCCCCAAGATAGCAAGCAATCTGATACAGGTTATACATACACAATCATGCTAAAAATATTAGTCATATTGTAAAAGAAGAATTGGAACAAAAGAAAAATTATATGAAAGAAAAAACAACAGAAAAGTGCTTTCATCTGTATTCAGACTGCATAGTTCTTTCTCTGGATGTGGATGGCATTTTCCATCATAAGTCTTTTTAGAATCAGCTTTGATCATTATATTGTTGAGGAGAGCAAAGTCTGTCATAGTTGATCATAACTCAATGAAGTTGTTAATGTGAATAGTGTTCTCTGGCTCTGCTCACTTCACTCTATCAGTTCATATATATCTTTCCAGGTTTTTCTGAAATCTTCCTTCTCATGATTTCTTACAAAAGAGTAGTGCTCCATTCCATTCATATACCACAGCTTATTCAGCCATTCTCCTATTATTAGGAATCCCCTCATTTTCCAATTCTTTGACACCACAAAAAGAGTTACTATAAATATTTTTGTACATGTGGGTCCTTTTCCCTTTTTTTATTGTCTCTTTAGGATACAGGCAGATCTAACAATAGTATAGCTGGGCCAAAGGGTATATATAGTGTTATAGCCCTTTGGGTTGAGGTCCAAATTGCTCTCCAGAATGTCAATCCCATCATTTTACAGGTGAGTAAACTGAGTCTCAGAAAGGCCCAATCTGACATAGTGGTAGATCTAGAACTTGTTGGTCATCTAGTCCAACTCCCCCAATGCAGGATTCTGTTGTCATTTCTTCAGCAAGAGGTCATTTGGCTTCTGCTTGGAGGAGAACCTTCCAAGTGGGCAGGATCTGGATCTTTTGACCTTCAGAGCAGGCAATGAGCAAAGTTTTAGTTAATTCATCTTCTGTAATTGGTATACTTAGACACACATCAGGAATGAAGGGGAAGAACCTGTTGGGTTGAAATAAAACTAACCTGGAAGTAAACATGACCCTTTGGAAGGGGGGATCAGTAGGTCAATTCTGTAAGCTTTTATGAAACACTTAATGTCCTCAACACTTTACAAAAATAGACAAAAACTAGCTCCTGCTCTCAAGGAACTGACTTTCTAAGGGGGAGACCATGAGTCACAAGCTGAGTGGATCCAAGACCCATAGAGAATAGATCTGGAGTGCTGTCTGAGCAGCAGCTGGCCAAGGAGGAGGAGGAGTGCAGAGGCCTCCTTGGATAGCTGGGAATGGAGCTACATCTTGGGAGAAATCAGAGAAGCTGGAGGGTGATGGTGAAGAGGATGCGGGCCCATGGTCTGAGTCTCTAAAGCCTCTTGGAATCCAAAATGGGTCATGTTCTCTAGGCTAGGAGACAGAAAGGAATCATTCATACTATCTAGAGACTAACTTGCTATTAAAACTTCGAATGAATCTCAACCATCAGTTCAGTTTTATAGTAAACATTCATATAAAAGGAACCAGAATGACTTTAAACTAGAAATGACTGGAGTCAGGGAACCCTGATTTCAAATCCAGCCTCAGATACTTAGTAGCTGGGTGACTGTGGGCCAGTCATTTAGGCTTTGTTTGTCTGCCTTTCTCATCCATCAGGATTGTTGTGAGAATCAAACGAGATAATAATTTAAAGTGCCTAACACAGAGTCTGATGAAAAGTCCGAGCTATAGAAACCTTAGCTGCTATTGTAATATTCTTGTTACTGTTATTAGCGATGATGGTGATCACACCTAATCTCTGCCCAAGATCTGATCTGATCAGCCTTTAACACAACAATAGTAGGCACCGTATGTGTTGGGGAGACTTGACTTGATTGAGGGAGCCATTATTGGCGTTAAGATGGCAGCAGTCATCTGAGGAAGAGAACTCTCCTACAAAGGCTAGGGTACTAGACTGGAGCAGGCCCTGCATTTCAGCAAGAGAGCTTTTCATGAGAAGGCAGCATTGTCTGGCTCCGAGAGGCAAGATTTAATTGTATCAGCAAATCAATTAGTCTTTAGGGACTTTAAGCAGTCAAATCTGATGCATGGATGAAGTAGTCGAAAGCCCATGCCTACAGAACCATTAGTTCTTAGTGTCCACACAGCATTTCTCTATGTATATGTATATAAATACCGATGCTGATAAAGATTCCCATTACTGTCTCTTTATGGTGAAGATATATACAATATAGTTTGGTCATTTCAGACATTATAAAAGAAGAGGCTTTTTTTTTGGATGGCCATTTTTTGGGGGGGGGGTAATCTAATTCTAGGTAGTTCTTATTCTCCTGTGGAATCATAGACTTAGTTTGTTCATTTGACATTTTCTCCTTTGGGAATCACTCAGTGAATTATCCTATTTGTGGGGAAGTAGTGAATTTGCTTTGACTATCTTATTTCTGTCATGTTGTTTCAAGGCTCTTTCCACTTTCCCTGCAATAGTGCCCTCTGAAACATTTTTGGAACAAAGAGTGCCCTTCTCTTCCAGATATACATCAGGGGATGTGCGGTTGTGGGACACCCGCACCTGGGACTACACAGCCCCCATCCTGGAACCAATGCACGGCGCTGCTGAGCCTGGAGCTCAGCCACATGTCTCCTTTGTGAGGATAAACAACTCTCTGGCTGTAGCAGCTTATGAGGATGGTAAGTAACCACAACCCTCCTCCCTATTAAGAAAAAAAAAGCTTTACAAAAATTAAGCAGCTGTGGCTAGCTCCCCCCTCCCCCCTTCCCGTAATCCTCTCTCTGTACACTCTTGCACACACACACATGTTCACACACATACACATATATTTGTCTTTATGTAGAAAAGTTGGCCAATAACCCTCAATGCATTAGCAAGCATTGGAACATAGCACCCATTAAAACTGGTGTTTAATTCCTACTGAAATGGTTGCCTTGAATTTGAGTACTGCCAGTCTAGCCAATCCATCTTAAGCAAATAACTTGATTGCTGTAAAATATTCAATACTCTTTGGCCTATTTACCCCAGGGAAGCTATCAGTCCAAAGGAAATGGGGAATGGGTGAGAGACACAAACTTTTGGAGATTATGGATGTGGAAAACTACAAAGAGGTCCTTTCCTCTACTTAGCCCTTGCCATGATGTGAAATCTTGTTTTCAACCTTTCCAAGTTCTGATCTCCCATTATGTTCAGTAGTTCTGGACAAGCCTTGCTTCACTCACCTCACAGGGGACCATATACTATTTCACAATGTTAGTATTCAAGGCTAGAACATCACTACTGATTTCCAGGCAATGCAGAGTACAATACTGTTAGTTGGCTCAGGGGATAGAACTGAAGACAGGCAACTAATGGGGAGCCATGGATATACATGTTAGTTAAAAATAAAAATAAAAACCAGAGCTGAAATGATGAAAATATTTCCATCTCAAGATTTTATCAGCATGAACTTTGTTCTTGTGGTTTTATGTTGGTACAAACCATTGGGTTTTTTTTTTTAGCCTTTATATAAGTAGCCAAGCTAAACTGCTTCTGCTGCTCTCATTATTATTAATATTTCATAAATGCATATTGAGACACTGCATAGATGCTGTAGCTTTCAATGACAGCTTGTGTTCATTATGCTATTTTCCAAATGATTTTTTTCACAAAATTTTATGCAAATGTTGTAGTGTTTGAAGTTTACTTTGGTGGTTCTAAAGCAGTTTGTGGTAGCTCTTATGTCTAATAGTATACACAGTAACATGACTGATCTATTTAATTCAACTTCTCTCTGATGATGCACACAAGTTAGGGAAGTTTTCATTTTAATTTTCTGGTTGAAATTGATTTCATCCATGTTTGATTGTTCTTGCCACTGAAAGCATGGATACATTGCAAAATTATGAAGAAAATGTTTACAAAGTTTGTGAAAAACTTTCCAGATTTCTTCTTTTTTTTTCAAAAGCTATTGGTTTTTCTCTTTTCTTTCTCTCTCTCTGCCCTTCCTCTCCACCTCTGAACTAGACTTGTAAGTGTGCTGAACTAAACACCAGCTGCTCCCAACTCTTCCCATGTACTCACATGGGGTCATCTAGCTCAGATCATATTAACCAATTAATGTGATTAATGTATTAACTGTATTGTTGCTCCTGAGCAAAGAAAATCTGATGAAGTATTTAAAATCAGATGTACATTTTATCTTGCCTTTGTCTTAGACAACTGAAAGAAAATTCTTCAAAGAGTTAAAAAGTGACAGATCAGGGAGATCACCTTTTAGGGGCAACTCTTGAGATTTCTCTTTTCTACAGAAAAGAAGAGTACCATAATAAAATGGACTATTGTACCTAAGCTAGATGGTTGTGCCAAAAGGAATCTTGCAATTATTGAGACCCAGTTGAATATCTACATGCATTTACCACAGAGGAATCAGATTCAAAAGGGGAAGGGAGATGGAAATTGTACTGGGGAGAAAGTAAGTCACCCCCACCTCCTTTCCACTCTCGTTGCCCAGTAGGAACACTGTACACACACCTGGGGTGCTGAGATTTGGCAAGTTGATCCACAGTTGTGATTTTTGAATTCCAACCCACTGGCCTCATCTTTCTTCTGCCTTGTTTCCGATTGTCAGCACTGGCCATTCTCCAGTTTGATTTTACCACTAATTGTGTTGCACGTTACCGTCCTGAAATGAATCAAATCAAAATGCTTTTCCTGGAGCATTAGATAAAGCAGGCGAAGGTTCTGAGTAATGAGCAGATGCTGCTAATGCAGGGACAGCAGAGACCTTGCCAGGACTCCATCTGCTCCACGCTTGCCTGCCTTTGGCCTGGAGCCACCACTTTGGGGAATTGTAGTTTACTTGAAACCCCCTCCCTATTCAAAGAGTTTGTCTTGAAAACTCATTCTTTGGTGGTGAGATTGTAAGCACATCTTAGGTAAAAAAAACTTCTCATGTATTTATGGAAATTCAGTAGGGAAGAATTCATCCTTATTCATATTTCTATATTGATAAGGCCTTACCTGCTGCTGTGGAGCAAATCAAAAATCAAGTAACTTAGCACTTTCACAACTCTGCTGGTATTGTCTACTCTCTCCATCATTCATTCTCTTTCAACTTTTCTCAGTCTCTTTGTCTCTTCCTGTCTGTGTCTTTCTTTTTCTGTCTCTCTCTTTCTCTCTTACACACACACACACACACACACACACACACACACACACACACACACGCACACATACAGAGGCAGGTGCAGTCAGATAAGGGTGCCTATTTGTGGCTTGAAAAATCAATCATTTTTCATTATATGATAGTTTAACAATGGATAGTGTCTTTGAGCTTCTCTTTGGTTGTGTTCAACAATACCATACACATTTTGGATAAAATCTTAGCTCAAATGTTATGGAGGCTGGGTCTTCTGAAGACTTATTCTATAATCCTATAGAAATGTCAAAGTTTTGAATACTTTGGTGTTGCTAAAATGAGATAGTCATGTGGGCTAACATTAAAAGATATTTGTCTCAAAGTGAGCATATATGTTCAGTCACTTATAAAGATACCTTTAGTGGAAATGGTTTTCCATAGAGACATAGAACTTTATTTTTTTTTTTAAGATTTTTGCAAGGCAAATGGGGTTAAGTGGCTTGCCCAAGGCCACACAGCTAGGTAATTATTAAGTGTCTGAGACCAGATTTGAACCCAGGTACTCCTGACTCCAGGGCTGGTGCTTTATCCACTGTGCCACCTAGCCACCACGAAACATAGAACTTTAAAAGAGACTCCGGATTGATTATCTCATTGTAATCTTCTCCATGATGACATGTCTCCAGTTGGACAGGGAAAATTTCTACTTCACTGGCCAGTTTTCTAGTTTATAAGACATAAAAATCCTTTGAAAGCCCAGCAGTAAGCATGTTGAAAATGTCAACCTTTTTCTAGAATGAAATTGCTAGTGCTTTTTAAAAGTATTTTAAGTACGATGGGGCCAACCAATATTGCCTTTGTCTCAGTGTTTTAGGAGGAGATTTAAATTTAGGAGTTGAGATTTAAATCTGTCCACTACCTAAGCATAACAGGCTCAGATTCTTAAGTGCTACAAGAGATCTTAGGGGTCACTTAGGCCCAGATCATTGTTTTTCAGATGAAGACAGTGAGGCACAGATTGTTTAAATGACCTGCCCATCCCAGGGCCTACCCAAGGTTGCACAGCAAGTCAGTCATGGCCGTGTGCCATGTTATCTAGTCTGCTGGAACAGAACCTGCATTGGAAGTGGCAGAGGCAGCTGCTGGCATAAACCATCTCCCATGTTTCTTAAGGAGAGAATATTTAAATTAGAGTCTTTTACTTAGGCTCTCATGTAAAAAAGCAGACTCTAGCAGAGGAGTCTAAGTTTTTTTATTTCCCTCCAAGTTTTATTGCTAAATTTGTGAAGTAATCTTATAGAAAAAGAGAAAATTAATCTATTCGAAATGACTTGGTGATGATTCTTTGGCTTATTGTAATGGTTTTGCTAAAACTATTTTTGATAATGTTTTCTAGTAGGCATCTTAAGGACAGAATAGAACAATAACGTTTTGGAGGTAATCTAGCGGAATAAATTACCAGAGTCTTTATATTTATTTATTTAAATTTAGTGTTTTATTTTCCCCTAATTACATGAAAAAGCAATTTTCAACACTCATTTTTAAAATTGAGCTCCAAATTCTCTCCCTCCCTTCCTCTCCCTTCCTTCCTTTTTCCTACCTCCCCCATTGAGAAGGCAAGCAGTTTGATATAGGTTATACATGTATAATCATGCAAAACATATTTCCATATTAGTCATGCTGTAAAAGAAAACATAGACCAAAATTTAAAAACCCACAAAATAAAAAGTAAGAAAGAATACTTCAATCTGTATTCTATTTCCATCAGTTCTTTCTCTGGGGCTAGATGACATTTTTCATCGTGTTTTTTAGAGTTGTCTTAGATCATTGTATTGCCAAGAACCAGGTAAATAATTCATTCATAGTTGATCATCTTACAATATTGCTGTTACTGTGTACAATTTTCACTCCGCACCAGTTCATTTAAGTATTTCCAGGTTTTTCTGAGAGTATTTAGTGTATCATTTCTTCTAGCACAATAGCATTCCATCGTAACCATGTGCCCCAATTTGATCAATTGTTCCCCTAATCGGTGGACCCCCCTTCAAATTCTAATTCTTTGCTACCAGAAAAGAACTGCTATAAATATTTTTGTACATATAGATCCTTTTCTTTTTTTGTTTTTTAATCTCTTTTGGAATATAGATCTAGTAGTAGTACTTCGAGGCCAATTATAGTATACATGGTTTTATAGGCCTTTGGGCATAGTTCACAATTGCTCCACATAATAGCTGAATCAGTATACAACTTCACCAAATAATGCATTAATGTTTTAATTTTCCCCCATCCCATCCAACAGTTGTCATTTTCCTTTTCCATCTTATTAGCCAATCTAATAGGTGTGAGGTAGTAACACAGATTGTTTCAACTTGCATTTCTCCAATCACTAGCGATGTAGAGTATTTTCTCATATTTTCTTCATCTGAAAATTGTTTTTATTTTATCAATTGGAAAATGACTCATTACCATAAATTTGATTCATTTATTTATATATTTGAGAGATGAGGACTTTAACCAGAGAAACTTGCTTCAGAATTTTTTCATAGTTGTGCTTATTTGTATTTCCCTCCATCCTATTTCATCTTTCCCCTGTATATTCTATACTCTCTCCATTAACCTTGTACCTATTCAGAAGCATCCTGCTTTTGATTAGTCTCCTCCAATCCACTCTCCCTTCTGTGAACACTGCCCCCCCCACTCTCATCCCCTTCCCTTCTTCCTTTCCTGTAGGACAAAATCATATCCTTATCCAACTGAGTATATATGTTGTTCCCTCTTTGAGCCAATTCTGATGAGAGTAAGATTCAAGCATTTCCTGTTACCTCCCCAACTTCTCCTCCACTGTAAAAGCTTTTTCTTGTGTCTTTTATGTGAGATAATTTACCCCATTGTTTTCTTTTGTCCCAGTGCATTTCTCTTTCTCACTCCTTAATTTTATTTTTTTAGGATAACATTCCATCATATTCAACTCATACCTATGTCTTCTGTCTATATATACTCCTAACTACCCTAATGATGGGGAAGTTCTTATGATTTATAGTAAAAATATAGACAGAAATATATATATATATATATATATAGTAGAAGTATAATATATATAGAAATATAGTAGAAATATAAATAGTTTGTAATATAAATATAGTTTTCTTCCCATGTAGAAATATAAATAGTTTAACCTTAATAAGTGCCATATGATTTTCCTTTTCTGTTTGCCTTTTTAAGCTTTTCTTAATCTTGTATTTGAAAGTCAAATTTGCATTTAGTTTTGGTCTTTTCTTTAGGAATCCTTGAAAGTCATCTGTTTCATTGAATGTCACATTTCCCCCCCACACCCCGAAGTATTATACTCAATTTTGCTGGGTTGTAATCCTAATTCTTTTGCTCTCTAGAATGACATGTTCCCAGACCTCTGATCCTTTAAAGTAGAAGCTGCTCAATCTTGTGTTACCCTAACTTTGGCTCCATGATACTTGAATTTTTTTCTTTCTGACCTGGGAGCTCTGGGATTTGTCTACAATATTCCTTGAAGTTTTCATTTTGGGATCTCATTCAGGAGGTGATTGATGGATTTTTTTCAATTTGTGTTTTACCATCTGATTCTAGAATATCAGGGCAGTTTTCTGGATCATTTCTTGAACGATGATATCTTGGCTCCTATTTTTTTTTATCATGACTTTCATGAAGTCCAATAATTTTTAAATTATCTCTCCTAGATCTATTTTACAGGTCAGTTGTTTTTCCAATGAAATATTTGATATTTCTTCTATTTTTTTCATTCTTTTAGTTTTGTTTTATTGTTTCTTGACTCATAGAATCATTCATTAACTTCCACTTGCTTAATTCTAATTTTTAAGAAATTCTTTTCCAATGATATCTGCATCTAGAGAAAGCATTGATAAATAGAAGTATGTACAAAAATGTGCATGCGCATGTGTGTGTGTGTAATATATATATACATATATATATTTGTGTCTAATAATATCCATCTCTAGGGCAGGGGCAAGGAGAAAGAAAAAAAATTTAGATGATAATTTGTTGTATATTTGAAATGAACAGCAAATTGTGCACAGCAGATTTCCAGTTTTATGTCTAGTCATCTTTTTTCTTGTGCCATGTTAATGGAAATACTTTATTCCATAAATTAAAAGTAAAATCTAAAAAAAAGAAATTATTTTCTTCAGTGAGGCTTGTACCTCCTTTTCTATTTGGTCATTTCTATTTTTCTTTTTCTTTTTTCATTTGGCCATTTCTGCTTTTTAAGGCATTCTTCTCATTGGATTTTTGTAACTCTTTTACCATTTGGTCTAGTTTGACTCTTAAGGTGTTATTTTCTTTAGTTGTGTGTTTGTGTGTGTGTGTGTGTGTGTGTGTGTGTGTGTGTGTGTGTGTTTGTATGTGTTTCTTTATTGACTTGTTTTTCATGATTTTATTGACCTTCTTCCAGTATTTCCTCTATCTCTTATTTGATTTTCAAAATCCTTTTTGAGCTCTTCTATGACCTGAGACCAATTCATATTTTTCCTTGAGGCTTCAGATGTAAGAGTTTTTGACTTTGCTGCCTTTTTCTGAATGTGTTTTTGTCTTCCTTGTCTCCAAAGTAATTTTTAATAGTCAGGATTTTTTGTTGTCATCTATTCATTTTCCCCTCCTTTTTTTTTGACTTTTTAGCTCTTTGCTAACATGGAGAGTGCACTGTCCCAAGCCTCTGGGGTTTTGTGCAGCTATTTTCCGAAATAATTCTAGGGACCTGTAAGTTTTCAGTTCTTCGAAGGTGGTATAGTCTAAGGAAAGATGTGTTTGCTATTCTCTTGATCTGTGCTTTGGCTTGTGAGCAACCACAAGCAGTCTTTTCTGCCCTGGAACTGTGAGGAGGGTCTCTACTCCCCTGCAGTCACAAGCTCTGATATGCTAGTGTCCTGGGACTGCCACCTAGGACTGTCACTCAGATCTGAATATGGGCAAAGCTACAGAGTCCTGTCCCCATGCCAGCAAGAGAACCCCATCATCTCCTTCTGACCAGTTGTTCAACGTCCTTATGGTCTGTTGATTCAATCACTCCCAAGGCCTGCACCTGGTTTGCTGGGTTCTAGTCTTCGCTGACCCAGTCTGCACTGGCTCAGCCTGTGCTGAATGTGTTCTACTCATGCCCTAGTACAACAAACCTTTCCTGCCAAACTTCCTACTTGTCTTAGGTTGGAAAATTGTTTTGTCCTGTCCTTTTGTGGATTTGTTTTAGGGTATTATTTAAATATCTTTGGAGGGGTTTGGGGGATAGCTAAGACAAGTCCCTGCCTTCTCTCTGACATCTTGTGGAGAGCACTCTGTGTCCTCCCCTTCCTCCCTTCCCCTCCCCCTAGTCTTTATGTTTAGCTGTGCATGACTGAGTAGGAACTTTTTCTATTTTGATATATAAATGGAATTTTAAGTGATCAAATACAATTTCATTTTCCCAACAGTAACTCAACTTTTGGTAATATAACCCTTCTCAGTCTAAGTCCTTGAATCTTAAAGCAAAGCAGAGGTTTGTGTATTTGAGGAATTGATATATTTTACTGCAAAAATATCTTCGTGTAAGTAGATGTTGTACAGTTGATGTTTCACTTGGAAAATGATTCCTTTGGCCTCCAGAGGGCAAAGCAGAGCCACATGGGGAAGAAAATCTGTTTTCCCCACTTCCATTCTCTTTCAATTTGTGCATGGATTGGTCTTATTATCTGAGAAGAGTTAGGTACTCATAAAGCCAGCACCTTTTATAGCCACTAGCTAATGAAGGCTCCTTAGCCCAGGAAAGCCTGGGACATACCTACTTGACACGATCTACCTTTCTGCCTCCTAGCAGGCCTATCTTTGAAGCCTGGATGGTGTAGCTCTCAACAACATTAGCAAAGGCCATTTTTTCATTCACCATACAACTCTGTCGAGGGTTCTTTGTAGATTTACAAAGGCTGCAATTCTGACCTGGATGAAGCATTGTTCTAAGGCATTCCTCTGCCCTTAAGAAAGTCACTATTAAGAGGATACACTGTGTAAACTAATTCCATCCACAATGAAGTGGGACACTAATAGTGGAAGGAGGAGGGCAGGTCTCAGGAAAGAGGCAACAATTGATGAGATTAAGGAAAGCTTGAATTCTAAGGGTCCTCAGAGGCAGAAGTGAGGTAGGAAAGCATTGCAGGCCTAGGACCAGCCAGCTGTCTTGATGAAGACCCAGAGGTCATAGCTGGAGTGTCCTCTGTGAGGAAGCTGATTGTGATCAGGAATGATGACTTGGAGCCAGGTCGGGGATGTCTTTTCAGTGACAACCAGTGGAGCAGGGTGTCCTGATGGCAAAGGAGAGAGAGCCCTGCAACTTCCTGAGTGACATGGTCAGATCTGGGCCTTAGGAATGTCTGTTTGGCAGCTAGGGTGAGCTGCATGAGGAAGGGAGGACAAGGCAGTGGGCAGATGGACAAGGGTCAATTAGGAGGTTAGTCCAAGTGAGTGGAATTAAACATCTGGGCTATTCACTGTGCTTAATTTTGTTCTCTTTCCTTGGGAAGCAGAGTTGTATGATGAAATGCATCTTGGATTTGTAAAGAGAGAACTTGGCTTTGGATCCTAGATTTTGAGAAAAGGAGCTCTGAAGTCATCTAATTCAACCCCCTCATTTTACAATTTAGGAAGCTGACATCCAGGGAGTGACTTGTTCAAGAGGAAGTGTCTAATAAGTATCAGAGTTAGCATCTGAGCCCAGTCCTGTGATGCCAGAACATTGTCCTGTACATTGGACCAGCCTGCCTCCACTTGGACCAAATCACCTTGGGCAAGTTACTTGCCTTTGGGGACTTTACTTTCAAAATATGTAAAATCAGTGCTCTCTGATATCCTTCCTTACTTCTGACTTTGTGACCTAGTCTTGTCTTATCTTTATTGCTTGTAATTCAGATTCAGCTTCCTTTCTTCTAATGGACCCAAAGAATATTAATTTGCCTGCCTGCCTCCTGCTTCTCTATCCTTCTCAAATGCTATTTCAGAATTTATTTTGTTTACTGTAACACCCTCCTTTGGTTCCTTCTTTTTTTAATTTTTAAAAAAAATTTTTTTTTTTGCAAGGCAATGAGGTTAAAGTGGCTTGCCCAAGGCCACACAGCTAGGTACTTATTAAGTGTCTTAGGCCAGATTTGAACTCAGATATTCCTGACTCCAGGGCTGGTGCTCTATCCATTGAGCCACCTAGCTGCCCTTGGATCCTTCTTATACCCAGGTCAGACTAGAACAATAAACCCCCAAGAGTGGAGGAACCAAAAGCTCCTCTGAGCCTCATTTCCAACTTTGTCCCTTTGTAGAAGCCCCAGTACACAACCCCTCACTCCAAATGAGCTCTTCTCCAGAATGACAATCACTGGGGACAGTTGAAGTGAACACTAAAGATGCTGAGAAGCCTCATGGCCCAGAGGAGTCAATGCTCTGAGCTTTAGTCTGGCTTCAGACACTCTCCAGCTGTATAACCATGGGCAGTAGTTTAAGTGACTTGCCCAAGGTCACACAGCTTGGTAATTAAGAAGTATCTGAGGCTGGATTTGAACTCCAGGGCTAGTTCTCTAACCACTGCACCACCTAGCCACCCCATGGCTTAGCCTCTTCGTACCTCAGTTTTCTCATCCAATAAAACATGGCAGTTACCTTCCTGCCTTGTTGTAAGCGTCAAATGAGATAAAGTTTGCAAGATACAATGAAATTGTGAGCAGCCTCTATTGTGTTGCTACAAGAGGACTAGAGAGTTACCTGGGTCACAGTTTTATTTCTGATGACTTTTCCCCTTCCAGTGGTGGAACTGGGTTGGTTTACTGCTTTTATCAGTTCTTTGTAAAGAGCCCTTAATTTTCATCGTTCTGACCACTAATTACTGATTTTAGGCCCTCGATCAGCACAACTTAGAGCAGTCTCAGTTGCTCATGTGGCTAGTTCTGGGCCTAGGGATTCCTGCCTAGAATCAGTTTACTAGGCAAGTAAACTCATCTCCCACGGCCGGAAAAAAATTACAGTTGGAGAAGCTGCCAAGGCTGAACAGCCTAAATTGATAACTTCTTTTAAATGTATTTGTGGTTCATCGAAAAGATCAAAGGGGAGGGGTAGTGCCAATTGTATTTTTTAAAACCAGTTCAGCAGTTATTTACCTTTCAAGCAATTAACATAATTACCATTATGCTAAGAAGTAATTTTGGAAAGTTCTGCCCTGAATTCTTATGACTCCATCGGGACAGTTTTAGTGGGGACTTATCTTTTTGATGGAAGCCTAATTGCAATTTTGGCTTTGTGCACAAAAACAGAGGCAGCTAATTGTTTAGGCAAATAGCAGATTAATTTAAATATGCATCCCTAATAAAACAAAAATGGTATCCATTATGGTCCTTGTTCCCATGACGAGGAATATAAATATTCCATGGAAGTGCCATTAGGCAGAGGTCTTAAGGATTGTCTACATTATTTCACAGTGGTAGCACTTTCCAGATATCAAGTAATCTTTACAAAAGCTAACATAAATCAGTTTAAACTCATTTATATCCCATTTCCACTATGTGCAGTTTCATTACCACACTCTGGCTCACCTCCTTTGGGAGATGGGAGGAGCATGTTGCAAGCTGGCATGGGTGCCCATCCACAGCTGCTTAACAGGGCTTTATGTCTCTTCAAAAAACACTAGCCATCGTTCCTCATTTCATCCTTAATGAGCATCCATAGCCTTCATTGAACTAAACAGTTCTTTGATGCTGTAGGAAGAGCCTGTCAAGATGGAGGGTCACAAGTCCACTGGGCACTGTCTGGGGTCTATCTTCAGTCCCTGACCTAACTCCTCTCCTCTTGACTTTCAGGTTTGCAACCTCACTCATTTGGTTTTTGCTCCTCTAAACAGACCCAACTCTTACTTTTGTGTGTCATTCTTTTTGAACTCTTTTACTATTTTGATCACTAATGAATGAGATATTGTTAATCTTTTTGTTCTCAGTATCATCAAAGAAAATTAAACATCTTTCACCTGTACTAAGGAGATATTGTCAGGAAACTGTCCAACTCTTGTTTTTACTTTACTGATTTATACAATAGCGCATGTTCTCTATTTGTATTTAAACTCTGCCAAGGAATCTAGACAAAGGGCCTTCTTACCTGTTTGCTAGACCCCTGTGGAGGATTCAGGAAGGTAAAGTGTGAAAGAGTTGTTTATACAGAGCTGCCCTTTGGAGCTAGTTTCCACACTATACAATTCTATCAAAACCTCAGTGTGTGTGAGATGTGAGACACATGGAAGGCTCTGAGTTTGCTTGCTATGTGTCCTACCTAACCTAGAATGCTTTGTGACAGATTTTTAAATTGTATTCATTGCAGGCAATGGCCTAATGCTATTTGTGTTTGAAGAAAAGATCTTTTGTAAACTTTGGAGTTGACATATACATATATATATATATATATATATATATATATATATATATATATATATATATATATACATATTTCAGGTTACATTTGTCTGATTTGGGGAGTGATGGATGCTCTTTATCTATTTGCATTACTTGTTTTCCATTTGCTCCTGGGGGAGGAAAAATAGTTAAGGGATTACTGTAGTGAAAGGATTAGGGATCCACAGCCTTCTATGCCATTATGAAACTTCTTGATTGGCTGAAAATGAGCATGGGATTGTATCCAGAAATGGATTAATCCTTTTTCAGAGAGCCCAGGTGGGCAAGTATCAAATTGTCATGACCATATTTTCAGATAGAATTAGAAACACCAGAGAGCCCATCACTGTGAAGATTCCAAATCAAGGCTTGGAAAACTTAAGGTTTAGGTTGGAAAGTCTACTTAATATTTAACCTGAGACCAAGTTGATTTCTTTTATGTATTCACTTCTTTTTTTTTTAAATTTTTTTCAAGGCAATGGGGTTAAGTGGCTTACCCAAGGCCACACAGCTAGGTAATTATTAAGTGTCTGAGGTCAGATTTGAACCCAGTTACTCCTGACTTCAAGGCCGGTGCTCTATCCACTGTGCCACTAGATGCCCCTGTATTCACTTCTAATTAGTATATCAACTGTACTATTTCTAAAATTGATATATTCTCTCCCACTTTATAAATAATCCCTAGAAAATGTACTTCTGTGGTCTATAGAATCTGAAAATGAATTTCTGAAAATTCTAAAATTTTCACTGAAAAAATTGTGACCATTAACCAAGAGTGCCCTTTTCTTCCCTCCTCCATATCTTTTTCCCTCACCAAGGCAAAGTGATTCCATTTCATTCCCCTCTTTCTTTAGTAGATTTCCCCTTCAGTCATCCCCATTCTCGCTAATTTTCAGTCTCTCCTTACCTGCTTTCTGGCTGCCTAGAAATATTCCCATTTCTCCCCCATCATCAAAAAATCTTCATTGATCCAACCTTTTCCACTAGCTATGGTACTGTAGCTTTCATCCCTTTCATGGCTAATCCCCTTCAAAGAACTGCCAGTGACTGGTGTGTCCACTTTCCTCCTTCTCTTCTAAACCCTCTGCAGCCTAATATCCAACTTCATCATCTATTCCACTGAATTTGTTCTCTCCAAAGCTATCTCTTAATTATTATCTACTGTCCTTTTCACTCTCCATCCTTTATCTGCCCATAAATCTCTCTATCCTTCTTTTTAGGTTTTTATGGCATGGCTCTTCCTCAGTTCTCCTATCCCAAGACTCTGCCCTGACCTTCTTCTCTCCTCTCCGTCTGTCTCTGTCTCTACCTCTTTCTCTCTGTCTCTCTGTCTCTGTCTCTGTCTGTCTGTCTGTCTCTCCTGTTTCACTTGGTGATCTCAGCAGCTCCCATGGGGTCAGTTATCATTTGTGTCTATATGCGGATGATTCTTAGATCTATTTAACCTCTCTCCTCACTTACAGTTGCCTTTTAGATATCTCTGATTCAAAACATCTAAAAGAATCACTCTCCTCGTCTCCCTTTTTGCAATTTTCCTCCCACGATCCTCCTTTTGGACTGGTAATTTCATTGTTGTTCTAGGCTCCTCACTTGCACTCATTCCACAGACGCAGTCTATTGTTATTTTGTTGTTTCTACCTTCACAGCCCCTGGACTGGCTCAGTGATCCCATTGGTTGATTTCCCACTCCTCATTCTAATGCATCCTCCACTCAACTGCCCAATGGATCTTCTTGAAGCAAAAGACTGACAGTTGGCACCCACTGCTCAACTCAGTAAACTTCACTGGTTTCCCTTTGTGTCCAAAAGCCAATAGAAAAATCTCCTTTCTGGCTTTTGAAGCCCTTTAACTACCCTGCTTCTTCTGCTTAATTTTCCTCCACAAACTGGGATTTGATAACACCAAGCTTCTTGCCATTGTTCTTACAGGACACATTCATCTCCAGACTCTGGGCCTTTTCACTGCCTGCCCCAGTACTGAAATGTTCTCCCTCCTCACTTCCACCTCCTGACTTCTATGACTTCTTTTAAAACCCAGTTCAAGTCCCACCTTCTGCAAAAGACCTTTCGTTGTCAACTCTCACCCCAGCATCTAGAGATTACCACTTCTCAGCTTGACTTCATTCAAATTTAGCCTAGAATTTTTTTCTTGTTTTTGTATTTAAGTTTGAAATGAAAAAATATATATATATATATATACATATATATATATATATATATATATGTATTTACATATATGTATGAAAAAGAAATGAGTGGATGATGTTGAAATATCAGCTATGGGGAGTAGATAGAGTGTTGAACCTGGAGTCAGGAAGACTCATTTTTCCCAAATTCAAATTTGGCCTCAGACACTTTCTAGCTGTGTAGCCCTGGTCAAGTCACTTCACTCTGCTTCAGTTTCCTGATCTATAAAATAATATGGAGAAAATAATGGTAAAACACTGCAGTATGAAAAACTCATGAAAACCCTAAAAAGGGTTCTTGAAGAGTTAGACATGACTGAAAAACAACTGCTGTTCTGAGATTCCTTGATGCTACAGAAAACATTTGTCACGGGATTTTTGAAGCTAGAAGGGACCTTAGAAGCCATCTAGTCCCAGTCTTTCCATGGAAGCTCAGGCCCACAGGGTACAATCACTTACCCAGGGTTACACAGCCGATCCCTAGTAGAACTTGGCTTCTAACCCAGGTCCTCTAACTCCAGATCCACCACATGCTTTGCTAGTGTGAGTATGAAATCAATTCAGCTCAAAAATCATTTATTAGACTCCTATGTTGGGCTGGGCCCTGGGCTAGAGGCTGGAGAGACAATGAGGAGAAAACACACCAAAATAACTTTTGTTTTTAAGGAGCTGACTGACATTCTATTAGAATAGAAATAATAAACAGTAAATAATATGCAGTTTAATTTTGGGAATATGCATAAATCAATATATATGGTCTTAAAATTGTTTGCAGGATATACTTCCAACTTTATGTAAGTGTAAGACATTGGACTGGAAGTTACCTTTAATTCTGTCTGTTTAACTAGTTGTTGTGGCAAAAGTATGATAAACTACCCCAGGGGCAGTGGTAGGTATGGAGATATTCTCAGCAATGGCATCTAGTAAGGAACAGGCAGTAAACAATTATCAAATACCCACTGGGCACTGGTCTAGATAGATTCCAGGTCCTCAAGGAGCTTATTTTTTGGTAGAATACATAGTCTGAGTTCTGCATTGGTACTTCTGAGGGTGGGAGAAGTTCATGAGGAATCTCCAGCATCTTGGGTAGAAGCTGTTATAGAAGACTGAAGTGAAGGTAGAGTTGAGAATTGGAGAGGCATGGCAGGGCTCCCATCCCTGTTATTTGAGGGGATACCCACCGCATAAAGTCATAGTCCCAGAAAGTCGCTTCTACTGCCTGCTAGGCTTCCTCAAAATAAAGACAGGAAGAAGCATTTGGAAATGAAACATTAATTAGATTTGGATAAGCCACAGCCTCAGACTCAGATAGAGTTGGATTATATGTCATCCCTACTCAGTTTACATTTGGAGCCAGTGGCATCTTAGATACAGGCACCTCGCTTTACAGCTGGATTTCAAAAGTTCTCTGCTCTCTTGGCCTGTAGTGTTCACTCCTCATTTCATTTTGTTCTTTTAAATAAAAAAAATGAAATAAAATTTAAATAAAAAAATGACCAGAATCAGCGAAGTATGCTTTATTGGCAAAGTTGTTGTTTCCTATGGTGTGAAGACAGCAACCTGCACTGAAGAATTAGGCAGCTCCTGACTCTAGAAGAGGGATCTGTTTCATTTCTGATAATGTCCTGTTTCTGCTCGGATGGAAATGCTTGTAAACCAACCCATGAGTTCATTCTTCTGCTGTTTCTGGACTACATGTTATTTTGTGGTAAAAACCTCTGTCCAAAATACTTAATGTGGAAAGAAATAAAGAGACCATATTAAATAAAGAACAAAAGACTGTGAATGCACTACTAAGGGAAGAAAGATGTAAAGCCACATGTGTATCCACAGATAAGAAATAGTGGAAAAATTGACATAAAAAAGTCAGTTTTGAATGAATAAAAGAGGCAGGAAATACTGACAGATATATTGAGTATTCATATGTTAC
This sequence comes from Macrotis lagotis, assembly GCF_037893015.1. Lineage (NCBI taxonomy): Eukaryota > Metazoa > Chordata > Mammalia > Peramelemorphia > Peramelidae > Macrotis > Macrotis lagotis. The sequence continues at coordinate 678,388,245 of NC_133666.1, forward strand.
TATGCACCTTATATAACTCACAGGAAATAAAGTTCCTACTCAGATTCACAAAATTCTGGGCCCTGTAATTTTCTCTTAATGGATTTTGGGAGACAAATTGAGCCAGAACTAGAAGTGAGAGTGGGGATTGTCTGGAGAGGGCCCTGTTTTTTATATTTTAGGATTATCTCATCCATCCTGTGTTCTGTTGAATCAGGATACGTTTTTGGCAGTGAAATTTTGAATGAGGAGAAAGGCAAGACTTGGGCTATATAGGAACTAATTATTCATATAATTAGATGATTACTAATCGTCTACTATTAACAAGCACTGGGCTAGTGCTGGAGAGACAAAGATGAAAAACTATAGAGATCTTTCCTAGCAGACCTTTTTTCCTTTTTTTTCTAATATTTTATTTTTCCCCCAATTACATGTAATGATAATTTTTAATATTCATTTTTTTAATATTTTTGAGTTCCAAATTCTATCCTTCCCTTCCTCTCCTGTCCTCTCTCAGAGAGGATGAACAATCTGACATAGGTTATATATGTGCAATTATGTAAAACATTTTCATTTTAGTAATTTTGTACAAGAAAAAGACTTGAAGAAAGGAAGGAAAGCAGGAAAGAGGAAGCAAGGATGAATAGAAGGCAAGAAGGAAGAGAAACAGAAAAAAGAAAGAAAGGAAGAAAGAAAATGCTTCAGTCTATATTCAGACATCTGATAGCATTTTTCATCATGAATATTTTCTTGGATCATTCATTGTATTACTGAGGAAAGCTAAATCAATCATAGCTGATCATCATACATTACTGTTACTATTCATGATATTCTCTTGGTTCTGCCCACTTCACTTTGCATCATTTCATGTAAGTCATACACTAGGCTTTTCTGAAATCATCCTGCTTGTCATTTATTTCTTGCTTTTTTTTTACTTAAAGATTTTATTTATTTTGAGTTTTACAATTTTTCCCTAATCTTACTTCCTTCCCCTATTCCCCCCACAGAAGGCAATTTGCCAGTCTTTACATTGTTTCCATGGTATACATTGATCCAAATTGAATGAGAGCAATCATATCCTTAAGGAAGAAACATAAAGTATCAGACAATAAGATATCAGTTTTTTTTCCTAAATTAAAGTTAATAGTCCTTGGTCTTTATTCAAACTCCACAGTCTTTTTCTGGATACAGATGGTATTCTCTATTGCAGACAGCCCCAAATTTTCCCTGATTGTTGCACTGAAGGGATGAGCAAGTCCATCAAGGTTGATCATCACCCCCATGTTACTGTTAGGGTATACCAATGTTTTTCTGGTTCTGCTCATCTCACTCAGCATCAGTTCATCCAGCAGACTGTTTTTTAAGGCCTGTATTGTATCTTCCTACCCTACCCCCAAACTTTAGCAAGGACCACATCTACAGCAAGTAATAATAAGTCAATAGATTTTGATTTAATGCTTTCTCAGTACTAGGCAAGTTGGTAGCTACTAAAGACATCAAGACAAAATGGAAAAGTTCTTACAGAGATTTATGCTGGGAGGAAGTGATCTATACATGCATATAGAAATACCTACAAAATAAATGCAGTGTATTTGGTCAGTGAATACTAGCAACTCGGAAAGGCCTTATGGGAATAGCTCTTGAATTACAATCTGATGGGCTTACATAGTTGTTTGAAATGAAGAAATAAGGTTAAGATCAAAGAGATCACTTTCCAATGAGAGAAGCAAGATATGCTTCTGGGAGAAGGTGGTACCAGATGAGGCTTAAGAAAGAGAAGGGTTCTTTATTCTTCACTTCCTTAAATACTTAAAGAATACAGGTTCTGAACCTGGAATTCATGAACTTATTTTTAAAAATATCTTGATAACTATTTTAATAGAATTTGTTTCCTTTGTAATCCTATACATTTTATTTTCTGTATTTACACATGCATATTATGCATGATTCTGGAAAAGGGTTCAGAGGCTTACCCAGTCTGTCAAAGTTAATCTGAGAGGCAGAAGAGGAATAAAGTCTGAAAATTCAGGGAAGTCTGAACTTCAGATCAAAAAATATGAGAGCTGGGGCAGCTAGGTGGTACAGTGGATAGAGCACCAGCCCTGGAGTCAGGAGGACCTGAGTTCAAATGTGACTTAGACACTTAATAATTATTTAGCTGTGTGGCTTTGGGCAAGCCACTTAAGCCCATTGCCTTGCAAAAAAAAAAAAAAAAATATGAGAGACAGTTCAAATTTTAGAAAAGCCCACACTCTGGTCAAGAGTCCATAAAAGGAGATGTGACTGGGCAGCAGTCAGTAGTTTTCAAGAGATGAGGAAAGAGGAACCTGCTGTAACAGGCCCTTTTCCTGCCTTTTTTTCAGAATTGCCCCCCCCCCCCCCAAAGAAAGAAATAGGAGCAAAAAAGAAGGAATGCTTGCAAGGGAAATGGTCACATTGGAGGCCTAGAACCTGGACCTAACTAGACTCATTTGTCACTTTCACTATCCATAGAGGCCATGCTCCAGTTCCTATATGAGCTCCAGGGTAGTTGTAAGACCTCTAGAAGTCTCTCTTCAGGAGTGATTTAGTCAAACATCCTCAGCTTCATACACCTTATCCCAGGACGATGCAGAGAGCTATTGCCAAGGAGGGTTAAGAGGCAAAGCCAAGTTCCTAGAATAGCAGGCAAGAGGAACATGGGAAAAGTAGTCTCTGAATCCTCCTCTCACTTTGTACCTTCATATAGTAAGAAAGCTATCAAATAAACTGTAGAAATGGTAACAAATTTAAGAGATGAAAGAAAGATAACCGATTGAAGGATGATAGCCAAGCCCGGGCAATGGGATAAATAGAGTAAAGGAATAGTTCACTTATACATTAATTTTAAAAATGTTTAAGTACTGCCCAATTATGAATTTTTGAGAGAGAAAGACAAAACAGGGTGCATAAATAATTGTAATAGAGGCACCCATTAAAAAGAGAAAAAAAAGAAGATTGGAAAATGAACCAGACAAATGAGTAGGTATTTTAGAAACAAGGATTCCTTCAATAAAAAGCAATGTGTTAATAAAATTATATTGGACCTGAGGAAATAAAAATGAAATGAAATGAAAGTGAGCATTCTTGAGAAAGAAATCAGGAAGACAAACTTGAGTAGGAAATTTAGAACAGTAATGGAGAAACTCTCCAGAATAGTCTTTGAAAAAGAGAATGTCATAGTGTGCTTTGAAATACAAAAATGCAGGGGCAGCTAGTTGGCACAGTGGATAGAACACCGGCCCTGGAGTCAGGAGTACCTGAGTTCAAATCCGGCCTCAGACACTTAATAATGACCTAACTGTGTGGCCTTGGGCAAGTCACTTAACCCCCACTGCCTTGCAAAAAAAAAAGCCTAAAAAAAATACAAAAATGCAGAGACAGAAGAAAAAGAAAGGTAAAAAGATGGAAGAATTTGTTTAAAAAGAAGATACATTACTGGGGGCAGCTAGGTGGTGCAGTAGATAGAGCACCGACCCTGGAGTCAGGAGGACCTGAGTTCAAATCCAGCCTCAGACACTTATTTACCTAGCTGTGGGACCACGGACAAGTCAATTAATCCCATTGCCTTACAAAAACCAAAAAAACAAACAAAAATCAAACAAACTAAAAAGAAATAATTATTACTGAGGTCAAAGAATAACAAAGCCTTTAGAAAGCACAATGGTTTGAGCATGGTTATCCCGTACCAGTAACTAAAGGTTAATTTCCGTTTTCTCTAGACTCTTTGGGAAACTTTAGAGTTCCTGATATTTCAATTCTACAGAAATCCACACAATTTGTAGGTCCCTGTTTTTCCTATCCCTCACTGTTAATTTTTTTAAACTGATATCCTTTGCTTTTATTATTTCCAAATATATCCCCTTCTCCTAACCAGAGAACCATACTTTGTAGCAAAGAATAAACAAGAGAAGGATGAAAAACCAATTCAGCAAAACCATATCAGTCAAGTCTGGTGACATGCATTGTTCAACATCCTTACTCCTGTCTCCTCTGCAAAGAAAAGTTATATCTGTTTTGTCATCTATACTTGATCATTATGATTACCCAGATTCATGTTTCATTTTGTTGATATTTTTGTTATTCTTTTCTTTTATATTGTGGGAGTCATTGTATACATTGTTTTCTTGGTTTAATTTAGTTCACTTTGTATCAGTTCACATAGATCTTTTCATGTGTCATTGAATTGTTTATAGTTGTATTTTACAGTATAGAAATATTCCATTTCATTCATGCATTCAGTACAGTGTCTAACATATAGTAGAGGCTTAATAAATATTTATCAATCAATTGATTAATGCACCACAATTTGTGTATCCATTTCCCCCTCAGTGGGAATCTACTTCCATTTTCCTGGTCTTTGTTACTAGCAAAAAACTTGAGCTTCTGATTAATTAATACTCTTAATTACATTACTTATATTATCTCTGCTCAGGGACTGTTAACGTTTGGAGTCTGATGATTGGTCGTGATCCTGTCCATTGTTATCAGCACAACCTAAGCATCCAGGCCTTGGCACTCAGCCTGGAGGGGGCCACAATTGCCACGGCTTCTGGCTTTGAGGTCAGAGTGGAATGCCCCAATGAGAAGGGATATTGGGAAACAGCAGCTCATTTTGAAGTTCAGAAGTTGGTGAGTTTCTAGTTCACTTTCTTTCGCTTCTGCCCATATAATTACTAAGTAAAGTTGGCCCTAGAAGAGAGACCTCCAGACAGGAGGGAAATGTTGAGCCAGACTGGGAGTAATCATATCCATTGAAGCCCTTGGTGCTTTCTGTGCCTTGGTGGACTAGTCCCTCACCCTTAGAAATCTGAGATCAGTTTCTGGCCCCAAATTCAAGTGAAAATGAGTGTTATAGTGTCATTCAAGTCCATATGGTGAGGGAGAGTTCTCTCCTACTCTTTAATTAAAATTTTTTGGTCAAAGTGAGACTGAGAATTGGCTTTCTTCATCCCAAGATTTTCTCACGTGGAATTAGGAGTAACTCTTGAGTGAACACAGATTTAAGTCAGTGTTAATTGGTTAATTGGTTGCCACAGGATGTCACATCTGAAGTTGTATTTTCTTTAGATTGTGGCTTATTTCAGACTGGTTCAGTATTTAGTTTTTCTTCTTCTTAAAGTATTATAATTGAAGAGTATTTGGCAGTATGGAGGAAGAGTTGGTCGTGGTTTGAGACACTTTATAGTGAATTTGGATCTAATAGAAACAATCTGATTTTGGCATTAGAAAGAGTGAGCTAAAAAAACAAACAATGAAGTCATGATTCATTGGCCAGGATTGGAATAAGTCCTGATTCCTATCTCCTTCTCTCCTGGCAGAGATCTTGTTAGGGTTGTATATCTTTAAGTACCTGATGACTGGATTACACACACATATTTCTTACTTTTTTATGATGAAGCCTGGGTATTCATAGTAACAGATAGTAATTGTTGTTCTCAAAGGTAGAGATCCCCTTGGCTAGTTTCAAATTGAAAATGGAGGTCTAGATGTTTCTAGCTACCAAAAGTTAAATCCTTGCTCTTTTATGGAAAAACACTGAGTTGTCATGGAAATATGTGGTCACCACCAGCTACCAAGATATGAAATCCTTTAATGCATATAAATTCTTGTGCTGTCTGAAGGAGTTGTAACTAGCTACCCATAAATGTCACAACCAGCTCACTGATCATTTGAACACACTTTAAGATTTCAACAAAATTTAAATTACCAACAGAGAGCCAAGTAGTTATCAGTCTCAATTCTGTCATGTAAGCTATAATTTAGCAGAAGGAAAAAGGAAAGATTCTAACTATGAAAAGAAAAGAAAACAAGCAACTATATTATAAGACAACTTTAAAAATATATTTTATTTCTATTCAAGGATGATGAGGGAGGGGAAATTTGTTAGCAAATACTTTATTCTGTGCAACTCTCCACCATCATGGTGTGCCATTTTGTTTTTTCCAGATAGTCTTGGCAATATTTCAGTGTTTGTAATGTTAGCCCAGAAAGCACATCCTTTGAGTTAATTCCATAACTTGGGGTGTTAGGGTGCCATTCACAGTATGGGGATTGAGCATCAACAAGGTCACCAGTGTTTGCTATCTTGCTCTCATGGATGGCCTTTAGAATTCAGGCTTTTAACCTCTTGACCTATTGTCAGAGTAATGCTGTTTGTATTTTTGTTCTTATGAGAATATAAAGTGGCTTATATCCAGAATTTTTTTTACTACAACCATTCTATATACTTCACACTAGGAAAAAATGTAGAAGTAGTTATTTTCTAGTTTTATATTATTAAAAGTAGAAACATGCAAGTAACTCCTACTTATAAGAGGAAAGCACCCTCTTCACCTCAGTACTACACATGTATTCATATAATTTAAGAGTTAAAGGGGGAGGCTAGGTGGCGCAGTGGATAAAGCACCGGCCCTGGAGTCAGGAGTACCTGGGTTCAAATCCGGTCTCAGACACTTCATAATTACCTAGCTGTGTGGCCTTGGGCAAGCCACTGAACCCCATTTGCCTTGCAAAAAAAAAAAGGATAAAGAGTTAGAGCAAGGTAGAGAATTGTAAAAGTCTGTCAGTGAGGTGTTGCTTTGGGATGCTGGATAGTTCACTTAAATTTGACTTTTTTCATGTATGAATGTGACATAAACACAGTGGTGATATGAAGATGAAGGTTATTTATTTTCCTTCATCTGAAGATAAAATCTTTGTAAGAATCAAGGTATCACATGTGATATATGAGGGGACAAAGAGATGGTTTGGAAGTGTTTAGCTTTATGGGATTTGGGGATTTTGCTTTATGATAAAATATTGCTTTTATAAATGTGAGCTTTTAAATTATGTTAAGAGCCATTACAGCTAAACCATTAAAGATTTTCAAAACTTTTCTTTTAAATAGGTCAACTTTCTTCATCTGATTCCAGATGCTGGAAAACATCCTGTGGCTGTTGCAGCTGCTGAAGATGTTGTATACCTTCTGAAAGCAGAGAATCCTAGCCAAGTCCTTCATTCTGTGTATGGCCAGCCTGTCACGTGTCTAGATGTCTCTTCTAAGGAGGCAGCCTTTGGTGTCAAAAGCCTAGGATGGATGAATGAAGGAAACAAGGTACAGAAGATAGTCAGATGGCAAATGGAGTTATTTGGATTTAGACTGGGATGGAAGGAATTTGGATTGTCAAAATTCAAAGAATTGGGGGCAGCTAGGTGGCGCAGTGGATAGAGAACCAGCCCTGAAGTCAGGAGTACCTGAGTTCAAATCTGGCCTCAGACACTTAATAATTACCTAGCTGTGTGGCCTTGGGCAAGCCACTTAACCCCATTGCCTTGCAAAAACTACAAAAAAAAAAAAAATTCAAAGAATCATAGATTTAGAGGAGAACTCAGAAACTTTTATTTCCATTTTCTATGCTATATGAGAATTTCCTTTAGAGCACTGGTTAGCCAAGCTGCCACTGGGATAAATATCTTGGGATGTTGATAAAATCTTTTCCCTACTCAGTATTTTGTTATCCTTACAATAGAAAACAAAAATACTTGAATAGTAGTAGTGGGGTAGAATGGGACAAGTACTGGATTTTTAATTAAAGATCCAGTGTTTGAATTTCAATTCTTTTCCTTATTCCTATGTAATGTTAAGTGAGTCATTTATGTTTTCTGGTCCTCAGTTTCTTCCATTATAAATGAGAGCACTGAACGAGATCAGGACTGCTCAACTTTTTTTCAGTTCTTGTACTGCTTGACTTTTAGGAGATGAAGTTGGCAGGGAAAGTCAGAATAATTAGTTTTTCTTAGTCTGAATTATACTTGGAAAAAGAGAGGAATCAGAGAGATGGTGGGACTGCTGCTCAGGATATGTGCGGTTATGAGTACAGAAACAGAGTAAATGGAGTTTCTCAATTCTTACTTTGCTTCTCTTTTACCTACCTAAAAGAATGGTATTTGAACTGGACGGGAGAGAAGCAATGTGGCTACTAAGGAAGTGAAACTCAAGAAATGTATGGAGTCAGTAAGAGAGCAGTTTCTTTCCATTGGTGCATTCAGCTGACTAGGCCCAAGTGGATTATCTCCTAAGGTGCTGAGAGACCTAACTGAAATGATGACCAAAATGGTGCTCCTGATAGTGGAGTGGGGCCATGCCTCAGGACTAGAAAAAGGTCAAATGCCCCTAATTTCAAAAAAGAAAAAAAAAGAAAAAAAATGGATCCTGCCAGCTAGAGACCCACAACACAATTCAGGGGGAGGTTGAGAAAAGGTCTTTCGAGGCTAACCACATTTCTTTTTGTGAAAGAATTACTGTTGTATTAGATCAGGGAAATAACATACATACAGTTTACCTAGATTTCAGTGGAGAATTTGATGATGTCTCTTCTGTTTTTTTTATAGATCAGATGTAGAAGGGGTGACTAGGTGGCTCAGTGGATAGAGAACCAGCCCTGGAGTCAGGAGGACCCGAGTTCAAATGTGGCCTCAGACACTTAATGATTACCTAGCTGTGTGGCTTTGGGCAAGCCACTTAACCCCCATTGCCTTGCAAAAAAAAATTAAAAAGGGGCAGTTAGGTGGCGTAGTGGATAAAGCACCGGCCCTGGAGTCAGGAGTACCTGGGTTCAAATCCGGTCTCAGACACTTAATAATTACCTAGCCGTGTGGCCTTGGACAAGCCACTTAACCCTGTTTGCCTTTCAAAAACCTAAGAAAAAAAATTTAAAAAAAAGAAAACTTAAAAAAAAAACCCAAGTATTTAAGGAACCAGGCAAGTCATTATAAAAAGAGAACCCTGGAGCAGCTAGGTGGCGCAATGGTTAGAGCACCAGGCCTGAAGTCAGGAGGACCTGAGTTCAAATCTCCTCAGACACTTAATAATTACCTATCTGTGTGGCCTTGGGCAAGCCACTTTAACCCTATTGCCTTAAATAAAAAAAATTAAACTTTGTTTATTAATATAAAAAGAGAGAATCTTTCTATCCAAGAAGCAAAATCTTCTCTGATTCTCATGGTGTAATGGCATGGGAAGGACTTACATGTAAAAGACCAAGCTTTCTCGTTGTAATAAGATTCAGAAGAGGTGGCTTGGTGACGCAGTGGATAGAGTACTGACCCTGGAGTCAGGAGTACCTGAGTTCAAAACCGGTCTCAGACACTTAGTAATTACCTAGCTGTGTGGCCTTGGGCAAGCCACTAAATCCCACTGCCTGGCAAAAACCTAAAAGAAAAGATATAGAGATGTAGATCAAATGGTCCTCATTTGGTTTGGAGAGATCTTGGTCTCTTCCAGTGGAAAGGACAGTGCACTGGGAGGCAGAACACCTGTCTGATCACTTTGATACCTATGTGATCTTGGGACCATCACTTCTTTCTGGCTCTTATTGTCCTTCTCCATATAATGAGAGGGTTGGATAACATGAACTCTGAGATCCCTCTCAGCACAAAATCTATGATCATATGACCTAGTGAATTCTTTTTCCTGAAATGTTTTTTGTATGACTTTTCTTTCTATTAGTGGGAAGAGATTAAAACACACACACACACACACACACACACAGAGTTTTCACTCTCTTGGGAAGCTGTAGGTCTTGCTGACAGTGAGTAGAAGAGAGAAAAAATGTAGTATGATTCTTGGGAAGGTAATGATCTCTGCTTATACTTTTAAAAAAATTATAACTTGTTCATTTTATTTTATTTATGTTTGGGCTTTTTACAAGGCAATGGGATTAAGTGACTAATTTTTTTGTTTGTTTTTTGCAAGGCAGTGGGATTAAGTGACTTGCCCAAGATCATACAGGTAGGTAATTATTAAGTATGAGTTCATATTTGAACTTATCCTCCTGACTCAGTGCTCTATCTACTGCACCACCTAACTACCCCAGGGGTTAAGTGACTTGCTCAAGGTCACACAACTAGGTAATTATTATTAAATGTCTGGGGTCAAATTTGAACTCAGGTCCTCCTGACCCCAGGGCTGATGCTCTATTCACTGCATCATCTAGCTTCCCCTATCTCTGCTTATTCTAAAACAAGTGTCTGAACTACCAAATAAAGGACACCAAGGATTTCCTTCCTTGCATCCTCATGTGGTAGGAGGTATTTTTTCCACCTATTCACAAACTCTTGTTATTGCTAGACCACCATAATTATTAAAAGGCACTACTCTTATGATCAACTCAAGTATTACTTGTATTTTTTCCTGAAAAGAATTTCTCTTTCCCTGTTCCTTAACTCTGGCAAATGGATTTCTGCTAGTTGTGAAATTAGATAGCAACATTGATAATAATATTGACTTTGATCATCCTTTTGTAGAGCATCAAAATAGATTTTTTTCCATTGTGTACAATACTTTTTAAATTTTATTTAGTTTTGATTGTTGCATTAAAGAGCAGAATTATTTCAAATGGAAAAGTGCAACCAAATAGAAATTATTTTGAAGTAGCTTTTTTATATCTCTAGTCCCTTGTAGATTACATTAGGATCTAATCTGTGATATATTAGTGGCTACTTCCTGAAGAAAAATAGATTTTCTTGATCTCTGATTATGATTTCTTTTTTTAAGTTTTACTCTATTTTTCTCAAAGGCATGTAAAAATTTTTGAGTTCCAAATCCTTTCCTTTCCTCCCCTACCCACCTTGGAAAGGCAAGCAATTTGATATAGATTATACTTGTGAAGTCATAAAAAACATTTCCATATTAACATGTTCCAAAAGAAAATATCCCCCAAAAACTTAAATCCCAAAGTTAAAAAAAAAATGTTTTAATCTGCCTTTACACTCCATCAATTCTTTCTTTCGATAGATAACCTTTTTTATCTTCAGTCCTTTGGAATTGTCTTGCATCATTGTATTGCTAAAAATAACTCATTTATTTATACTTGATCATCATACAGCATTAGTCTTATGGTATGCACTGTTCTAGTTCTGCTCACTTCACACTGCATCAGTTCATATAAGGCTTCCCAGGTTTTTCTGAAACCATTCTCTTCATCATATCATCATAATCATATACCACAACTTGTTCAGCCATTTCCTAAATGCGGACATCTCCTCAATTCTTGGCCTCTTCAAAAAGAGCTACTATAAATATTTTTATACCAATAGATATTTTTCCCCTTTTTTAAAAAAAAAATCTCTTTGGGATATAGACCTAGTAGTGGTATTGCTAGATCAATTGGAATATAGACCTAGCAGTGGCATTTTTGGATCAAGTTTTATTCCCCTTTGGGCATAGTTCCAAATTGCTTTCCAGTATGGTTGGGTCAGTTCACAACTTCATCAACAGAGCATCAGTGTCCCAGTTTTCCCAAATTGCCTCCAGTGTCTTATTAGCCAATCTGATAGGTATGAGGGAGTAACTCAAAGTTGTTTTAATTTGCATGTCTCTTAATTATTATGATTCTTGATACATAACCAGTATAATATGGTGAAGAGACATTTGTACTTGAAGCCCAAGTCTGAAAATTACTACCTGTATGACCTGGGACAAGCTATTTAATCTTTTAGAAACTCAATTTCCTTAAATATAATTTAGGATATAGCAGTAAGAAGTCTGAATTGGAGGTCCAAGCATTTGAGTTTGAATCCTGATTAGTACTTTTGCCTGTACCTCAGTTTTTTGATCTTTAAAATAGTGAATGGGACTAAATCATCTCACATGTCCTTTCCCCTGAAATGAAATATGCTGGCTTCCACTGCAAATTTTTCTTTGGAGAGCTGACATGGTTTGGTCCACCAGATGCCTGGGCTTTAGGTACTGGCCTTCAGACCCCTGGACAAAGAGGAGGAGTCTCTCTGATCTTTTATGTCTAGGAGCTAGAGTACTTGGTGAACTGAAAAAACATTGTTCTTATTTCCTGATCATTTTTACCTTCTGTTATGGTCTTTAAAATGTGATTGTTCCTTTTTCTTGAATCCAGGCTTAGCTAAGAAATCATTGAGGGCATAAGTTTTATTTTATGCACTTGCTATTAGAGGCGGTAGCTTTTTACCCTCTGGAAAGGTTCGTTAGGATTGTTTTTAGTCTGCTAACCTAGGGAAGGCTAGACAGAATATCTTCCTTGGTATTCTTTCATCCTTAGTACTTTCAGATAAATTTTCATTTATCTAGCTTCTAGTCAGGCTCTATTTCCCTTTGACTTATTTGAATGAATTTATTCTTGTAGTGAAGTAACTGCAGAAGATAAACGATGTGATTGAACAGGAAACCAGTTAGAGGAGAGAATTCCCTACAAAGGTAGTATTGGAATGCTTCTTAAATATGGCCATGACTTAATTCACCAGTTAGCTCTTGAAAATGTCTACCTCAGTGAAGAGTCTGATTTCACCTCTAAAAGCCTCTTTTCAAGCCTAGCAAAAGATTCGTACATTAATTTTGTGAATCTCTCTTCTGGATCATATTCCATCAGAGTCTTGGTTTTCTCCTTCAGCTACTGATTTTTCTTTAATTAAGAATTAGAGCATAGCAGAAGTTCCTATAGGATGTGTTGAACAGTGATGAAAATTGATAAATGTCTCCATTTATCTGAATGCTTTTTGTATTCAGCACCAAACAGTTGTTAATAACTGTTAAAAAATAAAAAAGTTCTTTCCCTGGGGTCCAACAAACCCAAGGGGCTCATGATATATTTCAGGGCATCTAAGATTTAGTATGAGGGAAAAAAATCATATCTTTCTTTTTACCAACTTCAATGTAACTTTTTCTTCATTTGTGAAGGAAAGCAACACACTAATTCTGAGAAGGGTATGTAGGCTTCACCAGACTATGCCAAAGTGGGGTAGGACACACAAAAAGCTGAAGAGCTTTTCTCTCACTGGAGTGGTGGTCCTAAGGAATTTTGAATATTGGATAGAATGACCCTTATGTTGATGAATATTATGATGAATATATGCAAAACTTTTTTTTTTAAAAAAAATAGAGTTTAGTTATATTTCTTACATTTTATATGAGACCAAGTATTAGATTATTAGCTTCTATAACTTTGGCTGCCACTCCAAGGTCTCAGTGGAAGATTGAGAAGAGAGAACCCTGAGTCCAAAGCCTGACTTTATCTGCAATTCACTTCTGATTATCTATGACAAAAGGAGACAGGGCAGGTGTGGATGAAATCCAGATACGAAAATCAAATTCCGACCTGTCTTTTACACTTCCAAATCCAATAATGGTTTTATAAGAGAGTTAACAAGTCTTATGTAGTCAGGAGTTTCCCTTGCAACATCGAGAAGCAGATTGTAGTTTGTAGCCTATTACAATTAACCAAACAGGTAATACCCATGTTGCCAAAATGGCAGGGAAATATTATTTAAAGATCTAAACTATTCATGTAAATAGATACTTTCTGGGTAGCCCATTCCTGTTATGCCTTGAATTTTCTAAGGTAAGGGAATAACTAAAAGGGATTTTCCCTTATGTACTATTTTTAAAATAACTTCTTTTATGTTGAAATCAGTCATACGTAAATCAGAGATCATTTACTTCTCTATCTCAGGTGGTAAGGATAAGAAAGAAAGTTGGCACAGTTCTCTGCCCATCCTTTGCCTTTTTTTGTGAGGAATTGGGGGGGCATGGGAGAGTAGGGTTAATCTTTGGCTATCCCTTTACTTTCCATATTCCATGTTCAGTGTTCTTCCCTTTGCCTTTTTTCCTACTGATTCTCCTATCTTCTAAACCAGGGCATTCAGAATAGCAGTTGAACACAGCTACCCCCCAAACCTCTGTCTGGCAGACAACCCCCCTTTATCCAACAGAAGAGCAGTGACTGGGGTAGAGAGCCAGCCCAAGGCACCCAAATGACCTCCCTGGTCATTGACGGAAACAGCTTGGGAGAGTAGGTCCATGTCTGAACTTGATGGAAGCCAGTGCTTGAGTTCCAGTCCTTCCTGGGACATTTTAAATGGAGGTGATTGTGAGCGAGGCATTTCACTCCTCTGAGGCTGTCTCTTTAACTGTAAACCAAGGATAAAGATGTCTACTATAAAGGGATGTAGGGAGTGTGAGGTTACGACAGATTTATAGATCCTGGGGTGCTACACCATGGTCAGTTGTGGGGAGTGTTTCCTGGCCAGAAGTCCTGATACTAGTTCAAGTTAGGGTTAGCCACAGGCCTGGCCACTGTTGGGGGGAGGAAGAGGTCCTGGTGAGAGATTCTATAATAAGGTGGAAGGCATGCCAGCACCTGGTCTGAGTTAGTCCCCTTCCCTTGGGCATACCTTCTGATTGAAGCACCTGGAGATGAATGAATGAATGAAAAATCCTAAGTTGGGTACCCCCTCTGTTCTTGGGGCTTACATACTGGGGACACAGATACAGAAAGCTAGTGAGGCTCTGCTCTCAAGAAGCTTACCTTCTAATGATATGGCACATGGGTTTAGGCTGGGTTGGTCTGGGAAGTCATAGGGATGGGGATGAGCTGATGGGTCCTCTCCAGCAGCGTCATCTTTGTTAAGTACTTTTGCCATAGCTAAGATGGTGGGTCTGGGGCTGGAGTGGATGTGGGGAATTCCCATCAAGTGGTAGCGTGGGAGCTCCGGAGGTAGAGGGTGAAGCACGGCAGCCATGGCAAGTGAGAAGAGACCATAGACATGGAAGCCAGGGCAAATTATTGCACCTTCATTTGTTCATTCAGAAAGCATTTATGAAATTCCACTTGTGGCAAGGCACTTCTCTAGGCCTTGTCTTGTCTTCAATAGGCTCACCTTCTACTGGGGATGATAGAGCACATCACAGTTAAGTATGATGCCAGTTGGACTAGGATTGGGGCAAAGCAGAGATCCAGATAGAGGGATCTAGGAAATTTGGGGGGGGGATTAGAGAGCACTTCTTGAAGCAGGTGATATCGAAGATGACTTGAGAAGGAAGGAAAAGAGGAATCCAAAAGACAGGGGAATAGGGGTATCAGGGACAACCTGCACAGTTGCACATCTGGAATAGTAACTAGATGGGTTGCTACCTAGTCCCATGAGCAATACCTATTTACTTGACTGGTTCTGGTTTTTAAACAAAATTTCTTTTCATTTAAACAATTTTCCCATTGTTTTCTGAGATTGTGTTGACTAAGTGGGAAATTTTGAATAGCAAAGAACATTCTTATTAAATGAATGATTGGTTCTTTCTTCTAAAGATTCCCTTCCAATTAGATCTCCCTGCAATTAAAGGTTTTGCTTTTATTTTTTGTTTTCTCTAAAAGAAATCTTCTGATATTTTCTATCATGCCTCAAGTCCTTCTGAAAGACTTGATGTGTGAGAAGTTCTATAAAAATTCTTTTAATCTAAATGGAATCTCATTCATATTGGGGGATTGCCCTTTGGAGTTTTCAGATCCCAGTGACCCTGAGATACATTCTTAATCTGTCACCTGATTTTAGAGCAAACATCATAGACAAGATCAGTTGCTTTTAATCTGAAAACTTCATTCCAGTGTGGATTTAAAACAAGTGGAAAATCCATTTTGCTCCAAATGTCTCCTTTGAATTTATTTTTACACCTCAGAGACCCCGAATCCTCCATAAATACTTCCAGTAGTGAGCTGTACTTGTGATGCCATATTGTCTTTATTAATTCTTTTGTCGCTCTAATCTAATTTTGTTCTCAGAAGTGGGAGGCTAGAAGATAGAATTGCCCCAGTCAAGAGCTTTATCTTGGTGATGGTTCTCATGCTCATGAAGAGAGAAATCCACTTAGAGCCCTTAGCATCATTCTTTGGTTTTGGACATATTTCCTAATTTAGTTCTGAAGTATTGGGCATTTGTTGGCAGATTGTATTAGGCAGCACATCCACGTGCATCCTAATCAGGGAGATGTGAGTGAAGTAATCCAGACGGCTGGAATGTGTTTGACAAGGACGCTGGCTTGGCACTGCTACCCTAGCTGACATCACACTGGAAATTAATTACTAATGTCTATTATGATAATTATTCCCCACACATGTACGTGAAGAGACTTTGGATTGGTTGCCTATCCTGGTCACGAGTTGAAATATCGTCTCAGAGAGCCTTTGAAATCAGAAATTTATTGCTCATGAATTTGATTGTTTTTTGTATACATACCATAATATACAGGCAGCCCTTTCCATTATCATCATTCTGTCCTAGAGGAGAGTCCGAATTGGTAGTTTACAGTCTGGCTGAGTTGTAAGACATTGGCAGTTTGGTAACTAATTCTTCTCCCTTCCATGTTGGTTGAAATTGAAGAGAAAATTATTTTCCACATGGTGAAATATCTAGCATGAATAGCAGGATTTCCTGGCATGGTTGTGCTTTCCATAGGAACTGATACAGCACATTAGGGCCTCTAGAATTCCTGGAATTGTTCTATGTTGTTACAGAAAATGCATAGAGGGAAAGGTTTTTTTTAAGAAATTCATTTCTTGGGGTGGCTAGAGGTGGCGCAGTAGATAGAGCACTGGCCCTGGAATCAGGAGTACCTGAGTTCAAATCTGGTCTCAGACATTTAATAATTACCTAGATGTGTGGCCTTGGGCAAGCCACTTAACCCCATTTGCCTTGCAAAAAAAAAAAACAAACCTAAAAAAAAGAAAAAATTCATTTTTCTAGTGATCAAAGAGAGAGACTAATATTAGACTGATGATGGTGTTTCTTTGGCTAGGGACCTTGTGGTCTTGCTGTGACATTTTCCAAAAGGAGGCAGATTATTTGTAAGTTATTCTTTGATTTATACCTTGTATGGTTATGTCATGTCTTCGGGTTTTGTTGTTGTTTTGTCTTGACTTTCTTATTTCCTAAGCAAACTTGTGCTGATAGAAAGACAATACAAAAAGAATAAAGTTAGATTACTGGATTTTGGTGTATCTGATATTGGTACTCTGTGTTTAATGATAGCTTACTTCAGGACTTCCAGAAATCTTTCTAGAGTGTGTTTAGAGCGATGAAGATAGATCTGTTGAGACTTAAGGGGAAACTAATGCACTAATTGGATTTCCATACAGATCCTTAGAAAGGAAATGCCTTGCACATAGCTGATCTACAAAAAATATTTATTGAATTAGGTGTTCAACAGTACAAAGCCAGATGAAGGTGCGGGGAGTTCCAACCTTAAATTTTGCAGCCAGCCCTTTCTCTCTTACAGCTTTTCAGTGTTAGGAATGACCTCATCACCTAGTCCCATGCTCAACATTGATCTCCCACAAGATTGACTTCTGACTGGCATGTACTAATAACAATGACCATTTTATCTTTTATGTCATTGACACTGATATTTGTCAGGCCCTAACCAGGTTTATAAGGCCATTACATTGATTTATAATACACATCAGCCTTCTTAATCCAGTTTGGCTCTTGGGTTGAACCTTAGAACTTTATTTAGGATCTAATTTCTCTAATGGTTTCCCTAATCATTTATGTGAAATTTGCATCTCCTTCATTTTGCTCGTCCATAACAAGCAGATGCTCATGGGAGAGTCCGTCAGAACTTGTAAGAATTCTCATTTGTGTTGCAGAGTTCTTCATCTTGTTTAACAAGAAACAACTGGTTTCTGCAATTGGGAGTCATTCTTCAATTAATAGAGGTTGGAGTCCTCTCACTCTTGATGGTGTCTGCCATTTTCCCCATAAATTTTTTATAGAGTATTTACCCAGGGCACTGAAAGCTTTCCCTTTCTTCTAATTCTTAGAGTTGTCCATCTGGTGTCCCCTTCTTGTCCTGTGGCCCATCTACTCCCAATAGTGGGTCATACAGATTCTGGGGAATGTCTGTGGACTGCATATACACAGATTCTATTGTTGCTAACTCTTGTGTGTGTAGCTCATTTTCTATTTTTCATTTCTTATCATTGGTTTTCTAAGTATATAGTAGGATTTTTGTGAAGCAAAATAATTTAAATAACTTAGTAAATAATTCCTCTGTCATGCTTTATACACAAAAGAAAAGCCAGCTTTCATATATATACTTATATCTCTGCACACCCATAATATAACTCTATATAATATGCATTATATACACATCAGATGTGGTTGTATGTGTATGCAGATAGTAACAGAGAGAGACACACAAATATTTGCATTTTTCACTTAGGGATCTTTCTCAGGTCTTAGGTTTTAGAGTATTTACTCTCTGTGCCTCAGGGTCTCTTCCTTATAAATCAAGTATAATGGAATGGGAAAGTATTCAACTCTTACTGTGTGTCTGTGCTGAGGATTTAGGAGACAAACCCTTCTCTCCAGGAGCTAGCTTTCTAATTGGATGAAACAATACATAAAGAAGGGTTTGCTGTCAGTTCCTCTCTGATGAAAAGGGCTTGCAGAGAAAGGATGCCACAGAACTAGGTTGACCTGAGCCCGAATCTGACCTCAGACACTTTCTAGCTGGGTGTCCCTCTGCCTGCCTCAGTTTACTCATCTGTAAAGTGGGGATAATAACCCTAGCTTCCTCCCAGCGCTGTTGTGAGGAGCAGATGAAAAGATAACCGTAAAGCGCCTAGCCTGTGCCTCATTGCTGTCCTTAGTATTCTGGCACAGAAGGCAGCAGGGCAGATGGCCAGGCCCAGAAACTTTGGGAGCCATGCCCAGGCTGATGCTCTCTGACCAAGAATAGATGAAGGGACGTCGTCCTCCGCATCCTGTGGGATGTGCAGGCGGGTCTGTGGCTCCCCCTGGTGGGAGCAGTGTCGCTCTCTGCCTCGGAACTGATGGGAGCACCCATCCCAGGGGTGTTCTTACTGTGATCCCATAGTAGAAACTACATAAGGAACAACTTGAGGGGTGGAGTTTAGCTTTCAAAATTTTATGTATGATATATAGTCTTTTAATTTGTCCAAGTGCATGCTGAATATTCCCTGCTCGCTTCTCTACAACTATTTTGTGACAATGTCTGAATCCCTTAACCTCCCTGAGTCTCAGTTTCCCCATGCAGAAAATAAATCCTGGATCCAAGTCTGAGAGCTGAAAGGGCCCAAGAGTCCATAGAGGGCAGTCTTTCATTTAGTTCCCTCCATTGGATGCCACCTTCTCCAAGGGAGCATTTAGGGCCCAAAGATGTTGTGATGAGTGAGACGGGGTATAGGGACCACTTCTCTTCTTCCTCTTCTTCCTCTACTCCTTTGGGAGTGCCAGTCAGGTACCACTGTCCTGGTAGGTCAGCATGAATTCAAACACCTTCCATTTAGTAAAAGCAATGATAATAAGCTGGCATTTCCATGGTTTGCATTTTTCCTCACAGTAACCTTATGAGGAAGATAGTTGTTTATTCCTATTTGTATAGATGAAGAAACAGCCTCAGAGAGTTTAAGGAAGTTGTCCAAGGTCATGTAGGCAATAGGTATTAGGTATTAAATCTCAGATTTGTGTTTCTCTCAGGAATCTCTAGTTTCTCTCTTCACAGACTCCTCATCTGCCTACAAACAGACCTCACTTCATTTTTTTTAAATTAAAATTTTCATTAGTCTAAACTTTATAAAAAAAAAACCCAACAAATGGAAACATTTCCCAATCCAGAGAATAGAAAAAGAGAATTGTAGATGAAATTACAAATCTTGATTACTTAAAACTATTTTTAAAAACCATTTATAAATTCAACATATTGATTTCTTGTCTTTCTCCTTTTGAATTTTCCTCCTTTTTTGGCATAACTTATTCTATCCCTCCTCCATATAACTCCCCCACTATATACATATACCATTTGAAGAAGCTCTTCTTTTGTAACAAAAAGTGGGGGGGAGCACAGTCCAGTGAAACAAACCCACATCTTGTTTAACAATGTCTCATTCTGTTCCTTTATCTGTCTCCTGTTTTTGTATCTGGGCAGCCTATTTCGTCATGGATCTTTTGGCATTTTGATTGGATGTTGTCTTGGTCAAAATTCTTAAAATTTTTCAAAGTTATTTCTGTTTACAATGTTGTAATCACTTTGTATTATAAATTTTTCTCCTGGTTCTACTTGCTTCGCTCAATTAGTTTATATTCTTTTTTTTAAATTTATTTATTTAAGGCAATGGGGTTGAGTGACTTGCCTAAAGTCACACATCTAGGCAATTATTAAGTGTCTGTGGCTGGATTTGACCTCAGGTCCTCCTGACTCTGGGGCTGGTGCTCTAACTACTGCACCACCTAGCTGCCCCCATATTCTTAATTTTACCATACCTATCCCTTTTGTTATAACTTAGAACACAATAATCATCCCCCCATGGGGGAGGAGGGGAGGCCTTTATTATTTTCCCTTTATACTCCCACCAGCTACTAATGTATTCCACTTTTCTACTGCTAATAGTCGGGGTGGGGGTAGAATCTATATTAAATATCTACTTCTTCACTACCCACTTTCCCCCTGGTCATGACTTCTGCCCCATCATAAGAAATGTCTTCTCAGAAATTACTAATATTTTCTTTTTTTTTTTTGCAAGACAATGGGGTTAAGTGACTTGCCCAAGGCCACACAGTTAGGTCATTATTAAGTGTCTGAGGCTGAATTTGAACCCAGTTACTCCTGAGTCCAGGGCCAGTGCTCTATCCACTGCGCCACCTAGCCTCCCCTAATATTTTCTAATTATCAAAAGCACTGGTCTTTTTCCTTCCTTTCTAGTCTTGGACATCTCTCTAGCTATTGACAGTGGCCTCATTTGGAGCTTCCTTCCTCCCTTAGCTTCAGAGAAACCACACACTCCTTTTCCTTGTTGTCACTACGCCCCTGCCTGCCTCCCCTAGGACAAGCCTTGGAAGTTTTCAGAAAAGGGCAGTGACCACAGGTAGCCTATTCCCAGGGCTTAGGAGTCCCAAATTTTTTGTTTCCAAGTGTATTTTGTTGCTATTGCTATTTATCTCATTATAGAAATATCCATTCATGAGTTGAATTGTTGTTGAATTAAATTGAATTCATCATTTTACTCTAGGTCAGGTATTCTTTCCTTTACATCTTGCTTAAGATTCCCACCTGATGCGTGGAATCTTTGATGGAGAAGAAGCCCTTAAATTTCATACTCCTTAAATCTAGATCAATTTCTAAAAAAAAAAAATCACTTCACATGATTATGTAAAAAGAAAATAACATTTGGAATCGACCCCCCCCCCAGATTACCTCTTGTTCCTTAGAGTTAGGTCAAGTCAGATCATAAGTCATCAGTTTGGCCTCGGTTTAGCCCTTTGTAGACATCTGTCCATCTCACAAAGCCCCCAAGCCTGGCACAGTCCTGAGAGGTTGGCAGTGCCTGCCCAGGAAGGGGCCAGGACTGGAACAGCAGGGGTTGCAGGTGCATTGGCAAGTGATGGTGGGGAAGCTTACCCAGTTTTTGCCTCTACCATGCCTGGCTACATTGAGAGATACAGTATCATCTCTGAAATAGCTCAGCTTCATGGGCACTTTCATTCTGTTCAGAACTTTAACAAAGAAACTAGAAAAGCTCCAGGGCTCCTATTTTGAGGGTCATCTGAGTGACATGTGGTGATTTTAAGTTACAGCATAGGAATAGTTTGGAGGCTTCTTCCGAAGGGGGCTGACAGTATGTGGCCATTGCCTCACGAAGCAAGTTCTCCAAACCTTGCAGATTGCTAGGTAGTGCTGCTAAGTGCACCTGAGATGGAAGGTTTTGTTTGCCAACAGAAAGTCACCTTTGGGATGGCCGGAAAGTCAATTTTCCACATGTTCACAGACATAGCTGTGTTACTAGCCCTTATTCTATGACTTCCCTCTGGCAAGGACTTGCAAAATAGTCTCTCTGGCTGATTGTCAAAAATTACATCATATCGGAGTAAACTGCTTTTAAATCAAACATCCATTATTCATGTATATTAACTGCTTTTTTATTTTTTTATTGGCTGTTTTGTGTATGATTTACTCTTTTCTCTCTGTCTCCTCCTCCCTCCCCAATTGTCTGTCTCCCTCATCTACTCCTTTTAAATCTTAGCTCATCTGTGAATTTATAGAACCTATACACTTAGCTTTGTGTATGAACATCGATATGCTGACCCTGCATTTGTTCATAGTTAAATTTCTTATTTTCGTATGCCATATTTATGGTGGGTCAGAATAGCAACTTGGGACATTTCCACCAGCAAATTGCCCCCTAAAGACCTGTAAACCTGATTCTTTTGTGTCCTTCATCGAAAGAAGGAAAGAAAGAGTGATGCATGCAGTAATGGTAATTCTGTGCATAATGATGTCTGCTAAATAATATTTGGAACACCGTGCTTATGAATTGGCCAAATCTGTTAGTGGATAACAGATTGGCTGAATATGTTGACTTGTATACATGAAAATACACTTAGGGTAAAGCTACCAGATCACTGGCTAAGATAGAATCAGTGGAGAAAGGCAAAGATGTGCAGGCAGCAGATTTCTCCAGAAGCATCAGTCTGCTTAGAAGAAGAAAGCTGGAAGGTTCCTCAGGCAACTCTGTTGAATGTCTCTGAGGCAGTGTAGGCTTCAGCTATGGAGACCATCCTCTTAGATGCAGATCCAGAGACCAGATGAGATGAAGGCATCATCCTCACATGTGCACACACAAATGCACACAGAGGCATCTATGGAAATATATACATGTAATATGTTGTGTCTATGGTACATGCATATAAGTCTTATACATTTGCTTGATACATGCTTTCTGACACACTCACTCTGAAGGGCCTAGAAAAATGTCTGGGATCTCTTTGCTTCTTTGGGAGGAGCTGAAAAGTTGAACCATAGCAGAAGTGGTGCCATTTTATTGTCTACATTGACCCATTGGGAATTCTCCAGTGTGTCTACTTAAAGGCCCCCCTCAGATGCTCTCTTGTTGTTATCTTTCCCTTGCCATTTCACTTTTTCCCACAAAATCAGCTAGACTCCATTTTCTCATAAGTTTAGAACTAAAATAAAGGTCATCTGCTCTATCTCTTTTGTTTTTCAGATGAGAAAATTGAGTCCACAGAGAAGACTATACTTGTCCAGGGTCCCCCAAGGAGACAGTATTAGAGCTGGAGGGCTGGCTCCAAATGTAGCATTCTTTCTAGTCCTCATTTATGCGCTTAGGATGTTTTTTAATTAATAATCATTTTCACACTTATATTATCATCCATATTAGATTAATCCACTTGGAGAAGGAAATGGCAAACCACTCCAGGATCTATCTTTGCCAAGAAAGCCTCAGACAGGGATATGAAAAATGAGTGAACAACAAATAGTAGATTATAAACTCTTTAAAGATAGGGATTGTGTTCAGCCCATCTATCCTCTGCACATAGCGTGGTACCTTATACCTAGCAAAAGGTCTAAATAAATGTTTGTAAAGGCAAATGGTCCAGCTGAGTCAGAGATCCAGGCTAGAGCAAGGGACTGGAGCTGCACTGGCCTGGTGCAGCGTGAGACATAAAGGAGTTGACAATCTAATTTAGAGATAGATTGTGTTTATAAGAAGATGAAATGGTAGGAGACATTTAAGGCCACAGTAATTCAGATGAGAGGGGGGGGGAACCAGAGTGTGGGTGCTGAAGGAGATACTACTGAGGAAGTTAGTTAAACTGGACTTGGAGGGAAGAATTTAACTGAGGGGCAATCAAGGAGCACAGAGAGAGAGGCAGCAGCATGAGTAAAAGGCCCAGAAGCTAGAAAGACCAGGGGAGAAGAAGGGAGGGGAGAAGAAAGGAAGAGAAGAGAAAGGAGGGCAGGGGAAGAGTGTGGGGGGGGAGCAGAAAGGAGGGGATGAGAGCTTATAAAGGAAAAAAGATTGAATGATGAAAGCTCTGGATGCTTAGCTAAGAAATCTGGACTATAGTCTTTTAGAAGTTGGGAATCACTGAAGGATTTGAGTTAGACAGTAACCACATCAAAGGAGAGTTTTTAATAAGATTCGTTTGGTAGTGGTGGATTGGTGCAAGGTGCAAACTATGTCTAAGAAAACTGTTAGGAGCCTGTTGTTGAGGCTTGCTGTGAGAAGGGGCTGAACTAGAGGGAGGTCAGGGGAAGAAAGGGGGGGGTGAGGGAAAGAGAGATTAAAAAAGTTGAAAAATACTCGGAAGTCTGGAGATCTAAGTTGGGAGGGAATGATTTTAATTTGTCATTTGGGGTACTTAAGATCTTAAAATTAAATGAGCAGAGTTTTATCTGAAAATCAATATTCCTATTAGGTTTTTGCAAGGCAAACAGGGTTAAGTGGCTTTCCCAAGGCCACACAGCTAGGTAATTATTAAGTGTCTGAGACCGGATTTGAATCCAGGTACTCCTGACTCCAGGGCCAGTGCTTTATCCACTACACGATTTTCTATCTTTTTAAAGATAACTATTCACACACACGTGTATATTCATACATATATGTTCATATTTATACAGCCATCTTTTCATATATACAAATATTTATTTATGTGAAAAGTTGGTTGTTAAATGAAATCCTGTACATTGAACCCTATTTTCTCATTGATTCATTTTTACAGAATCAAAAATTGTTCTAGAACAAAAATCTAAATAATTCAATGACTTTTTAAAAATTAGGAATAAGTTAAGTCACTGGTTTAAGGCACTTCCAGATGTGAAAACTTCTCTCCCTGTGCAGTTTGGCATTTCCTTTGTAACATGCAGTCTTAGCCTCAGAGACAGATTTGAATCCAGGTCTTTCTTAGTTCTGAGGCCTGAGATTCTCTATCTCCTACTCCATGATAGCCCTTTCCGGTAAAATAATAATATTAGTCAATCCCTAAGTATTTATTCAATGACTCCTTTGTGCTAAGCACTGGATTAGAACCTGGGGATTCATGCCTCAGAGCTTCCATTTGATCAGGATAGATACAAGTAAGTATATTCAGAAATAAAAAATTCTTGAAGAGGGGAAGGCAAGCATCCAGAAGAGTGTGCTCAGTCATTTTTATGACTAGTTAGTCCTCTTTCAAGTCCTTCATCCCCTTTTAAGCTGGGAAGCCCATTCCTAGATATACTACTTTAGTACAAAGAATCTTGGATTTTCTGATTACTGTACTTTAGTACCTGTGTGATTTTTATATTCTGTTTTGGGGTTGTTTTATTTTTTGCATTCTGATCCATTATTCCTACCTGGTCAGTGAGCTTAAGAACATTTGTCCCTTACTGTTGAAGGTGACTTCTTCACTCTCTCAGTTTGACTAAAATAAGTCGTGCACTGATTTCTCTGACTTGGTTATAATGAGATCCCATCTTCTGCAAGAGGCCTCTCCTAGTCTCCCTCTTGGCTAGTACCCTCCAAGATTACCTTCAGTTTATACTGTATATATATGTATTTTATATGTAATCAATATTTCCATGTTGTCTCCCCCATTGTTCACTCGAGATTGTAATGTTCAAGACTCTCAACCATACCATATCCCTGGGAAAATACTGGTATTAAAAAGATGGGCATTGTTTCAGGGAGAAGTTTGGACTCTTAAAATAACTTGGCAGTTTCCCAAAGATACTCCAGACCCTTCTCCTCCTCCTGTTCAATTCTTCAACCAATTCATTGTCCATTTGTTGTGCCTGCCCGAGGGGGTCACATATCGATGGACAAACTTGTGGATTTTCATTCCAACCGCACATGATGTCCTGGACAAGAGCATTCTGAGTCCACTTGGGTTTTCCTGTGCAATTAGTTAATTAGTCCCACGCTTTTGGGTAGTCAAGGGTCTCATTTAGGAGATTATATACTGTCACAAGGGCTTGATGCAGTCAAATTCAATCTCCTCCCCAAACAGAAGCACATGGACGAGTTGACCACGCTGGAGTCTTTTTTCTAGTAGAACACCAGGCTTGAGCTTCACTGTGACCATAGTGAACATTATTGATAAGCCTATGTCTGTGTCCCTGTCTCATGCTGTCCTTGAGCTAATGATCATGGGACTCTTGTATAATTATGATATATGCCTAGGAAACACACCATTAGAAGAGAGTCTTTAAGGCAGCATTTTGTTTTACCAAATCAAATTTTTAAATATATTTGGCTAATAATAAGCACAGTAGGAGTGTATATTCTTTATACCTTAAAGTGAATTATTCAGTTGTAAAAATGTGGCTTGCTTTGGAATATCTCCTGAAAAGCCTTACATGTTACATTTAAATGCCTTCACCTAGGATGCCATTGGTGCATGTCTATATTATTTTCACACACATTTTATATATAGATCTGGGTTGGTAAATTGTCCATATTTTGTTTGTTTTTTTTGTTGTTGTTTTTTGTTTTTTAAAAAAAGTGTGGCCTGGAAATGACACTTTTTTTTAAAGACACTAAGGGACTGGTTCTTTGGAGAACCAACCAGTGCCTTTTAGTATCTTAAAATCTGGGTAAGTTCCAACATATACTTTGTGTTTGTTTGGTCTAGTCTAACTGCATTTCCCAATCCCTATTTTCTCCACATTTCCTCTGGAAACACATCTCGGACTGTGATAGTGAAAAGAAGTTCTAAAAGTCTTTGTAGATCTTTTCCGTCTTTCACTGCTTACATAGGGCGCCAAGCCTCCTCATTTCAGGGAAGTCCTATTTGGAGATGTGTCAAGTTTACATTGTAGACTGCAGTTCTGAAGGGACGGAGGAGGAAGTTCATAGACTTCGATCTTATGTATATCTATGGCTTCTCTCTGTGGTGTCCGTAGTGTTTCCTCCTTAGTGGCCATTCATCGAGGCCAGTCTGGGGCACAGTAGGTAGTTCAGACCATTCTCAGAAGGGGTTGGACTGGCCTCCACTAGGGCATTTTGGTTTTCCTCTCTCTGATTAGAGCTTTGGCTGAGTTTCTTCTTTCCTGGTTCTGAACCCCTTCTCCTTGCTTCCTAATGTACCAACAGCAGTGGAGTGAGGCTCCCCAAAGAAGCAGCTTATGAGTTGGCAGTAATGCAGAAGAGTGACAGTGCGTGGCAGGGGTCAAGTGTGCAAGGAGAGAGGCTTTTAGATGTTGGTAACTGCCCACCACCTCTGTAAATGATTGAGATCACCCAGCACATTGTCTCTGGGGCCTTCATGGGCATGTGCAGGCAGAGGGGTGATGAGAAGGACAAGATTAGTGATAGCTGTGATGAGAAATCACAGTAATTTTTCCCATCTGTATTTCTATCTGAGTAAAAACCCAATCAAATTTCTGAATTAGAAGGCAGTGTCGGAATTGCCTCCCATTAAAGCCTATAACAATCGAAATATAGTTTTGTTGTACATTGGGATCATTCCATTTTCAAAATTATATCTGTACCGATGTGAAAAATTAAGGAAAGGGTCTAAGAGAATCTTAAACTACCATGGGTCCAAGTTAAGAGACTAAGATGGGAACATAATTAACTAATCCTCAGAAACGTAGGAGACCTTTTTGTGAGGTCTTCTTGAAAAGGCTGATGCTTCCTGTAATAATACCGCCTTCCATTTCTGCCCCAATGTAGAATTTTAAGACTCTGAAGGGGAAAAGAAAGCCCCAACATTGTTTTCTCCAATTTGCTTTCCAATACTCAGCAACAGTGTCAAGGCTTTGCTATGAATCTTAGTGAAACATAATTTCTGTAGAAATGTGCTTTGTATCCACTTTTTTTTCATATACCTTATAAGACACAATTTGTACTTTAAAAAAATTCCCTGGTATCTATTGATTTGGTGGTCACATTAGCACAGAACATTTTCACAAGACTAGCTCTGGGTGGGTTTTTCCTCCTTTCTAACATATCTGCCCACCTCTTTCTTAGTACATCTGTCTAAGGAGAGTGGCCACAAGTTTTAGACTCACCCAACTAGTGCAATAAAGAGAAAAATTAGTCTAATGCATGGTCTTAACAAAAGGGAGAGTGTGAGCATGAATAATTAATTTCACTAGTCTGTGGCAATCAGATAAAATGAAGTCCCATTTGCTCAGCCTTATTAAAAGAGAGAGAGAGAGAGAGAGAGAGAGAGAGAGAGAGAGAGAGAGAGAGAGAGAGAGAGAGAGGGAGAGGGAGAGGGAGAGAGAGGAGGGGGAGAGACAGAAACAGAGACAGAGAGGGGGGGGAGAGGGAGAAGGGAGGGAGGGAGAAGGGAGGGAGGAGAGAGAAATAGGAAAGGTCGTTAAGGGACTTGTAACATGGAACGAATCGCCTCTGAGATGGATAATGTGTTTTCTAATCTCTGTGGTCTTTAACTAAACATAATGGTAAAGGTACTCTGGATATTTCTAATTCATTGAATTATTAAACATTCTAGAGAACACTTGACTCTTAACTACTAACTTAGAAGTCTTTAGAATGAAAATAGAGAAAGTCTTTTTTGGGGAAGAGGTGGTCACACTCTATCAGTTAAGAATAATCTGTCTCCTTAAAAGAACTGGGAGAAAAGATGATGGGGCTTGTCTAATCAACATATCAGATATCAGTTCAAGATCCACCAAGTCCTTTTTATGCTTTGGGTCCTCATTGATTCAATGTGCTTATTGCTCTTTTAAAACGAATACTTTATTGTAAAAATACTTTGAAGAAGTATATTATAAATGTAGGTGATGCCTGAATAAAACAAGTCCAGAATTCTTATGGCCATAGTAACCAAAATCAGGACTATTTTTTTCCTCTATAGAGTCTTTGAATGAATTCCTTAATTATATTCTCTTGGGTTATTAATTGTCCATGATAGTTGTTTCATTATTCAATATTTGTTTATTGATCTGAAAGAAAAATTACTGGAATTAGAAGAAACTCAGTTCACTGGTGTACATAAAATTTTCATTTTCAGCTATTTCCTAGATTTTTTCTTCAGTCTTGAATCATAATAAACTTGCCCATTTCTTTCAGAAATTCTCAGCAGAGACTAACTCTAATATTATATCCAGATTTGAGGGATTAACTGTTTCTGTAAATATTTGTGAGAAAAATAGGCTTGACATGTAACAGCTGATCCTCAAGGTAGGGGATAATCCTTTCCAAAAAGACAATGATGCTTGCTCTTTATGTTTGTTTCTGTAAAATACAGGACATCTAACCCCAAAGGCTGTGTGGTCAATAAACCTGACAATTGAAATTCAATGCTTTGATTCAAAATCCTATAGCATATTTTCTAACTTGGTTTCCTAGTTCTTTTAAGAAAAGCAAATTATTCCACTCTGGGTTCAGATCTATTGTCAGTTGAAATGAGAGGAATACAGATCCACTGGAAACCAAAATTAAGAAGTTAATGCTCAAAATAGTTTAGCATCATATCTTGTATCTGACTTTAGGATGATTGATTATGGGTCATAGAGCTAAAGCTGGAAGGGACTGGAGAGGCTGTCTTGTTCCACCCCGTTTATTTTGCAAATGAAGAAACTAAGACTCCAGGAAGAGCAGCCAGGTGGCTTATTGGGTAGATCCCCAACCCTGGAGTCAAGTTAGATTTGAGTTCAAACCTCAGACACTTAGTAGCTGTGTGACCCTGGGCAAATCACTTCACCCTGTTGGCCTCCATTTCTTCATCTGTAAAATAAACTGGAAAAGGAATTGGCAAATCCAATATCTTTGTCAAGAAAATCCTAAATGGGGAAACAAGAAGTCAAATAAGACTGAACAACAAAAGGATCCTGTAGTGGAAGTGAGTTGCCTAAAGGACTAAGCATCTAAGGTCAGACTCGAACCCTGTAGTTTACTCCTTCTTTTGTGGCAGATCTTTTGCTACACTGGCCACTGGAAAAGATCAGTGAGCCTTTCTCAGAGGTTCTCTGGGTCTGCTTTAGCTCAGCCTCGAGTCACCCACTGTTGCACCTTACTTTGATGAATGAAGAGTTAGACTTTGCCCAGTGAAGCAAAGTTTCCTTTGGCCTCAGGATCCAAACTTAACTGAGAGTTATTCTAAAGTACTAACTACCCCAGATGCTCTAACTTTTCCTAAATAAATTTAGACTTGCTGCCTTATCATCATAAAGAAATCAGTTAGGAACCAAGTGTTTTTCTACAATGTTTAATTTTTCTACAAATTAGCAGGATCTCTAGATTCTATTTCCCATGGTGGTTGGCTAAAGACTGTTGAAAGATGCTAGATTTGTTTTTATACAATATTCTCTTCTTGGGGGGGGGGATGAAAGTGCTTGATGAGAATAGAATCTAGTCCTGTATCTGGAGACCGTAGATAAGCTGTCTTACTTTGTGGAGAGCTAATGAAGTCAATACCTCCTAAATGGTGAATAGTAGCTTGTGGAGAAGGAGGATGGGACACTAACCCTAGGGGAGCATTTGAAAAAATAATCTCTTTGTTTCTACTTGTATAACTTTCAATGGTGCTTCCCCATGGAGCAGGGATGGAAGGTTGTCCTAATCCAGTGGCCACACACACCCTATGGACCAATCCTGACGTTGTGAACATTACCTACCTAAATTTTGTTGTTGATCAGTTGAGTCTGACTCTATGACTCCATTTGGGGTTTTCTTGGCAAAGATACTAGAGTGGTTTGCCATTTCCTTTCCCAAATCATTCAACAGTTGAAGAAACTAAGGCAAACAAGGTAAAGTGACTTAGCCAGGGTCATCCAGCTAGTAAGTGTCTGCAGCTGGTTTTGATCTGAGGTCCTCTTGACTCCAGACTTCACATTTTGTCCTTAGCATCGGCTGCCTTTAACTGCTGGAGCCTCTTCTTCCATTTCCAAAATTACTCCTGGAAGATTTTCTTTTAAGCACTTTGCCACAAGAGCTACATCAGTAGCTAATATAGGGAATTATTGGGAAAAGAATTATTTTTGCAGGGCAATGGGGTTAAGCAGCTTGCCCAAGGCCACACATGGAAAATAATTTTCAAAAAGAAAGTGTTTTTCCCCCCCACCATGTTGCTGAATATAATCATTCTCCAAACACACTTTGCTTTCCTACCTCTGGACCCTTGTTATTGTTGTCTTTTCTTCTGAAATCGTCTCCCCTTCTCAGATTCTACATATCGTGTAAAACACAGCTCAAGCTTTCCCAATCCCTCTCTGAATTTCTGTAGCACTTTGAGTGTCTCTTACTGTAGTTTCACTTTTTTATCTTGTATTACAATTATTGGTACAGCCCAATGCTGTACCCACTCTCCATCCCTTTACAGGACTATCAAGTCTTGGAAATCCAGTGACCCTTTTTGTATTTTTGATCTCGTTCCTTGAATATAATTAACACTCAGTAGATATATGTTGAAGGAAGGAACAATAGCTTTGCAACTCTAAAAACTGGCCTCAGACCCTTCCTGGCTGGGTGACCCTCAGCAAGTCTCTTAAGCTCTCTGTGCATCAGCCTTTGTAAAATGGAGGTGATATAGCATCTACCTCCCAGGTTTACTGGGAGGTTAATGAGATAATCATTGTAAAGCACTAAATACAGGGCCTAGCCCAGAGGAAGGGCTCAAAGGGATGCTGGGGCCCTTTCCCCACCTGCAGGGCCTTGGGCAAGTTGCATAAATGTCTGGCCACAGTTTCTATATGTGTGAAAGGAGAGCAATACACGGGTCATAGGTTCACTGATTGTAGAACAGGACTGGAGACCATCAAGGCCAAACCTTTCATTTTATAGATGAAGACCCTGAGCCTGGATTATAAACTGGAGCCTTGGACCACACTTACAGACCCTCTGTAGACCTCTGATCTCCCTCCTCTTTGTCCTAAGGCTGACGTGGGCCTCTCCTTCCCCTGCCTTTACTCCTAGAACCATTCCTTTGAGTGTTTCTGAGGGGAACCCGGTTGTCCCTGCCCATCATTCTTTCAGCAGTCTTCCTTTTGGGTCCATCTCAGAGAGAGTGGGTGCCTTTTTCAGTTCCAGTTCCTGTACCTCTTTTCCCAGGCTCAGGAAGAGGCAGCCCAGGAGAAGCAGCTCTCTCCTCATTTTGTCTGTTGGTGGTACTCCTTGGCCATCTAGAGTCTTTGTCCTCCAGTTTGCCGAGTCCCATAATGTCATTAACCTGGGGAAGGTTGGGAAGTTGACCTGCCAAAACATTTTGAATCCAGTCTGAGGGCTCAGGGTCTTGCCCTGGTTTATCCTGAAGCGAGAGTCATTTGGGACAGGCCTAGTCCCTGCTATTTTGAGTCCGTGGATACAGGTGCTGTTCTTTTTCCCTAACAGATTCTGCTCTACAGCCTGCAGACGAGTCAGTGCCTGGCCACGCTGGGCAGCTCCCTGGGTGACTTCACCTGCGTCAACCTCCAGAACAGTCCCCCACACCTGCTGGTCACGGGCAACAAGGACAGGAGGTATGTTGGAACCATCCTTGCTCTCTAGAAATGAATGGCTCACCCTGTCAGGATTCTTATTCAATTCCCCCTCTTCCTTCTCTTCCCCCTCTTCCACTCCCTCCTCTTCCTCCTCTTTCCCTTCCCTTCCTCCCCAATCTGGTTCAGCCCAATGCTGTAAACACTGCCTCCATGAGCTTGGAGAGTCTGGTATTAGGTAATCGTTGGATATCTCTGCCTCTTTGCTTTCTTTCTGAGAGCATCATGGGAAGATTTTCTTTTAAGCCATTTGGTGGACGCAGTTGGTGGAGGGTCCAGAGAGACCACTTGGAATATTTTTTACCCCTGCTGCAAAATTTGTCTGGCATTTAAAAGCTCACTTTCTGATATTAAAAACAATAACCTAAGGGATGAATCATGTTCAGTGAAATGAATTTGTTTGCCAAATGATGTCAGTGGTGTATTTCAGAACACTATGGTATCCCTCCAGTGACCAAAAAAGAGAGGGAGAGAGAAAGACGGACTTCATATGAACAAGTTCCAGGCTCTATTTAGCTGATTAGCGGCCTTCCCTTTAACTCGTTGGCTTAGGGAGTCAGGTTTTCCCTATGTGGTGTCCATTGCCAGCGATGGGCACACCGGGAACCGTCAGCACGAAAGGATTAAAGTGTTTGAAAAGACCCTATGAGTCCAATTTTTAGGTTTTCTTTTTTTTCTCCTCCTTTTTTTGTTTTTTTGGCTAGTTATCTGCGGTGTCTGATCCAGTGCCCCAAAGAGATGTGGAATGGCGAGGGGCCAGTGTCTAATGGCACCCCTCCTTCTCCCAGTGCTCGGCACCAGGCTGCAGGTGGTGGTCTGGTTTGGTGGTGGGTATCAGATTGTGAGGCGGATACTTTCTCTTGCCAAATCCCAGACCTCTGTCCCGCCAGTGCAGCAGCTTGCAAAAATAATTATTTTATCAAACAATGTTTTCAGAACCCCCCCCCTTCCCCAACCCCTCCCCATTTTTCAGGGCAAAGATAATGCAAGTGCACCACATACTTTGTTGCTAAAGAAAATACTCGATCATTTTTCTTAGTCTTCTGAAGACAGCTGATGTTTTGATAGGTGTAACGTGATCATCTAGCAAACAGACCAGGCTATTTTTCTCTTACAAAGCCAGGTTTGATGAGTGGTCTCCCCATGTGGCCGAGCAAAACCAAACAAATCAATTTATAGTTTTAATCTCGTGTATTAGTGTTACCAAAGCGAGCTATGTGTTGATTTGTGCAGGGGCTACAAAGAACACAAGCTTATCTGATACCCTTCTTCCCACTGGGACTTGGCAGCCACTCGTTTTCTAGGAGAGTAAATGCAGAAGGCTACTTGCGATGTCCAAATGAAAAGCTTGGGATTATAGATTTATTCGTGCAGAGTTTGTTTACAACATGAGCATTTGGGTGTTCAGTCACAGTTAGATTCACAGGGAACCAAAACAGTGGAGCAGAGAAGAGACCCCTGCTCTCTGCATATACAGGCCCAATTAGGAACCGAAGGAAGAGTTTGGAGCCAAGTTGTAATACCATTAGCAGCTGCACGTTGGATTGTCAACTGGGAGGCCTATAGATACTCAGTGGAGCAGGGATCCCTAATTAGGTGCTCTATCCCCCAAGCGGGAACCCAGTGGAGTGGGGAAAAGGGCACTCTTGTCACTCTGGAGTCTAAAAATCTGACCTAATTATCTGTCCCGTTAAGCCCATTTTAATAGGAGATAATGCACCTGACAAACCCATTTTTAAATCCCCCTCCACAGGTGAGAATAACAAAATGAGAGAAAGCAGGGTCTGCTCCCAAGGGAGTGCAGATGCTGGTCCTTTCCTGATGAGATGTGGATCAGGAGCGAAATGCTGGGGTCAGAGGAGAGACCTTTTTTGGGGGGCGGGGGGGGGGGAGGGAGAGAAGGAGGCAGAAGCTTTTCAACAGTCACAATAATAGATAAAGAGAGAAAATTGGTAACTACTGAGGTCTCTTGACATCTTGGGGCCAGGGAAGAAATTGGAAAAGACAGCCCAGTGATGGCAATGAAGATTGACAGTAATAACATTGAAGACTTAACCTGCTCTGAGCTGTATATTGTGCTTGGCACTTGACCAATATCATCTCCTCGGATCCTCCTCACAATCTGAGGAGGTAGATGCTAATATGAGCCATCCCCATTTTTGAAGCTGAGGAAACTGAGGCAGATAGAGCTGAAGTGACTCACCCAGAATCTCATAGCTAGGAAGTGTTTGAAGCTCGATTTGAATATGGGTCTTCCTTACTGTCCTGCTGCTTCATTATAGTTACATACACTCCCCACCTCCCCCATACAGTATATTCACCCACATTTGTAGACCTTTAAGATTTGCAAACCCATTTGATCCCAATGCATCCAATTTCAACCTCATCCATCCTGTTTATTTCAAAAAAAAAAAAAAAAGAATCCAGCACTCTTCTCAAGGAATTTAATGTTTTATTTTAAAAAGAGTGCCCTGTTTGGTTCTCTGATAGGAAAAGGAAGGACTTCCTGGGGTGCCATTAAAAAAATCCAGAATTACCTTTTCAGTGTGTAAAAACATGTCCCTGTTGTACCATAAGTGTGCTTCGTAAGTAACTTTAGAGTAAAAATCAGGCATTTTAGAAACCAAATTAAGGCCAAATGTAGAAAAAAAATTTGCTTTTAAAAAAAATGGTTCAGTTTGAATAATTTTCAACACTAATTAAAATGGGGGAGGAGTGGTTTTGGGAATGTTAGGCTTGCTAATTAAAAAAACAAAAACAAAAACTTCCAGGTTTCCAAAGTACTTTTCCTCCCCACCATCTGGCAAGAGTTTTTCTTTCCATTTATCAGATGAGGAGACTGAGGTTCTTTGAGGTAAGGCCTCTAGCTCATCCCAGGCTAATTAGGGTTCTGAGGTGTGGGATCCAGACCCACCCCCCACCCCCAGTAGGTAGAACTTTGTCTTGGGCTGCCTTTTGCATGCCATGTTTTTCCCAATAGTGCTCTGCTTCTAAGAACTGGGAGTGATAGTGAGGGTTCTTCTCCCCATTATACAGTTGAGGAAACTGAGGCTTTGAGGTGAAATGACCTGCCATTTAGCTACAGAGTCCAGTTTAAAGCCCCACAGCTTCTTCCTCTAAGACCAAAAAAAAAAAAAAAGAATCCAATATCCTTTCCTCTCTACATCATGGAGAATGATTAAATTACAAATTAATGATTAAATTAATTTCTAGAAAACCTGGGGGAACCCAATGACAGAGGAATCATTAGGGAAATCCTTGGTTGGGGCTTCGCCAGCTCTGTCCTTGTTGGCTGTTGTGGCTAGGTGACCCCGAGACCCAATGGGAATTCTGTGCGGCTCCATTGAATCAGATACACTCTGGATTCTTTTGTCTAACAGACTCTTTGCCTTTCCCCCTGAGATCAGGACACATGTGAATTCAGGGAGACTGTGGACCAGAAAGCACCTCAGAATCAGACCATTTCTGCAGCACTCAGAAAGTGGAGGAAGCACCCTGCATCCCTTTTCAGCAGGGCCAGGTTAAATCAGGGGTGGCCTCAGGAGGGACCTCCCAGCCCTTCTTATTTCCACAGCAGGCTTCAGTCTCTGATGGTGGGGGGGCCCGGACAAGAGGACGAGGCAGTGGTGGGGGCCCAGCTTGGGGACAGCAGCAGGTTGCCAGGGTAACCTCCTCTCCATGGCAGTCATTTCTCTTTACATTTTCTTGTTGTTTCTCAGGAAACCTAGGGTCGGGTGCATCAAATTGAATGGCATTTCTGAGGAAATTGATGTTGCCGTGTCGGATTCTTTAAAGTCATGGGTCCCTGTGAGAGGTAGAGCATCTATAGCAGTAATAAGGATGCCATTAAAACAAGCTCAAGTGACTACATGCCAGGTTGAATTTTAGCACTAACCCTTCAGCTTATTGAAATATGTTTTTAGCATTTCCTTTTGAGATCATCTATGCTAATCAAACACTATCAGATAGGAAATTATGATTGAGCAGCCAGCACCGAGTCTTCAACACAGTACGTGTTCAATAACTTTATTGAATTGATGTCACTTGTGATAACTAAGCATTTGCTGAACATTTGTTCGATGTGGGAGGTTCAAAAAAGATTCTAGTCTTAACCTACTTGAATTAAATGGGCCAGTGTTCCCTTGAAATGTGTTGTCTTTCTCAGTTATCTTAGTTAAATGGAATCATTTATAAGGGATCAAAACTGCTTCTGAAAGAGGGTTTTAGACATCTCTTTATGCACCAAAATAAATAAATAGCTGTCACTGAAACCAAAATGAATCATGCTTTGAATCCTGTTGTGCATTTGGTGGGGATTTGGGGTGGGGAGAATCTTTTGTTTTGAAAGGCTAAATTTGAATGCCTGACTACTTCATTCCCCCCCCCCCCCGCCATGCTTTTTTGGATAGAAACATAGCCGAAGGTCAGATCCTTAATAAACCGACCAAGCCAGAGTCTGAATGGGCTTCAGGTTTGTCGCCAGCTATTCTATCAAATACAATGAACCTTTATTGTCAGATGGGACTTTCCAAGCCAAACCAATGGGAAGAAAGCTCCAAGTTGTCATCTCCAATTAAAGAGTCTCCAAGCTTCCATCTTCCCCTGTTAATGTTACATTGCGGTGTGCTCGTGGCATGGCCTGCTGTCAGAGGGAGAAGGAGCAGGCCAGCTAAATGCTCTGCTGACTCCATCTGTGAGGGTCAGAAGAAATGATTCAGAACTCGGACGGCAGACCCACCCAGAGCAGGCCTCCATCGCCGCTCCAGCACGTTTTCCTGCCCATCAGATGGATGCGACTCGGTTGGAGTCTTTGGATGGTGCTGGTGTCTTTTGTTTTAATTGGCGAAATGGAGCAGGCTCCTATGGAGTGGTTTTCATTAGAGAGGGGCTGGGAGGGGGAGCTTTGGAACAGTACTCCAGCTAGACCATGAATATTAAACATAACACAATTATAGCTTTTGGACCAATTATTTTTCTTTTCAGCACACTACATTGATGAAACGCAAGCTAGATATGTGTTTGTGATATCTAGCCTGGCTTCTTTTTTGCCTCTGGACACTATCCTCTTTGGCATATTTGTGTGCCCATTGGCTATGTTATCTGGGTCTCAGTCCATGGAGTCGATTGATTTAGTGCTGAAGTATATAGGCTTTACCTAGTTGTACCAGATTTGAAGCTGATTATTGTGTTCACCTGAGATTAATATCTAGTTGATTGATCTGTCCATGCCCTCAGTACTGTCCACAGGAAGAAAACTACAACTTTTCCTCTTAGAGTGTCCTCCACAATTGCTTTCTGTTCCAAGTCATTTATTTCCCTGGAACTCGGGGTGGAGGAAGAGGAGAGGCTCCCCTTGTTTTTAGTCATTTAAAAGCCAATAGTGGTATCTTTTGGTTTATTTGTTTATTTTATTTGGAGTTATCTGTACTGCTTTCCAAATGAAAAACAGATGGCAAACTCTGAACTTGTGGACAGATTTGTGTTTGCCTTTGTCTCCCCTAACAGCCAAGTTTAAATCAGGGAACCTCACCATCTAGCAAAGGAGCCTCTAAGGGAGCCAGTAAGGCAGTTAGACCTTTGTTTACCAAAAACACCTTCTAGAGGACTCCAGGCTGCATATTTCTTTCTTTTTTAAGATTTTTTGAGCAACTCTCCAGTTAGACCAACTATCTCTAGGTATGGCACGTGGGAAATTTTGCTCTTCCCCAAACAATCCCAATCCTAGATTTCTGTGATTCTACTCAAGAGTAGACCTTGCATAGGGCCCATCAACCTGTAGCTTGCTGCTCCCATGACCCTCTCTGAAAAGCCTTGTCATTCAGCAGTCTTACAGGCAAGGAAGTCAATGAGTGGCCTCAGATAACTGCTTTGCATTCATTGTCTCAGTTGCTCCTCACAACAGATATATCTGGCCTTGAGGTGATGTGATTCTAAGAAGGTCATGTGAATATCATTGTCCCCATTTTACAGATTAAGAAACCACGGCACAGATAAATGAGTTGACTTATCCATGGTTGCTCAGCTGAGTAACCCAAATGCACTCCTCTCTCCTTTCTGTTTTCTTAAAGAGCAAATACAGGAGAATTATTGTGGCTTATACTCAGTCAAGAACTATGCTGATGAGGGAGAAACATTCACTTCACATAATTTATCCTCTTGGGCTGTGTGAAAAGCATAGTGGTGGGGTGGGATGGAGAGTCACTTTACATTTATGAACCTCAGTTTCCTCCTCTGCAAGAGGGAAATCAAGTCTTCTTATAGAAAAACCATAAACTACGACACTCACAGGATTTTTAAAAAATTTATTTAAGTGACTTGCTCAAGGTCACCCAGGCAACTATTAAGTGTCTGAGGCCACATTTGAACTCAAGTCTTCCTGACTCCAGGACTGGTGCTCTATCCTCTGTGCCACCCAACAGCCCCTACACTCATGGTTTTTAAAGAAGCAATAGACTAAATTAAATGCTGTCCTAACAAAATGGACATTTGCTTGGGGTCCTCTTGGAACTTCTTTTTTGTTTTCTTCTGTGCCCTTTCTGATGTGTGTTTGATATGTTGATGCCTTCCCACTTCACCGAATGTCTGGGGCATGTTGGAACCCAACTCTATTTCTCTTTATGAGTTGAAAACTTCATTTGCATTCATTTCAGCAAGTTGGCTGTTTCTCTAGCAGGAACTTTTCAAGTTTTTAAGTGGAATTATGAGAGGTTCATTTTCTATTCATAATGTGCTCAATAATCGAGTCGATTCATTTGACTAGTGTTCTGGTGCCTGACAAAATATTGTCTTACCAATAGCATTATTGCCCTCATGCAATTCATGGGTAATTAGCTTATAAACTGGCTGTTTGAACATGTTAGTTATTCATGTGTCACACAGTGATAAGTTCTCCTTCCCCATCTAAATCAAACTCACAGTAGGGACAGGTGCTGCTAATCCCCAATTAGCAGGTGAAGAAACTGGGTCCCAGGGAAGTGACAGGTCTCAGGGAAGTGGCAGGTCCCAGGGAAGTGACTGGCCCTATGTCACAGAGGATGAGAAGGAAGGAAGTTTCTCCAGCTCTTACGCCAGGTTCTTTTTATACCTTAGCTCTACTGTTGAGTGAGATTGGCTTTTCAGTAATGTGATTAATTAAACATTTGTGAATGAAAGCAGGGGGAGATACATTAACACAGCCACATGCTAACATCATAAGTCAATGTGCTTCATGTTTATGCACAATTCTTTTATCTCCTTTCTCTGAGTGTCTGTAAGTGATATAAGTCTGGATTTTGCAAACCCTAAAGCAGCCAAATTGACAGTACACTTCCATTCTTGTGTCTATCATCTCTTTACTTAGGGTGAGAGTATATGATCTACGCAACAGCTCTTCCTTGTGTTCACTCTATGGTCACCAGTTAGGAGTCTCAGCTGTTCAGATGGATGACTGGAAAATTGTCAGTGGAGGTGAAGAAGGCCTGGTTTGTGTCTGGGACCAGCGGATGGGCAACAAGCTATGGGAAATGCATGCCAGGTAACTTCATTTCTCTAGATGTTATTGCCATAGAATCTCAGCCAGAATCTCAGGTCATTCTTGTGACACCTATGTATGAGACGTGCAAAATTGTAATCCCTTTTCCTCAATGCCACTAGTTCCAAGTAAGTAAAAATGCATATTCTATTAGGATTCATCATAAATATGGTAGAAAACAGAGACCTTCATCTCAGACATACTTGGCTTGCTCAGAGAACAAAGGCTCTTAGTGAGGAATTTGAGATGGCTGACCAGCCTTCATGTGTCAGCACACAGTGGGCAAGAGAGCATGGATGGTCATCTCCAGCCGTGATCTCAGTCCTTGACTTCAGTAAACAAGGCCTGGGAACCATGAGTTCTTTGGTCTGGACAGCTCACTCTCCCTTCTCTGCTACAGAAGGTCTTGGAGAGGTGCCCAGGTCACCCAACCAGGGTATGGCAGAGGCAGGATTTGAATTTTGGTCTTCCTGGCTTGAAGACTGACTCTATCCTCTACCACACTGCCTCTCAATGCCAAATGAAGTTCTACTAGGTTGATATAGGACAATGACTTCTTCAGATAGAGTTTATAATTGTGTGGATATGTGTGATCTCATTCTGGACAATTTTATTCAGAAATCAATTGTTTGGAGGAGCCATCATGCTAAATGTGTACCGTTAGACTTAAGAATCATTTCCTTTGTCACTGAACTAGGAGAAAGTTGGGCTTTCAAGCATGCCATTATAAATGTGAGTCCAAGTGGTTACTGATATCCTGATGTTGTTTGTCCTTCATTCTTGGAGAAAACTGTGACATCAGGGAGGTGAGGCCATGACAAGCACAGGAATTAGATTTGAGTGAGGGGGAGCTGTGCTAAATCACCAGCCTCACTTTTTCCTTGAGAGCCATATGGGTCCAGTGGCCAGATATGAATCAGGGCGACTAGAGGTGGCCCTGGATGTGAAGCAATCAGGGATAAGTGACTTGCCCAAGGTCACACAATTAAGTGAGTCCTCCTGACTTCAAGGCCAGTGTTCTATCCACTGCATCACCTAGCTGCTAATATTCTAAGTAATCATCTACACTGGGAATAGAAATTATTTCAAGGATTTAAGCGAATTCTCAGTGACAGATGTATAGTTAAATCATTAAGCCAATTAATAGCAATAAGAAAATTCTTCCTATTTAAAAATGGCCCATACTTTCCCACAGAGTATTCCATTGGGTCTAGCCAGGTGGGGCATTTCTAAAATTTTTAATGTTCGTTTGGAGCAGTTGGTGAAATTGTTAAGAGTTTGAAGTTGAAAAGCCTGGATTCTTTTTTATTGTCATCACAAGTAAACTGTGATCCCTAGAATGTATAAAATAGAATTCCACTCTGGTTTATGTTGCATGGGGTAGCTTCAAAGAACTGAAGTACAAACCAGTACTTTCTTTTGTCATGTCTCTTATAATTGAAATCCAAAGATGGCTTCAGCATGTGCATGGTGGTTTGTACCTCACCAGATACAGTCGTGAGAGATGAAGGTTTTATTGAGAGATGAAGGTATTATTGAGAGATGGTGGTTTCTGGAACCTTGACTGTAGTACAAGAGGGCTACACTCCAGGGTGTTCTTTCCCTGACATTCTCCCTACCTTTCAAAAGAAGGTCACTTTAAGGGTTTCTTTCTGGGGGGCATTTGTTATGTGATGCACTGATATTCCACCAGATGGTGCTAGGAGCCATCTTAATTTTCAACCTTGGCAAACCAGGACCATAGATTTAGATCAAGGAAGGGTTTCTAGAGCCGTTTAATTCAATTCTAAATTTATTTTATAGATGAAGAAACTGAGGCCTGAGAAAGAGAAGTGATACATCTAAGATTATGCAGAATCCTGGAAGTGTGATGGGAAATACAGTGTCTATTCCTAGTGCCACCGTGCCAGTACAATCCTTTAATCATTCCACTTCAACAAAATTCAATTTAATTTTTAAAATATTTCAATGTCTGGTCCTTGCAAGACATTCTAAAAATCCACTTTTTTTGATTGAATAAGATTAATATTGATAAGACTGTGCCTCAGTTATCTCATCAATTTCTCATCAATCCCTTTAAGATACTTAACCTAGCTTTTAAGCCTGACACTCACTCCCCCCCCCACACACACACACAAACACGTATGAATTTGGGTAAGTGGCTTAACCTTCATGAACTTCAGTTTTCTCTCATTTGTAAAATAGGGGTTGAACTAGACAAGCTTTCTGGTTCCTTCTAGCTCTGAGTTGCATAAATGATAAGGTTTGAGATTGTCTTCATTTTAGTAGAATGTGTCTCTTCAAGAGTTGTCTTTCCATCCTCGGTATTCCAGACACCCTGTACGTCACATCTGGTTTAATACACACAGCCTTATTACAGCCAACATCCCTAATGAGAAGAATCCCCGGGGGGCCAGCATCCTGGATGATGATTTGACGGCTCATCGAAGGTCAGTTGGCCATCCTGGTCTGGGTAGGGCTTGCTGGTGAGCCAGAATTTATCAGGGGGAAAATGTTTTGGAGTCTTTGTGATCTAGTGGAAGGACCATGGTTTTAGACTTAAACCAGCGGGGTTTGCCATCTAAACTCCACCACTTCCTAGCTGCTTCATCTTGAGGATTAGCTTTTGTACTCACAGAATTTCTTTTTATTAGAGAACGTTCACGTAGAAGTGACAGTCACTGGGGGGACTGGAACCCACCTATAAATACAGGGACCATGTTGTTTTAAAGTTTGTATCCAATGAATTAATCTCTTGGCCTTTGTTCTCTGCCCTCACTTCATCAGTTTATATAATAATATAGACACAAAATATTCAACATGTTACAGGTTCCTAGGCTGGGGGGAAAGAGAACCTTGTGTTTCCATCCACCATCTATACTCAGAGATAGAGGGATAACACCAGACAGATCCCTTTTCTGATTATTTATCTTTGTTATTAATAATACCCTTTTTAATCCTATAATATTTATTAATAATTTGTGTCTTTCTTGGTAGTCATACTTTTTTGCTCACTTTTTTTTAATTCTTTCTTCAGGCATCGAGGAATCATCTATGCCTATGAATTTTCCATGGACCAATTGGCTCTTGAAAGCATTCTTCCAATTTGCCGCTCATCCTATGATGAAGTGGCTGGTTACAATTATAACATTGGCCTGGCTGTCCCTTATGACAACATTTAGAGAATGATCTCCCCATGTGGAATAGAGAGGGCAAGAAGAGCTTCGAGCCCCCTGCTTCCTTTTGACTTGTTAGAACCTGAAGAAACCTTGGGTCTGCCAACTGCCCCCCCCCCCCCACACACACACCTTGGCAATCAACGGTTATCGGAGGATTAGAGGCTTGATGTTCTCGCTTGGGCCAGATTAGGTCCTGGCAGTGGCATTAGAACTTCAGAATCAAAGGCTGCCAAAGTGCCAGAAGAACCCAAGCTGGAGGAGGAGATGAGCCCTAAGAGAAAGAAAACTGGATCCTCGAAAAGAGGAATTGATGCACTAAGCTTTGGATCTGTTCCAGAGCTTCCATTACTTTAGCCCTCTGTATTATGTCCCTCAGCATAAGCCAACCACTCTGGAGGGGTCGCCTCCTGAGGACTGGCTCAGTTCTATTCAGAATAAAGAATTTCTCAATACAAGGACCTTTGAAAAAAAATCAATCTTCAACCAAACCATTTCATGCTTTAATTTTTCTTTATAAATTAAGCAGCTACACAATGGGATAACTCTCCTGTTTTGCTCAAGGAAGGTCCTCAGTTTCCAGTCTTGTAAATTCAGGATAATTTCCCTTCTGGAAACAATCATTTCTGTCCCATGAGGACCTTTTGGTTTTTCAGATGGAGAGAGACAGACAGACAAGGAGAGAATGGGAGAATGAGAGACAGACAGAAAAGGGGGGGGAGGGAGAAAGAGAGAGAGAGAGAGCGGCAGAAGGACCACAGCTGAGGTCCACGGCGCACCCGCTTCCCCTCCAGCTGCTTTGTTCCTTCCAAAACTGCCTTTCTAGAACAGCACTTTTTGGGAAGATTGCTCAGAGTTTACTTGTAACTCAAAGATTCTACTAATGTAACATCAGCCACCTGAAATATTGGGGTGTTGGAGAAGTATTAATTATGTTGGTTATGGGTTGGTTTGACCCCCAGCTGACCTTCCTCTAATATCATTTGACTTCTGCCTTTGTTCTTTGCCCATACATTGACTTTATGAGAATTGCAAATGGGTTATTGGGCAAAAGAGAGAGTCTGTTTTCCAAAAGCAGCCCTGCTGTGGCATTGTTCATTTCATCATGCTTCTAGCTCTCCAGATAAGTAAGGCAGTCACTAGCTGGCTTGGAATTAGGCAGAATTTGTGTTAAATCAGGGGTTAGATGAGGTTTTCTAAAAATTAAAAATGAAACTCAAGAGCTCCAAGAAATCATTACCCCTCAACCAGCAACGGTCCTGTCCATGACTAAATATGGGTTGAAATAATAAAATTTTCTCCCAGTTTTAATCTATGACACAACTTTCTTTCAGTTATTAAAAACCTATTGCAATTAGGCACCACTGGCTTTGCAATCCAGTCCTAGCTGAATAGCCTTGTCAGGCCAGCATTGTGTGCTTCAAACACCCAGCCCCTGCCAGGGTTTGCAGCCATCAACTTTACCAGCAGGGAAGAAGTCACCCTGCTCTTTGCTAACAATCACTGG
Source organism: Macrotis lagotis (assembly GCF_037893015.1). Classification (NCBI taxonomy): domain Eukaryota; kingdom Metazoa; phylum Chordata; class Mammalia; order Peramelemorphia; family Peramelidae; genus Macrotis; species Macrotis lagotis. The sequence continues at coordinate 678,432,464 of NC_133666.1, forward strand.
CTCCCCTCCTCAATAATTCAGCATTGGCTTCCCTTCCCTTTCCTCCCTCGTCTTCAACCTTCCTCACCTCATGCCTTTTATTCACCTTAAGATTTGGCAGGCATTGTCCCCTGGTTTCTCCTGTTTAGCCTTAATCTATAAATCTTCATTCTGATGAGCTCAGCTCTTTCAAATTCTGGCTCCTAAAAACCTCAAGCAGTTTTGCTCATTAAAACTTAATTTTTCATGGTTATCCTTCAGCTCATAATGGAAGGATTATACCACATGCAGTATTTAGTTATAGGAGGCTATAAACATAGGCACCCTCTAAGGGAGGATTTATCAGGGCTAATGGGACACAGGTTGTAGAAAGGTTTTTGTTTGTTTTTGAAGAGAAGGCCCCTGACCTTGGTGTCAGAACACCTGGCTTTGGATCCTGCACCCACCATTTACTGCCTTTGTGCTCTTGGGCAAATCACCTGACTCCTCTGTGCCCTGGCTCTCTTCTCTGTCAAATGAAGAGTTTGGAGTACCCTCTTTGGAATAGCTCTACCTCTGTGGTCCTTTTCACAGATAAGTCCTATGAGCCCACAAGATCACCTACCCTACAGGAGAATTTGGTATTACTTGGGATGGAAATTCTCGCCCTTTCTGAAAAGGGAAAAACCTAAGAATTTTTCAAGGCTGGTCCCCTTTGGCTGGTGTTTGGAGGCTCCAGGTCAAGGAAGCCATTTCTTGTGTTAATATTAAAAACCAAGCCTCATCCATTGAGACCAGAAGCTTTTCAGCTGGTGTGACTGGCTGTCCCCTCAGCTGACCCCATGGCCATCTGGGTTACTTCCTTGTCATGACCGACAGGGCCGAAGCTTATGTCTGGAGCCTCACTGGCCAGAGAGGGGCAGACGACGGGCCTCAGCCTGGAAGAGCTGGCCATCTTGTGGGCCTTGCTATATTAGATGGTGACCCCGCTTCTGCTGTAAGAATGTGGAGCAATCTGAGCTTGGCCCTAAGTTCCTCTCATGACTTGGGAGGATGGCTGTCTGGCAGTCTTGCCTTCTCTTATTTATTCCTTTTCTCAGAGTGATATTCTTTTTTGTTTTTGTTTTTGAAAGGCAGTGGGATTAAGTGACTTAATTGTCTATAGCTAGATTTGAACTCAGGTCTTCTTGACTCCAAGGCTGGTGCTCTATCCACTGTGCCACTTTAGCTGCCCCCTGTCCTGATAATCTTAAATGACCTTTGTTCTCATTTGATTCTTGCTTTAGAAGCAAAGACCCACCATGGCAAGATCAGTCCTCCACATCTTTGGAACCCTTGCCCTGTGCCAGAGAGGCACAATGGGTAGTGATCCCTCTATTCCTTAGGGGGTAGCAGCCTAAGCCCTGTGCCCTCTGCTCCAGGCAGCTTGCTTTGGTTCACACAAGACTGGACCACCCATTTTACAGATAAGGAAACAGGCTCAGAAACAGCAACTTGCTCCAGCTTATTAAATTATTAAAAGCCAAGGTTTAGACTTGAGTCTCCCGAGTCAAAATACTCAATGTCCTTATTTCCAGCACATCTCTCCATTTTTACCAATAAACATGAGACCAGGGGAATTGCCCAAGGTCACCCAGACAATAAATGTGAGAGCCACTATTCCAGCCCATATCTCCCAGACTCCCCCTCAGAGTGTGTTCCCTTCTACCCAGTTCTCTCAGTCACATTTGAAGATGTCAAGAGACCAGTTCATCCCTCTTGCTGCCTTGTGGCTGGTCCACAACTCGAGGCCTACCCTGCAACAATCAGCCTTTTGAAGCTTATTGATCTGACACCGAACCCCAGCCAGCATCCCTATTAGGTGCTTAAGATGGCTTTGGAACCAAGGAGAGAAAGGTAGGACTGGTGTTTGGGGAGGCTGCGGTGGGGAGATGCTCATTCCCTCGCGCTTGATTGTGCTCTCCTTCCCAAGGTCACGAGTGGGAGGACAGCCGGGGAGGCAGGTGTTTTGCAAAACCCTTGCCAAAGCATCTTGTATTTTTAACTCCCCCAAAGCCTAGTTAAGTCACATTGTGCTGTTCCCAGCTCTGCAGATGGGGGAGGGGGAGGGGGGAGGTGTTCACATTCACCCTTGTTAACTGTAGTGCAGGTAGGGATTGATCTAGCGGCTGAAAGAGAAGGGTCAGGCCAGTAGAAGACGTTTCTTCCTATTATGAAGGGATAAAAAGATCAGAATCCCACCATGGTCCAGGGGGAAGAAAAAGAAATGTGTTGTTAAAGGCTAACAATCATTCTTTTCTTGAAGGGCAGCAAATAGCCCAAACTGGAAGTTGCTGTCATTTTACTTCATTATAACATCAGTTCCTTTATTTATAATTTAGTTCTAAATCTACTGTAGCCTATTACCCCTGAGTTCCTCCGAGTAGGTTTCCCTCTTTAGTCTCCCCTTACACATCTTCCTTTGGTAAACACAGCAAATTCATTTGTTTCAAATTGAATTTTTTTTCTGGCTGCCTCTTTTCAGTAATGTGGCAATTCTACTACTACTATTACAACTAATGAATAATAATTTACACAATGCTTTATGGTTCACAAATTTTTTTACCTATATTATCTTATTTGAACCTATATGAAATAGGTATTATAGCCGCTATGCTTCCCATTTAACAAAGAAACTGACCCAGAGAGATTAAGGGATCTGGGCAGGATCCCTTAGCTAGCAGATACAGTGATAGATTTGTTTCTTTGATTTTTAAAATGTTAAGTTCCAAATTCTCTCCCTCTCTCCGGCCCTTACCTCATCCATTAAGAAAGAAAGCAATGTGATATCAGTTAAGAATGTGAAGTCATGCAAAACATGTCTACATTAGCCTTGTTGCCAAAAAAATGAAAAATATGCTTCAGTCTACATTCATTTCATCTGTTCTCTCTGAACAGTATTTTTTCATCGTGAATCCTTTGGAATTTTCAGGGATTGTTGTGTTGATTAAGGTAGTTATCTTTCACAGTTGATTTTCATTATTATAATAAGTATTATATAATAAGTATTATATATATATATATGTGTATATATATATATATATATGTATGGCTTCATCTCATATAAGTCTTCTCAGGTTTTTCTGAGATCATCCTGCTTGTCTTTTTTGTTGTTGTTTTTTGCAAGGCAGTGGGGTTACGTGACTTGCCCAAGGTCACACAGCTAGGTAATTATTAAAATGTCTGAGGCTGGATTGGAACTCAGGTCCTCCTGACTCCTGGACTGACGCTCCACCCACTGCGCCACCTACCTGCTCATCATTTCTTATAGCACAATAGTATTCCATAATAATCATAGACATGTTTAACCCTTTCCCAATTCCCCTCAATTTCCAATTCTTTGCCACCACCAAAAGAACTGCCATAAATAATTTTATACATATGAGTCCTTTTTCTGTGCACTCTTTAGGGTTCAGATCTAGTAATGGTATTTCTGGATCAGAGTAGGAACACTTTGATTGCTCTTGGGGGCAAAATTGCAAATTGTTCTCCATAATAATTGGATTAGCTCACCACTCTACCAACAGTTCATTAGAATACCAATTTTTCCACATTCCCTTCAGCATCTGCTATTTCCCGTTTCTGTCACATTAGCCAATTTGGTGGGTGTGAGTAGCTTAGAATTGTTTTAATTTGCATTTCTCTTATTGGTAGTGGTTTAGAATTTTTTTATGTGACCAGTGATAGCTTCCTCTTTTAGAGGTATAAAAGTGAACTTATTGTTTCTAACACTTGCAGAAAAGTGAGGGCAAAAAGAGTGACCTCAACTGCGCAGCCACCCTATGGGGCCTTAACCCGAGTCCACACCTAATTACATGCCCTCTGCCTTCTTTACCAGGGAACTCTGAAAGTTCTGATATTTAATCTAATATTTACTTTTCATGGGTATGACTCGGAAACCTGTGTATTAGATAGGAAAAAAAATGGGTGAAAACAAATGCCAGGTCTATCTTTTGGCTTGATACATGTTTCAAAATGAACATAACATCTGCCATCTCTCAGTTCTGCTCCCTGAGCAGGGACTGGATTTGATCATCCCGCTTGCCTCAGTTTCTGTGCTCTATAAGTCCAACATTCCCCCACGCTCATCAGAGCCTTTTGGCTAATGAAGCACAAAGAGGGACGGCGCTGTTAACGAAATCTATTTCAGAAGAGTCTTTTTAGCCTAGGCTGCACAGACTGCCCAACAGATGGTCGAAGGCTTTCAGATAGCAGGTACCTGGAGCGATGACCTATAGCTTATTTATTAATCAGAACACAGCAGCACAACTAGACCATGGGGAACCCCCACCAAAATTAACCTTCCCTCTTTTGGTAGCCAATTTGCCACAAACTAATAGGCAACTCTAATGACTTCCCAGTCATCCAAATGATCAGAAACAGAATTCCATACAAATAACTCACCAGGAGGAAAGGAAAAGAACACAAGAAAATGTCACAGCACATGTTCCAGTGGCAATGAACACTTACTCTGGCCAATTTGAAGATACCCCCTGGGTTCTGGTCATTTGGTGATTCTGAAAATCATATCTTGTTTGAGCACATGAACAAAACTCTAGATGAATCAATCTTACCTTAATTAGCCATGCAAATTACCACTGGCCCAAGACTCCAAAGAGATTAGTCTGGGCTTTAAATCATGGGGTCAGAGTAATGTCTTTAGGATGCACAGAACATGCAGCATCTCCTTAACCCTCACAGGGAAAGGGAAGGATGGTGGGGGGGGGGGGAAGAAAACCTTAAGCAGGAAAATATTAGCTCCATCAAAAGGCTGGGCCAGGGAAGAATAGAAGTCACAGTTGTCCTCTATGGTATCAGTGCAGAGCCCAGGGATGCAAGGGGTCACATAGTAGATTGGCTAGTGTTTGCTGGGAATTTGAATACTACCTCAGAAAGCTGCTGGCCACAAGAACAAGGACAAGTCAAGTAAGATATCAAAGCCTCAGTTTCCTCATCTGAAAAATGGAAAAAAGAAGCATGCAACTATCTGCTGGGTAGTTGTGATGAAAGTACTTAGGTGCTGAGTGCAAATTTGAATTCCCCTTAGTGCCCCAGTAAGATGAGGATGGGGAGGTCTCAGAGCTTTCTGGCAGTTTGGGGACACCTGAGATGAGTCAAGGTCAGATTATTAGAGGTGCAGCTCAACAACTGTCCAACAACTGCATTTAGCCTTCTGGTTGCATATGAGAACCCAACATTCCCATTTCAGACCCATGGTCTTGAACATCATTTGTTTCTGAATTTTGCTAATGAAGCTACAATATAAAGAAGCTTCCGAGAGTGTGAGTGGTTGCGTCCTAGAATAAATTGTCAAAGAAGTTTCTTTAGAATAAGATGCTTCTGTGATGATGTGATGTTTGTCCTTCATTCTTGAAGATTATTTCATCAGGAGATGATGCCATGACAAGCACATGAATTGTATTTGAGTGAGAAGGGCTGGGCTAAGTCACCAGACTCACTTTCTCCTCCAGAACCTTCTGGGTCCAGTGGCCAGATAGGAATCAGGAAGACTGGAGATGATCCTGGATGGGAGGCAATCAGGGTGAAGTGACTTGCTCAAACTAGTAAGTGTCAAGTGTCTAAGGCAGGATTCAAACTCCAGCCCTTCTGACTCCAGGGCCAATGCTCTATCCACTGTACCACCTAGCAGAGACTAGTTGGGTGATATGGTGGCTAGAGTGCTGACTTTAGGGTCTGAAAGACTTGAGTTCAAATCCTGTCTGAGACATTTGGCCAGCATTACTACTTGGATAAGAATAAGTCCAAGGGATGGTGAGATCCATTAAGAGAGAAGGTTACTTGAAGTATTCTGGAAGGAGGTGCAAAGTTTCCTGGTGGTCACGAAGCTCAAGTAGGAACCCCCTTTACTTATTTTGTCAGATTTAAGAAAACCAGTCCTTTATCCAAGGTCTGATCAGGTTGGTGAGCCCCTTTCGGAGGAAGATTCGTGTCAAACTGGGTTGCGCTAAATCACCGCTGGGGACCCTAACAATTCTTAGATTCTTTTATCCCATGAACAGACATGAAGGCCACATTCATTAACAAAACCTAATTTATTAGAGATTAAAAAGTTGATTTAATCAAGTCTCACACACCATTCATTCTGGATAGGAAAAAAAAAAACAGAAGCACATTAACAAGTTGGTTGTAGATATGTCAGTAGCAAAAAACCACATTCATTTGGGACCAACAGCATTGATGAGCTGTTCAAGGGTACCATTGGCATCCTTGCCCTTTGCAGGGTGAATGCTATAGGCCCTCGGAGGAGGCAGGCAGAAGTCAATGGCAGAGGGCAATGGTTTCCACATTGAGGAATCGGACATGCATCTTGGTCTCTATGTCTATCCCCTGCCAGATCTGGAATGGGATGAGAGATCAGCATTAAAGGTCTTAGTCCTTTGTCAGGGAAGTTGTTTGTTTCCTGCTGACCAGTCTATATTTTCATTTCTCTCCTTGTAGCACTGACCCTCCTCCAGGTCTGAAAAGCTCTGAGCATCTAAAAAGTGACTGAAATTTAATCATATATATAAATTCATTCTGTTTTTAGAGGGTATGGCATTTGTGTTCTTTAGCCTAGAGACATCTTAAAGGATAGAGGGGAGGGAGCCCTGGGCCTGGAGTTGGGAAGACTTGGGTTCATAAATACGGCCCCAGACACTTATCAGTTGTGTGATGCCAGGCAAGTCACTTCACCTTTACCTACTTCAGTTTCCTCCCCTCTAAAATGGAATGATGATATATTGATAGTGCCTACCTCCCAGAGGTTGATACGAGGATCAAATCAGATAATATTTGTAAAGTCCTTTGGCATATAAATATTTGTCCACTTTCAAGATTATCAGTACACCTTAAATGCAAATTTTTTAGTATTGACTTGAGGCTCTAGCTTAGGCCTCTAGGATTAATAATTAATGACCTACAGTTCCTCTTTCCCTGAGATAGAGCAAACACTTTCATAATGACTAACTTCCTTGTCTTAACAGTACATCTGGCAAGGGGTAAAACTATTCTGTTTTTACAAAATAAGACAGTGAAGCTTCAGAAAGGTGAGTGACTGGGGTTAGAACCTCAGTGGACTTGAATTCTAATCAAGTATTCTGTCTTTTAGATTATCTCTCCCTCCCCCTTTCCTCCTTATCTCTCCCCTTCTTTCTTTCTCTCCCTCCTTTCTTCTTTGTCTCTGTCTCTGTCTCTCTGTCTCTTTGTCTCGCTGTTTCTCTCTGTCTGTCTCTTTCCGCCTTCCTTCTTGTCTTTCTTCCTCACTCTGTCTCTCTCTCTCTCTCTCTTCTCTGACTATGCCTCTCTCTGACCCCCTTTATTTCTTCCCTTCACTTTGTCTCTCCCTCTCCTCCCTTCCTTCCCCTCACGTCTTTTCTGTCTCTCTTTTCTACCATTGGACCCCAACTTTATAAAGAGAGTTTGTCCATGTGAAGGGTGGAAATTACTGAGCATTTCTGAACTGAGAATTTTTCAGCCTCTCAAATGTCCATATCTCTTACCATGTTGGACATAGTACCAGGGGCAGCCAGGAGGCCAGGAATGGGGAGGAGCTCTAACTTCATGGGACCCAGGGCTTTGGCATCTCCCTCCCACAGCCACAATCACCCAAGAAGGGAGAGAGAACAATTGCAGACTAGGAATTCCAGCCAAGGTTCTAATTCCTGACCACTTTCCTTCTAGCCCTAGTGCTCCCAGATCATGGTCATCCTTTTCTCCCATAGCACCCACCTTTAGGAAGTCATCAAAGGTGATTCCCTCATATACTTGATCCGGTTGCTAGGGATGAAGCAAACAAAAAAGTGAGCAAACTTGGGGAGAGCCCTTGGAGAGAGGTAGGGATGAGGATACTCATCCATAATCAGGTCCCCTCCCCCACCTGCCCTATCTACTCCTTCCATCCTTCATCTCTAGGGTGTGGTCCATCTGGAGGGACACAAGACTCTGTTCTCACCATTAGATTCCAAGGAAACCAGACTGGGTCAAAGATGGGGGGCAGGGAAGAACTGATGAGGAAAAGGGGGAGGGTAGCAGATTTCACTAACTTGAGGGGTCCTTTGTGTGTATCTATATATTTGTATGTGTCTATATATATATGTATATATATATATATATATTTCATATACATATATTTATAAAATCACTAATCCTGTTTGCCTCAATTTCCTCATCTGTAAAATGAGCTGGAGAAGGACACAGCAGATCTCTCTAATGTCTACCAAGAGAACCCCAAATGAGATCATGAGGAACAGGATACAAAGATCCTGCATAGACAGGATTGGGAAGGAGAGGTCCTGGATGTATCATTCCATTTCTGGGAGATGCTTCTGACATGGACTTCCACCAAAGTAGATCATCCTTTTAGTTTTAGAAAGTCACCCAGAGAACTGAGATTTGAACTGACTTTCTTATGTGTCTCACAACAGAGTTAAGTGTCAGATGTGGAATCTGAAGCCAGATCTTAACTCTCAGACCAGCCTGCCCAGTAATACTCAGATCATCCTATTCCAAAGAATTCTTTTGGAGAGGACCAGATGATGCAGAACTGTGTCCCTCTTCTTCTCTTCCTCTATAGTCTCACAAATCCTACTGTGTGTTTGCATTTACATAAAATATTTAAATATACATTCAGATGTATACATGTTAATTGTCAGTAATGGTATCTCTCATGGAAATCTTTTCCATGCGTTTGCGTTCTTTATCTTATAGGTTTGTGCTTATCGAATTCCTTGGAGAATGATACAGATTTGGATATGTGTAGATACTTCAAGGAGCCATGATTTTGTTGGTTTCTCTTTCTGTACCGGTTTTTCCCATTGGAATATAACCTTTTTGAGGATAGAAGTGACTTTGTTTTTTCCTTGTATTTATTTGTGTTCTCAGCACTTATCATAGAGTGGCATATATGCTTGGCACGGTTGCCAGCCTGCAGGCAAGGATGAATAATCTCTCTACCAAGGCAAATTACAACTGCATTCATGGACCATTCCTATGAGCAACCATGGCCAAAGTAACTATGAATGTGTGGCCAACTTGTGTTGACCCCCTCTGAAATCAGCTACTATAGTTCTTAGACAAAAAATTCATAAAGACTTCAGAGGCATCTATCACCTCTTACATCTGAGAAGAAATATTTGTGACATATCCCATCTATCATCTAGCCATTGCTTGAAGACCTTCAATGAGTGAGAACCCATTGCTTCCCAATGTGCCAATTCTGGGGCAGCTGTCAATCATTAGGGATTATCCCCTTATTTCATGACTAAACTTACCTCTCTTGTTTCTACCCACTGCTCCTGGTTCCACTCTCTGAGATCTTGTCTCTAGAGTAGCTCTTCAGATACTGGAAGAAGGCTTCCATTTCCCCCCTAAGTCTTTTCCATATTCTCTTCCTTCAGCACATCCTCAGATCACATGGTCTTGAGGGCCATCACTGTCCTACTTGATCCCTTCTGGACATGATGCAGATTTTTCAAGGTCCCTTAAAATGCGGTGCCCCCCAAATAAACACACTGCTCTATGCATGATCTACCCAGGATTGATTTGGCACTGAATGGAGCTATCACCTCTCTAGTCCTGGATGCTCTCTCTCTCTCTCTCTCTCTCTCTCTCTCTCTCTCTCTCTCTCTCTCTCTCTCTCCCCCTCTCTCTTTTGGTTTTTGTAAGGCAGTGGGATTAAGTGACTTGCCCAAGGTCACACAATTAGGTAATTATTAAGTGTCTGAGGCCAGATTTGAACTCAGTTACTCCTGACTCCAGGGCCAGTGCTCTATCCATGTGCACCTAGCCGCCCTATCCCTCTCTTAAATCAAGCCAAGATACCAAGGCTACCATATCACAATGTTGCTGCCTTTGAGGTTTGCAATCATCAAAAGTTCTCAAATCTTTTTCAATTTTGAAGTAGATTTTTTTTCCCTGAATGTAAAATTTTACAAATATTTATCTGGACAATTTCATCATCTTAATTATGGACCATATTTCTAGCCCATTAAGATGTCTTTGGATACTGTCATACAAGGCATTCATTGAGCCTTTCTACTTGTTTCATCTGCAATTTTGACAAACATGTCATTCCCAGCTGTTGATAAGATGGTTGAACAACATAATGTTAAGGATAGATATTTGAGGCATTCTGCTAGAGACTTTCCATATCATTAAGTAATAAATGCCATAATAGCTACCATGTAAACTATAAAGTCCACAATGTGCTGTACAAATATCACCCCATTTAATTCTCACAACAACTATGGCAAGAAGGTTCTATCATTATCCCCATTTTACAGATGAAGAATTGAGGCAAACAGAAGTCAAATGACTTTCCCAGGTCCCAGCTGGTAACTGTTCAGCATTTATCCATTGGATCACTTAGATACCTTCCATATTTTGGGTCTAGCCAGTCCATAAGTTTTGAATTTGCCTAACGGTTCTGTGACCTAACCCCACATTTCTCCAGATGTCAGTCCAACACTGGCCCCACACTTGAAGCCTTTCCCAGCTGGGCTGGGAGCTGCCAAAGCCTGTGCTTCCTGGCATAGGTTTTGATTATCTAGGGTCACCGCACCATGATGAGGCACTGAAGGGGATGACCCTAGCGAAGATGGAGCAATATTGGGAAAATGCACAGAGAACATCAACATACATACACGGAGACACACATACATGAATCATTTCAACAGCTACTAATATGTGTCTGTGGCTTTTATGTCACTCAGCAGCTGCCAACAATTTTACTATGGGAAATTAAGAATGCTGTCACCAATGGAAACTGAAGTAGGATTGGGAGTAATTTAAGGAGGGAAAGTATAATTAAATCAAATGGGAGTTTGGCCCAGGATGGAAGCAAGCCGGGCAGCCCAGACCCTTGTGACCAGTGCTGTGGGCCTCTGGGCTGCTGTAGTTTAATTTGCTGAATGTACCAGATTTCCACCTAGCCAGAAGCCTCCCTTAGGACCAAAAGACCAGCCTGAAAAAGATGAGTAAATAAAATGACCCAAAGCCTCCATCTCCAGGGACAGTCCCAGTGCCTGAGATCATACCACAACAGCTGGCAATCTGTCTCCCAGTTTCAATAATATGATTAGGAGCCACATGCAAGCTTTTCATCAGCTGAAGCACCTCTCCACTCCACTTGGGATGCCACAATGAAGACAAACATTTCGTGACTCAAACTAGCAATGGGAGGGTCTCATCTTTTTACCCCTTTAAAAAATAAGCAAGTGCTTAAGGAGAACAACCGATGAAGACTTGACTGGTCTTTCAGTATTCAGGTGACCAGCTTTGGTTAGGATGGATACTTGAACCCAGGACAAGGTCACCACAGATCAGAGTGAGCTCCATGCTGATCCTGAGTGTTCCATCTCTCCTCCTTTAAAGAAAGGAGGCATAGAGAGAATAAAGATAAAGGCCATTCATTGGCCCAGTACAGAAAACATTGGACCAGAAGTCAATGAGACCTGAGTTCCAATCCAACTTCAGATACTTCCTAGCTGTGGGACCCTGGATAAATCACATAACCTCAGACTGCTTCATTCCCCTCTTCTGTAAAAAAGGGATAATAAAAGCATCTACCTTCCAGGGTTATTGTGAGGATCAAATGAAATATTTGTTTTTCAAATCCTAAATGTATAATATAAATGGTAATTGTTTATTACCACATCATCATCATCATCATTATTATTATAGCTGTTTTCAAGCAGTCATACCTGACTTTTCATTTGGGGTTTTCTTGGCAAAGATAATGGAGAGGCTTGCTGTTTCTTTCTTCAGATCATTTTACTGATGAGGAAACTGGAGCAGACAGGGTGAAATGACTTGCCCAGGGTCACCCAGATAATAAATGTCTGAGACTAGGTTTGAACGCAGGGAAATGAGTTCTATGCACTTTGGCACCACCTAGTGGCACCTATTATAGCCCCTATCATTTGCAAGTGGCCCTTTCCAAATGCAAGCATCTTAAAAGCACTTACTAAGATAAGGAAGATGCCTGCCAGAGCCAATGTCTTTTTATAGCTGGGACTTTAAAAGCTGAGCTCGTTCCATTTTGCCCCATATGCCACTAGCTGAACCACTCTGTCCATGGGGAGGGTTTGGGAAAGTCTGACCCTCTTCATCTGGGCTCTCTCTCTCTCTCTCTCTCTCTCTCTCTCTCTCTCTCTCTCTCTCTCTCTCATTTTTCACATAATTTCCCAGCTTCTCATCCATCATTTTCTTGCCCTTCCTCTGAGTATTGTCCTGTTTTTGCTCAAGTGGTCAAAAAAACTTCAGAGTTGGAAGGATGTCAAAAGCCATCCAGTCTCAGCCTTACCTGAACAAGAATATCTCCTCCATCATCCTTTATCATTCCCTACCAGGGGTCACCTCCTGCTTAAAAGTCTCCATTGATGAAATCTCCATTATCTCCCCTATTAGAATAGGAATCCCTTCTATCCTTTCTTTCCCTTCCTTCCTACATTCTTTCCCTTCTTCCTTCACTTCCTTTTTTTTAACATTTTCCTTCCCTTCTTTTCTACTTTCTTTCCTTTCCTTCCCTACTTACTTCCCTTCTTTCCTACTTTCTTTCCCTTCCTTCCTATGTTCTTTCCCTTTCTTCCTTCCCTTCTTTCTTTCCCACTTTCTTTGTCTTCCTTCTTACTTTCTTTCCCCTTCTTCCTTCCTGCCTACTTTCCTTCCTTCCTACTCTCTTTCTTCTCCTTCCTTCCTACTTTTCCCAAACTTCCTTCTTTCCCACTTGCTTTCCTTTCCTTCCTACTTTCCTTCCCTTCCTTCTTTCCCACTTTCTCTTCCTTCCTATTTTCTCACATGCCTTCCTTTCCTTCTTTCCTACTTTATTTCCCCTCCTTACTTCCTTCTTTCCCAATTTCTTTCCCTTCCTTCCTACTTCCCTTCTTTACTACTTTCTTTCCATTCCTTCCTTCCTACCCCTACTTTTTTCTTTGTTCTTTCTTTCCTTCCTCCTTTTTCTGAACCCAAGCCTAATGCCAAGCCCTGCCAGATGCTAATCTTCTTGCCCCAGGAAAGCTCACCATTTGTCCCACACAGACACTGGCAGCCTCCATCATGGCTCCATCAGCAATGGATCTGGCTGATTCCTTTTCAATGTGAGGGTTTCCAGAAAGCAGTTCCTCTACCACCTACCAAGGCAGAGACATATTTGGGTGACATCTGAGTCAATGTACAGAGGCTTCTGAAAGGCAAGGGGAGTTGCCAAGGTGGGAAGCATACTTTACATTTCGATATTCTTCCAAGGTGATCCGGCCATCACTGTCAGAGTCGTACATGTGAAACAGAACTAGGGAAAGAGAGAGACAGAGACAGAGAGAGAAAGAGAAGTTTAGTTAGGTCAAAACTTGCTTCCTGGAGGTGACCATAGAAATCCCCTTGATTACTGGGCTCGCTCCCGGAGCATCAGGTCCTACATCATACTCAAAAGAAGCCAGAAAAGTTTTGACCTAATTAAATTTCTAGTCTCTTGACTCTTGAGCTAGCAGCCTTCCCTCCTCTTCTGAAATCAACACAATTAAGAGAGAGAAGACCAAAAAGCTAAAACTCGCTACAAAAATGGATCTTGGTACATTAGGTTGTTATGACTTCTGGATTATTTGCATTGTAATCTGTCCATTAAAAGAAGATGGCACCAGGGATTCTGGTTAGCTTTTTCCTTAAGTCCTTTGCCTCTGTCTTTCTTAACTCCTCTAAGGCTTTGAAAGTCACCATCCCAACAAAGTAGGTCCTTCCATTATTGGTTCAGATTATTAGGTCACTCTTCTGTAGGCTGAGGCAAGGCCAGTTTTCCTGTTTATTTATTCGATCCTCTGCAATTATAGTTATTGTTGCTATTGAGTCATATCTGGTTTTTTGTGCTCCGTTTGGGGTTTTCTTGGTATAGATGCTGGAGTGGTTTGCCATTTCCTTCTTCAGCTTATTTGACAGATGAGGGAACTGAAGCAAACAGGGTGAAATGATTTATCCAGGGTCACACAGTTAATAAATTCTAAGGCTGAATTTGATCTCGTCTTCCTGACTCCAGGCTGATGTTCTATCTACTGAGCCAAAGCTACTCCTGGAATTATAAAAAAAAGATAAGTCTAATCCATTCCATTTGGAATCATAAAATTTTGGGAATGTAAATTGACCTAATTCTACTTTCATCTGATATACCAATGCTGTCTACAATATTCCCAATAAGTGATGGCCTCCCTTTGGCTAAAACATATTCACTGAGGTCAGGAAATTTTTATCTCATGAAAAAATATTCCATTTTTGAACTGTTGATCTTTAAAGAGGTCACCTCATTTGACCAAGATTTGCTTCCCTGTACCTAATTCTGCTTCCTGGGGCCAAGCATAATAAGTAATTTCACAGCTTTTACATATTTGAAGACAGTAATGACAGCAATGTGGCTTAGAGAAAAGAGCATCAACTCCGGATTCAAATCCCCTCCCTCACAATTAGCGAGTGATCTTAGTTCACAATCTCCCTGACCTTCATTCACTCATCTGTAAAAAGGGAAGCTAGGCTTAGCTGGCCTGTGAGGTCTATCCTAATTCTAGAGCTATAATTCTTCTCTGTTCTTCCATATGCTGAGACTTCATGACCCCCTTCAGCCATCCTCTGGTGGCCTCTTTTGGGTATGGCCCTATTTATCAGCATCCCTCTTAAAATGGCATCCAGAAGACAATACAGTGCTCCCATGTGGTCTGATATTACCTCTCTTTATTCTGGACAAGCCGTTCTGTTCATGCAGCCTCCCCTTCCAAGGAGAATGTAATAGATTTTTTGGCAGTTATATAGTGCTGACTCTTCCTGAGGCATTCGCTCTGACTGTCCCCTCATGCCTGCAATGTTCTACATTCACAGCATTGACTATTGACCCCCTTGTTTGCTATAAACCCCAACTAAGACCCCTTTTCTAACCTCTCCTAAAATTAGTGTCTTCTCGCTCTAAATCATTTCCTGTTTATTCTATAACTTGTTGGCATAATTATGATTGCTTGTTGTCTCCCCCATTAGATGGTAAGCTCCTTGAAAGAAAGACCTGCTATTTTCCTCTTTGTATCCCCATAACTTAGCACAGGGCTGCTATTAATAAATGTTTATTGATTGACTGAAAATGTAATGAGTCTAGAGTCTAGAAGTATACAGTTAAGAAAAAATGCAATTTGAGACACTATAAACAAGAGGCAGCTTGGAGGAGTAGAATTAGTATTGGCTTGGGGAATGGCATGGAGTCAGGAGGGATGGGAGCTGCTCAGCAATGAAGCTGGACTCAGCTACTTGGGGAGACTGAAGGTGATGGATCTGCTGAGCCTAGGAGTTCTGAACTACAATAATGCCACAAGCCAATCCTCACTAAGTCTAGCACCAAGAGGGTGAGGCCCCAAGAGAAGGGAATCAATAGACTGCCTAAGGAGGACCCAGGGTGGAAATGGGTAAAATTGTCATTTTTATTATATTAGCACGGCCTACCCATGAGCAACTGGTTTTTCCCAGTTGTTTAGATCTGAATTTAATTGTGAAAAGTGTTTTGCAATTATATTCATATAATACCTGGATTTGACTTGGCAAGGACTCCCAAATATTTTATCGTGTCTATACTTGTTTTAAATGGAATTTTTCTTTCTATCTGTGGCTGCTGGACTTTGTTGGTAATGTAGAGAAATGCTGCTGATTTATGTGGGTTTATGGCTCAGGTTGGAAATGAAGCAGATCAAGGATCTCATGCTGATCACAATTTGATCAGGTCCATAAGTGGCTGTTATATTTCCAGCCTGGGTGAGACTAGGACATTCAGTCTCAAAAAATTAAATTAAAAATGACTCAAACTGTGAAGATGCAAAGAAAAAAATGCAATTTGTCTGAAGAAATCTATGTAGAACTCACCCACCAACTTAGATTTAAAAAATAAATTTACATAAGGTGGGGGCAACAGAAGATGAATATAAGAGCATATCATGGTCCTGTGAAATAATGTGGGGAATGCTAAAACTCCAAATGAGGTCAGGCTATTGAGGGAAATTAAAGACAACAAAAAAAAGAGTTTTCTGTTATAGTCAAAGAAAGAGATGGGACATGATCTTTCCTTGGGGCCATAATGGCCAGAAGAGTAGGCAGAGCTGCTCAATTATTTTTCTCTTCCAAGGAGAATAGCATTTATATTGGAATAACAGAACAAAAATAGCAAATACCAATTGGATATAAAGATAAATGAGAAAATATCTTTTAGACTTGTCCTTCATGAGCCACTATTAGTGATACCTGAAAAATCATGGAAGATGGGAAAGGTAGCACAAGATTAGAGAAAGTTGAATTCCTAATTTTCAGAAAGGGTTTGCCACACTATAGACCAGTGCACTTGACTTCTATTTTTGGGAAAATCATTAAAGAGATGTTTGAAGAACTTATAGAAAAGAAAGCAATGATTACAATGAGCCAAACTGGCCTTATCAAGCACAGGAGAAGCACCTCACTGACGACATTTTTTTTGGACAAGTTTATTAGACTAGAGAATGAGGAAAAGGTTGTGACCTAGTTTACCTAGATTTTAATGAGGCTTTTGATAAAGTATATCATACTCTTTCTATAGAGAAGATAAAGAGACATAGATTAGAAATTAATGTAATGTAATGGATTCAAAACTAGTTGGATGACTAGACTCAAAAGAATAGTTGTTAGTGGTTCAATGTCCATGGTCACTTGGTTGATATGTATTGAAGGCAAGACTTGAACCCAAGACTTTTTACTCCAATTCTGGCTCTCTAACCACTCTGCAATGTACCCCTCTTTATTAATAATAACAACTTACTTGGGTGCTATTTAACTCATGAGATCATCTTGGTATTGTGCCCTCATCACTGTAGGTAAACAAGAATTGGATCTTGTTACAAGACTATAATACTACTGCTCCCTAAGGACTTTCCATCTACACTGCACCTGGTCCCTCCTCCAGATAGTTTCCTCTCATTAGAAATTAAGCTTCTAAAAATAAAGGACTATCTTGCTTTTTTTGTTTGAATACCTAGATCTTAGCATGATACCATAATAAGAACCATAACAAATGCTTCACAAAAGTCATTTCTGGTTGTGTTTCATGTAGAAAGTGCCCTCAAAGACTTTCTGCCATTTTTAAGCTTTAACAGTTTGGACCTGCATCAAACAAAACTTATACATAAGACACCATGAAAAGGACCCTTGATAATACAATATAGTAGAAGGCACCCTACATCTGAGTTCAAATTCTGGCTTTGACCATTGGTTGTAGAATGAAGGTTTGTGGAAGGCCAGGGTCAGATTGGGAATGCACACTGTCTACTGTCCAGCCATCTGGGTCCTCCTTCTGCAACTGGACAAGCAGGCTACCTCCCTATAAGACTTACATCTTAACTTCTCCTTTCTGCAGTGCTCCAATTGTTCCTCATCCATGTTGGTCTCAATTGGTCTGAAGTAAGACATGATGGTCAGGAAATCCTCAAAATTAATCTCATCAGCCAAACCACTGGGTGCTTTTCGGAGGTTCCTCCAGAAGAAATGAGGGAGAGAGGAAAAAGATTAGCATTACTTCTGCTCAAGGAAATATATTTATAACCTACCTTTCCAAGTAATTTTTCTTTTTTAAAAACTTTAAAAAAATTTTTATAATGGGTTAAATGACTTGTCCAAGGTCACACCACTAGGCAGTTATTAAGTAAATGAGGCCAAATTTGAACTTGGGTCCCCCTGACTTCAGTTGGTGCTCTATCCACTGTATCACCTGGAAAATTTTCTTCAGAGAAAACATTAAACTTTCTCACTGCATGCTAATGACATGTGGAATTTACAGATAGGACAACTGAGGTACAGGACAGTCATATCACTTACCTGGAGCCATACAACTCTTTTATGATGATGCTAGGCCAAGAATTTGGATCTCTTGATTTGTTTACATCATTCCCTGCCCATGAATTGTAATATAAAGACAAGGGTTTTAAAGAAACTCTTAGAGTGGCATTTTCAAACTCCTTAACTGGCTTTTGTTGTTATTCAGTCATTTCATTCATGTTCAACTCTTCTTGATCTTATTTGGAATTTACTTGGGAAAGATCCTGGCATGGCTTGCATTTCCTTCTCCAGCTCATTTTACAGATGAGAAAATTGAGGCCATCAGGGTAAAGGGACTTGTCCAGGATCATACACCTGGTAAGTGCCTGAGGCCGGATTTGATCTCATAAAAGATGGAGTCTTCTTAATTTCAGACTCTGTACACTATGGGGTCCCCAGCTGATGCTGGACTTGGTAAAAACTACTCACTTACTTGCCTGGAGCAATTCATGGGAGGTGAGTACCAAGACTCAGGGTTCTGATTATTTCACTTTCTTTTTTCTTTTTCTTTCTTTTACAAGGCAATGGGGTTAAGTGGCTTGCCCAAGGCCACACAGCTGGGTAATTATTAGGTGACTGAGGCTGGATTTGAACTCAGGTCCTCCTGACTCCAGGGCCGGTGCTCTATCCCCTGGGCCACCTAACTGCCCCTTATTTCACTCCTTGAGTGATACAATCTCAACACTGGTTAGACTATGAACCATATGAAAGGAAGGAAAAGTTCCCCCCGCAGTTGACCAGGAGGTACTCTTCCAATATAACTCCCTCAGTGACCCATCGTCTTTTTTTTTTTCCTTGTAGAATTGGTCCATTCAGCTTTCTAATAAAAACAGATGCCATTTATCTGGTACATCAAAGGTCATAAGGTATCTATTTGATCGCCCCCAACAATCCTTCAAGGTTGGTACTAGACATATTATTATCTCCATTTTACAGGGAAGCAAACCCAGGCCCAGAGAAGTTTCTTAAATTCCCACAGCTAGTAAGTGTTAAAACTGATGCAAAGTTAAATAACTTGCCCCAGATCATCCAGTTAATAACTGAATTCTGCCCAAGGGCAGGTCACTTCATGGGGCCTCAGTTTCCTTACCTGTAAAATAAGAGATTGGGGCTAGATGACATCTTTAGTGCCCCCCCCCAGCTCTAAATATTCTCATTCAAAGGGGACTTTTCCTAAGAAGGACTAAGATCCAGAACTGGGAACAAGAAGGTAAATCCTTTGAGGAGTAAACTTCAAGGAAAGACAGAGAAAGATTTCCCTCTGCATGTTGGAAGAGGCACCTTTCCTTCAGCCTCTCTTCCAAATCACTGACATTATAAAGCTTCTCCCACTCCTAATATGTTATTTAAAATAATCTCATTGTTCTTATGGTGGCCAGTGTAGACTAAGTACACACTGTTGTAAAAATAGTCCCCTATATTTACCCAATATAGACATTAACTCCCAGACACTCTTAGAGTCTTAAAGTTCAACTAGAAGCCCTGAGGTTGGGTGCAAAAAGAACAGGGAAGATTCAAAGCTGGACAAGGTCCTAAAGGAGTCATGGAATCCCTTTCTTAAAAAATATGTAGACAGTTACAGTAGGTTGTCTTCCTGTCTGTGTGACTCTTTCCTGGAGGTGGAAGAGATGAGAAATTTAAGGAGACTGGGCCTGGAGGCAGGAAGACCTGAGTTCAAATCCAGCCTCTGACACTTCCTAGCTGGGTGACCTTGGGTAAGTCACTTTACCCTGTTTGCCTCAGTTTCCTCATCTGTCAAATGAGCTGCAGAGGGAATTGGTAAACCACTCCAGGGTCATTGCCAAGCAAACCCCAAATGGAGCTATGAAGAATTAGACGTAACTGAAATGACTGAGCAACAAACGGTGAAATAATTTGCTGAAGGTCATTGATTAGTTTTGAGCTCTGGTTCTCAGATTCTGAATTCCATTTACTTTCTCCTACATGGTGCTGCCCTTTCAGCACCCAAAATGAACATTGATGCCAATTGGCTGTTCAGGACTCCTTCCTTCTCATGTAGAAATGAAACTCAGGAGGGAGACACAGGAAACAAAGGAACCCTGCTCTTCCATCTATAAACAATTGCAACTGATAACCAGCCATTTGGAACTGTCCCCCAAACCCCAGCTTCCTAGAAACCCCTCCCCGGTTTGAAAAATGAACCTTCTGAGGTTTTGTCTACAACTAGTAAAAGTGAGGTAGCTTGGTCAATGAATGGCGCTCTCTATAGGGATGTGTTGGTCAAAAGTAAGAAATGCAACTCACATTCTCTTGAGATGGAGAGTTTCTCCCTCAGCGTCTAGGGATCAGAAGCTCCTTAGAATGTCTCTTTAATAGTTTCCATGCTTGGGGTTCTTTCTCATCCCCCCTGAATAAGTCTTCTCTCCCTCCCTGGGTTCTGCCATATTTCAAATGTTTACATAATACTATCTGAATCCTATTGGGCTGGTTCTTGGTCAAACCCAGGGTGCTGTCTTTCTATAATTTTCTCTCTCTGGGCAACCACTTGATCCACAGAAACAGAAAGGGGTCCCCTTGCACCTTCAATCTTTGTCTGTCTCTGGAGCTGGCTGCTGGCTTCTAAACTCACTGTCCCTACATGTATCAGACTGTCTTCCCAAACCCAATCTTGGGTGTCCTTCTAAGAATGGCATGGACTTCAGACCCTGGGCATTTACTAGATTCTGACTCTAGGCAAGTCACTTAATCTCTGGTTGCCTCTGTTTCCTCATCTATAAAATGGACATAATAACAGTTCATAGTTTAATCTAGAACTAACTATACTACTACCACTACCACTACCGCTACCACCTACTACAACCACAATCACAGCCACTACCACAATTACCACTACTACTAACCCACAATATAATGGAGATAATAATTGTGTTGTGATTGTTAACAGGCAATTACAACTTTTATGAAACTTACTTGGAAAAAAATGGGATCAAATGAGTTCATATTTCAGATACTCTAAGCCCAGGACTTGTAGTAGGTGTTGGGCTCTTCATGGTGACTTGTTTAGTTTCCAAGGCTAGGAAAGGAATTGAATCTGGTTTTCTCAACTCTAAGCCTGCTTTACCATGCCTTCTCTATATTAGAATCCCTGGTGTCAGCAAGTATAGCTTCTTTCTTCTTGACCTATGCTATAAATGTCAATTATTGTTACCAGCGGTTGTTAAGTCATTTCAGTCAAAATCATTTATGATTTTTCATAAACCCACTTGGGGTTTTCTTGGTAAATATACTGAAGTGGTTTGCCATTTCCTTCTCTAGCTCACTTTGTGGTTGAGGAAATTGAGGCAAACAGAATGAAGCGACTTGCCCAGTGTCACACAACTAATAAGCACTATTATCAGATTTAAATTAATGACACCAGGACCAGTGTTCTCTGCCCTATGAGCCTATGAACCTAGCTGCCTCATTATCAGTGGCATTCCAAGGAATTAATCTAATGATGACCCACAAGAGAAGCTACTATTTGAACTAAGAAAGTATTGAAGAGAAGTTTGATCAATGGAACACCCAAGGACTACCACACAACCCCCCAAGGATGCTCTCCCCTTCCTTGGATTGGGTGGTACATAGGTCCATAATAGCTTATATGTTGGCTGTTCTCCCATCTGTCCGACCTCTTCCTCAAACTCTATCATAACTGCCATTTCAACATTGAGGTTTACAAAATACCAATTCAATGTAACAAATACTGATTATGTGCTAGGTGGCAACCTGGATAATGTGCAGGCCGGGAAGACTTCATGTCCTTGAGTTCAAATCCTCCATAAGTCAATCATAAATGAAAAACAACTGAAATTAAGAATGTATGCTGTGCAAGGATCTGTGTTGGATGCAGAGCATGCCAAGACAAGCAAAAAGGGTCCTGTCCTGAAGGAGCTGGCAATTTATTAAAGGGCACGAGATAATCCCAAGATGAGAACATTTAAGGCAATTAGAAGAGAGAGACAGCACGAATGACCCGATGCTCACAATAGCCCTACGAGAAGATTGCAAAAGTGGTGTGTTATCCAAGCAACCACAGTTGGGCTCCTGGTTTCCGACATTAATTATTCCTCTCGTTCTCCCAGTCCTACCGATCTCCTGATTTGTTATTTTCCATTTGCTCCTCTCCCCTCATGTGAAACCACCTCCTGGCTCTCATTTTCATTCAACAAACCTTGATTATACACCTACTGGGGAAAGGTAGGAGGCAGCCAGATTGTGGAGGGCTTTCAACACTGGGGTAAGTGTTTGTGATGTGGAAATAAACAAACTGAAGCAGGAAGCCGTATGGAGGTTGACTCTGTTTCATCCTAGAGGTGACAGATGACCACTGAAAGGTTCTCTTCTCCCCCGTCTCCATCTTCTAAATCCAGTGTTGTCTCCTGTATGAAATCAACCCCCCAACTTTTCATAATGTCTGAGTCCTTACTTGTTGTCTAGGTCTCCCCTCCACCATACTCTTAGCATATCCATGAGACTCAACACCAAATACTATACCCAGGAATCTACAACCCCAATTCCTCCTCCAATATAGTGTTGAAGCTTGGGTAAAGGTACCCTATGATTATGGATCTGGAGATGAAGGGAACCTCCCTCATTTTACAGAAGAGGAAACTGAAGCCACTATGGTGAAGGTAGTGACCCAAGGTCACTCATGCAATGACATCATGTTTTGAGCATCACAGGCACCCAATAATCAGACCCCAACATTTTAATCTCTGTTAGCCTCAGTCTTCTCATCTATGAAATGGGGGTGACAACACCTACTTCATAGGGCAGACTCATAGCTCTGCCCTGAGCCCATCTAGTCCAACCCTCTCATTTTGTGAGGTTCAAATGAGAATGCATGTAAAGAAATGATGATGATGATGATCTTGATGGATGAAGAAGCTGAGGTCCAGAGAAGTGGCTTTCCCATGTTATGAAGCTAATCAGTGTCAGATTTCTAATCTAGAGCTCTTTAAAAGGCCCAGCCTAAGAACAACTATCATTTTCTCATATTAACAAGAGACTGCGAGGGGAGCCTGGAAAAAAATTCAATAATAAATGTTTCCCTCTAGGCTTCTCCCAATACCAGAGCAGCTAACAAAGCACCAAATAGACCATCCATCTCTTTTGCCCTTTCCTAATGAAGTGTCAAAAGGGCAGGCGTAGGGAGAATGAGGGAATGGGAATGACAGAGCCTAGATTGAGCCACAGAGAGAGCTTGGGACATAAAGAGTACATCCTACAAAGCCTCAGGCAAGTTTGCAATCATATATGAGAAACTGAGACTCCGATGACGATTGGCCCCAAAGACCAGAAATGGGAGCTACCTTGGATGATTGTACTTGATTAAAGTAGCAAGGTCTTTCACAGCTCAGTGGAAGTTCCATCTTTGTAACTTGTCTAATTTGGATTTGAGGGCAGAAAAGGTTTCTTAATAAGAACCTATCCTGGAGTAGTGTGGGGAGTCACAGAAAGAAGTGGGTTCTTTCTCACTGGAGGTCTTCAAACAGAGTGGATATCTGTTTTGGGGGGGGTTGTAGTGAGAAATTCCTTTTCAGAAATTCCTTGGATAAGAGCACTAGCATGGAAGCCAGAGGATCAGGGTTCAAATCCCACAGCAGGTGCTTATTAATGGAAGTTTGTCCTTTGTTCTCAAAGAAGACCATGAGGTGATGCCATGACAAGCATGTGAATTGGATTTGAGTGAGGGGGGCTGTGCTAAGTCACCAGCCTCACTTTCTCCTCCAGAGTCATCTGGGTCCAGTGGCCACATATGAATCAGCTCAACTGGAGATGGCCCTAGATTCAAGGCAATCAGGGTTCAGTGACTTGCCCAAGGTCATCAATCTAGTAAATGTCAAATATCTGAGGCTGGATTTGAACTCAGATTCCTCCTGACTCTAAGACTGGAGCTCTATACACTGTACCACCTAGCCCTGATAGATGATCGAGGATATATGATAGATGCTTACTACCTGTTGTTTGAAAGGTAATTTGATTTAGAGAGTCAGGAAGCTCTGGGTTCAAATCCTTGCCTTATGAGCTATGTGAATGACTTGGTCTTATGTTCCTGAACTCAGTGACTTCTTAAAGTCCTTTGATCTATGATTCTAGTAGCCTGTGACTAAGTAGTTTCTAAATCCCTCCCAACCCTAAATCTATAATCCTATGAATTATAATTCAAACTCAGCTCTGCTGCCTTGGACAAGTCACTTAATTTATATGACTTTGGGTAGGTCACTTGACTTTCCTCAGCCTTGGTTCCCTCATCTAGAAAATGAAGATAATAACACTTGCCTCACAGGTGTCCAATGCTTTGCAAATGTTTAAACATTATATAAAACCTAGCTACTTCTATGATTGCATGGTTCTCAGTTTCCTCATCTGTTAAATAAAGAGAATAAAATAACACTTGCCCCTCAGGGTTGTTGAGAGGATCAAATGGATTAAACTATGTAAAAATGGTTTATTTTACACCAGTAGATGCATGTGAACTATGATTATTGTGTAGGAGGACTCTCTCTTTGTTTTTCTTTCTGTCTCCCCTTCTTCTTTTCTTTGTCTCTGTGTATCTATCTCTGTCTTTCTCACTCTCTGCCTCAATGTTTCTGTCTCTGATTCTCTGTATCTCTGTCTTTCCTATTCTCTCTCCCTTTCTCTTTTCCCTTTCTTTCTCTCTTTATCTGACTCCCTGTCTCCCTCTTCTTCTCTCCCTGTCTCTGTTTTTCAGCATCAATGTCTGTCTCCACCTTTCTTCCTTTCCTTTTCCCATCTCTCTAGATCTTTCTCCCCCTCTCCCTTTCCTTCTTCCCTCTGTCTATCTTTCCCTCTCCCTGTTTCTATCTCTCTATCAAAATCTCCCCCCTTTGTCCCTTTCCCTTTCCCTTTTCTCTCTTTCTCTCTCTCTCTCTCTCTTTTTTGTCTTGGTTTTGAACCTGGAGTCTGTAAACTTTTGCAACTGTATTTCCTATGAATTGGTTTCCTTCATAATCCTGCAACAGTAAATATTTTATTTTATGAGTTAAGAACATTTTTCTGAGAAGAGATCCCCAACTGCCAGAGGGGTGTGTGACCCACTTAAAGGGAAAAAAAACCCTGGGCTAAAGTGTGACCTAAAAGTGGTTAACTCAGCCAAGGGCCTCCTAGCACCAGGCTCCCCACCCACTGGGTTATTCACCACCAGTTTTATCACTATTAAATATGCCCCTCCTAGATCTTTGGGGCCAGGGGAACACATAGTCTTTCTTCCTTCTTCCTTTCTAGTTTTTTCTCCATGTTTAGAAATCTCCCCAGACAGGGCTTCCTTTGCCCAAGGTAGAGTAGGGATCTAGTGGATCATAAATCAATCTACAAGCCAACAAGTTAAATGCCAAGGACAGAAAGACACAAGGGAAGAACCCTTCTGCTCCAGGAGCTTACATTCTCCTGGGGGTGGGGTAGAGAAGAGGTGGACTTAGGCACATAAAGAATAAATGTAGTGGATGGTTTTATATCCCCCAGGGTAAGTTGGTGATTTCCACCTTTATATTCTCAGACATTATGTGGACACTAGAGAGCAAACTATTATGTTTTCTATGTTCTTTTTCCAGAAGGGTGTGATTGAACAGCTAGGAAATGGGAAAACCTATTTCTAGCCCTGGTTCTGTCATAGCATTTACTGTAGGAAAAAACTAGGCAGAAAAGCAGATAGTCTGCTGGACCTGGGATCAGGAAGACCTGAGTTAGAATCCTAACCCTGGCACTGATTAGCTGGGTAACCCTTGTCTACCTCAGTTTTATTTCATCTCATTTGAGCCCATAACAACATCATGAAATATTATAAGGATTATCCTCATTTTACAGATGAGGAAACTGAGGCTCACAGATGTTATATCAGGTAAGTAGTAAGTGGTACCTTTCTCCTAATAACATATTATTTGGAAATCACTTTGTAAACCTTAAAATGCTATATAAATGGGATAGTTGGGTGGCATATGGATAGAGCACTTGCCCTGAAATCAGGAGGAACTGAGTTCAAATCCAGACTCAGATACTTATAAGCTATGTGACCCTGGCCAAGTCACTTAAGCCCAATTCCCCCCCCCAAACACTATGTGAATGTATATCTAATAATATCTATTATTATATTATCTAATAATAAAAATTGGCATTTACACACACAGGTGCTTTTTGCAAAGCACCTTATACACATGATCTCACTTGAGTCTCTAAGTTGATTATTACCTATATAATTCTGGAGGAAGCAGTATGGTATAGCAGAAGGTAAAAATACTGACTTGGAAGTTCTGGGGTTTCCTTGGCAAAGATACTAGAAAGCTTTGCTATTTCCTTTTCTAGCTCATTTGACAGATGAGGAAACTGAGGAAAATGGTATCGTCACTTGCCACAGACACAGCTATGAGTGTCTGAGGCTGGACTTGAACTCAGGTCTTCCTGACTCAAGCCATGTGCTCTAACCACTGTACTATCTAGCTGCCTGAATTAGATAATCACTGGCACTCATACAGTGTCCCAAAAAATCTTAGCTCATCTTAAAAACTCATAAACTTAGAACTTTACTAAGAGTTTTGGGCTCCCTTGTACTTAAGGTTGCAGAATCTTGACATTCATTACCTTATTTCATCCTCCCATATAACCTGGGTGGTTATCCACCAGTTATACAGATGAAGAAAACTGAAGCTGGTAGACCATTAACTTGCCCATTGCCACACCACTAGATGCTTGCCAGTTAATAGTGGGGCAGGATACAGACCCAGCTCTTCCTTATTCCTAGCCCTCTGTGTTATTCGTTATGCTGTCTTGCTGCCTCAAAAGAGACAGACCAAGTAATCTGAAAACTTGAAAGTCTATGTAATCATTAGCTATTTCCATGCTATTGGGCAAATCCCAATATAATACTGTTGGATCTCTGAGGTACCTGCTGAGATAAGCTCATAAATAAAACGGGAATAATTCTACCTCTTACGTTAGCCCTTGTTGACTTGGGGAAGATGAACTACCAGTGGGATTGGAAAATGCTTTGAAAAAAAATGAAAAGGTTGTAATAATTGCAGGGTGGTGATGACAATAAGAATTAAAATCCATTAGCTTCATAAACCAGCCGAGCGCTCTTACCTATTGTCAAAGAAGGCACGGATGATTTTGGATCTGATCGGGTTGAGCTCCAGGTCAGGGATGTTGTTGAAGTTTTCTTTGCTGGTTTTGAAGAGAAGAGAAATGGGTCAGATCATGTCTTCTGTCATTTGTCCTATTTAGTCGTTGTTTAACCATTCAGGTGGGTTCCAGGATAGCAGTTTAAAGTCAAATGGAAGCCCTCAGGCAACTCTCATTTATTAAGCGCCTGCTGCATACCAAATAGAGTTTCAGAACCTGAGAACTGGAAGAAACTCAGAGGCCATACAATCTGACTTGTCGTTGAATTGGAATGTCCTCTACAGTATGAATAAATGAATGGATAAGAGAATGAAGAAATGAATAAATAAACATTTATTGGGCATTTGTGATGTTCAGTCATTTTTCAGTCGTGTCTGACTCTCTGTGACCGCATTTGGGGTTTTCAAGGCAAATCTATTGGACTGGTTTGCCATTTCCTTCTTCCAGCTCATTTGACAGATGAAGAAACTGAGGCAAACAGAACTTGCCCAAGGTCACGCAACTAGTAAGTGTCTAAAACTTGTTTTCAGGTCTTCCTGACTCCAGATTGGGAGCTTTATTCACTTTACCATTAGAAATGCAAAATCAGACAAATCCATGGCCTCAAGGACCTTTCATTCTAAAGGGAGAGATTGGCAGATAGTAAAAAGCACTGGGGTCCACAATGTTACAGGAAGAGTGAATGGAGCCAAAAGGGATAAACTGACCAGAGAAATGACAGAGTTGAGCTGATCATGGTTATGGTTTTAGTCAAGTCAATAAAGATTTATTAATTACTTACTATGTGCTAAGCATTGAGGATGGCAAAGAAAAGCCAAAATGGTTCCTCTTCTCTCAGCTAGTTTGATGATGATGTTTGTCCATCATTCTTTTTTTTTTTTTGCAAGGTAGTGGGGGTTAAGTGACTTGCCCAAGGCCACAGAGCTAGGTGATTATGAAGTGTCTGAGGTCAGATCAGGTACTCCTGACTCCAGGGCCGGTGCTCTATCCACTGCGCCACCTAGCCACCCCTTGCCCTTCATTCCTGAAGAAGACCATGACATCAGGCAGGTGATGCCATGACAAATATGTTAATTGGATTTGAGTGAGGGGGGGCTGTGCTAAGTCACCAGCCTCACTTTCTCCTCCAGTGTCATCTGGGTCCATTGGCCACATATGAAGCAGGATAACGGGAGATGTCCCTGAATACCAAATAATCAGGATTAAGTGACTTGCCCAAGGTCACGCAGCTAGTTTCAAGTGTCTGAGGCTGAATTGGAACTTCCAGACCCCAAAGCTAGTGTTCCATCCCTTGCACCACCTAGCTTCCCTCTCAGCTAGCCTACAAGTCTGCTGGAGGAGTCCCCCATCTTCTTTGGGGTATTGATGACTGTTAGGATAATTTCCTTTCATACAGCCAAATTTTGTCTCTCTGCCAACCTTTTCTCTCCCCCTATCCTTTAATTGCTCCTAGTTCTGTCCCCATGGGCCAGGATTAACAAAAATGACTTCTCCTTGATTGGACAGACCTTCAAGTAGCTAAGGACAGTTGTCACATCTCACTCACTCCTCTGTCTTCCAAGTTAAGCTTCCTTAGTTCCTTCAAACCCTCCTTGGAGGAGGTGAATTAGAGATCTTTTCCCATGCTAGTCTCCTCCTCCCCCACCCCATCCTCCCCAGCTCATCAATGCTCTTCCCAAGTTAGGTTTCCTGGTGCTTAAGATGACTCCATCCTGGCAAGGCAGAATGCAGGGGAACTCAGTTGGAATTCAATCAAGTCAACACACTCTTGAGCTTTGCAAACCCTGGATTCTCTTGTCTGGGGACCACAGGAGCACAGACAACAAGCAGGGCCCTTAGAGACTGTCTAGTCTGAATTCCTCTGCCACTATCCCCAGTGCTTAGTCAGCCTCTCCTTATAGATCTTTATCGGGTTTCAGGAAGCCCTGAATTCAAATGCAGCCTTCAACACTTGCTAGCTAGATGACCCTAGGCAAGTCACTTCATCCTGTCTCAGTTTCCACAAATTACGTGGCACCATAGTACATACAGCGCTTCTAGATATCTTCCTGAAGTCATATTTGACTTTCAGGCATTTATTAGCTATTTGACCTTGGGTAAGTTACATCACCCTGTTTGCCTCAGTTTCCCTATCTTTAAAATGAGCTAGAGAAGACAATGACAAACCACTTTTGCCACCAAAACCTCAAATAGAAATACAAGTAGGTGACTTTTTCCCCCCTGGAGAAGTACTTTGGGGAGTAGAGGCAGAGCAAGAAGGTAAAGATTGAGGATTTCTTTAGTGTAGAGAACTCCAGGTGAGAAGATTCCCTCTACTAATTCAGAGAAGCATCTACTCTGCATCTTATAGTCTTACAGAGTTCCCAGGGGGGCACTAGAAGGTTAAATGACTTATCCAAGGTCACAAAGCTATTGTGAGTCAGAGGTAGAATTTGAACCCAGGTCTTTTAAATTCAGAGGTCAGGAGAGGTGATAAAATTTAAAAAGAAGAGATTTTGTGAATAATTCACAAGAAAAGGTTTAGATAAATTTATGGGAGGTTTATCTATGATAACTGATTGAGGAAAACTAAGGTGATTGGAACCCTGAAATGCTGTAAGATTGGAAGGTGGCTGTTTTGGGTTCAAATCCTAGTTCTGTCAGTTACTTCCTGTATGACTTTAGACAAATCGCAAGTTCTCCCTGAACCTCAGTTTCCTCATCTGGGGAACAGGGTAGACTAGATGACTTCTAGGGTCTTTCTCAGCTCTCACATGCCAGAGACTGAAGGAGACCTCTTGATATCGTGGTGAGGGTATTGGAATTTCTATCAGAAAGATGTGGGTTCAAATTCTCCCTCCTACATTGACTAGTTCACTCCCCTGACTTTTGCTTCTTCCTTTGTAAAATAAGGGGATTGGACTCAATGATCTCTCCAGCCCTCCTTTTCTGCCTAGAAATCTGTCATCCTCCGTCTTCAGGGCCAGAGGAACCACAGACCATGGGACTGATTAAGAGAGATTGTAACATGTTCCCAGATTAAATGAAGGGAAGTAGAACCAGAAGGAACCCAAATCTTGGCTCGGGAAGTTTGATGGGGAAAATGAACATATCTGTCTGTAGGAAGCTGTGATTGAAAGCCCAGCTGCTTTGTCTGGTGGCCATCCACGTGAGCCCACTTCTTGTTCTGTGACAAAAAACTGAGTTATTGACTTTCAAAGCCTCCCCCGCCATCTCTAACAGATGCTATTTTGCAAAGGCTTGGCACATATTTCTTAAAATGTCAAATTTCCCTGAGCTTCCCAGCCCCTGTTTCCTTTCTTCCAAATTCCCCTCTTTCTCCAAGACTTCTCCATCTCTGCTCCTCCTTCCTTCTACCCAGTGCTTACCATTCCATGCTGGTCCAGTGGGTCTGGATTCCTATGGATTCCAATATTCCACCATGGCACAGGTGGCAACGCCATCCCTTCAATAGGCCTCAAACTCATGTCCTTCCATCAGTTCACTCTTGGAGGTGACTATGCTAGGGAGCCTTCTTTGTTTCTCTGAATATATGGGATATCTATCAGTTTTTCCTCACTTTCCTCATCTATCGGTTCTCAAGTCCCAGCTAGTAAGCATCTGATGGGGGATTTGAACCCTGCTCCTCTAACTTTAGTCCTAGTTCTCTTTTTGTCCAATTAATAGCTGAAAAAGAATCATCTACTATAACATCCAAACCACAAGTAGCCCCCCCCCCCCAATCTTTGCTCGAAGCCCTCCAATGAGAGGGAACCCAGTTCTTTGGTTTCATTGTTAGGAAATCTAATATCATGTGCACTGTCCTCTTTGCACTTTCTACCCATTGCTCCCTGTCCTGGACTCTGGGATCAATCACTTCCATCACATGACCAGTTCATTTTATTCTGGAGAAAGATAGATTGAGAACTTAGGAGGGTCTTCAGAGCTCATCTGGCCTAACTGTTCATTTTACAGATGAAGAAACTGAGACACAGAGAGGTTACATGGCTTATGCAAGTAAGTGGCAGAGAGTTTTGAACTCAGGTCCTTTGACTACAAATCCAACACTTTCCACTTCTGTATCTTTGGTGACTTCCCTTGGGACCTTGCTGGCATCACTGTAGATTTGTATTGTTTCCTAAGGGGGATGGGAAAGGGTTGCTAAGGAGACAGGAACAGGCAGAAACCTGAGCTGTTTGTCTGGTCCTACCAGGCCCTGCCTTTATGTGGCCTCAAGGGAAATGGCATTTACCGCACAGATCAGATCAACTGGGAAGGCCTGTTCTTCCTCCTTATTTCTGAACCCAAGTGGCTTTACAGTGATCCTGGTGCCACAGGGGATCAAAGTTTGGATTTTGAGGAGGGAGCAAGGTGATGCTTTAAATACTCAATACTATCCTCTGCACCCAAACTTGTTAGGGAGGGATGAGAAGAGGAGAAAGGTCAAAAACCAAAGGCCCCATAGTAAAGGAATGATCAAGTCCCCACCCCATGAGATATCCAAAGAACAAGGTCCCTGCTTCTTTCCTTAAACAATTTAAATTTCTCTTTTGAAGGGCTCTGGGATGGTTCTCCTTCCCACCCACTTCCCACCAGCCCACAGCAAGAAGAGAGAACCAAAAAGAAACCACTTGCCCATTTGTACAATTAGATTCCTGGGTCTAAGCTTCTGGTTGGGATATCTGCCTACTCTGGCCAAGGCCAGGACAAATCTTGCTTCCCCAGATGCCTTTCTGGGCTACTTACTCCAGCCCACAGAGGATATTCCATTTTCTGAATCTCTGTAGGATTTTCCAGGCTCAAATTCAAAGTCCACCTCTGCTATAACTGTGTGAGCATGGACTTGTTTCTTAACCTCTCTGTGCCTCAGTTCCCTCACCTGTAAAATGAATTATAAGAGTGCTTCTAATGCCTCTCTGAGGTGATTGTGGTGAGGAAAGTGCTCTGTGAAGTATGAAGTTTTATAAAATTGGGAGTTAATAGTATTATAGATCATTAAAGCTGGGAGGAGCCTTAGAAAGGGAATGTCATCTGGGAGGGCCTTGAAGGAAACCAGTCCCATAGCCTCTCGTTCTAATTGAAAATAAAGAGGAGGGAAGGCATTTGATGAAGCTTACGCAGCTTCCTGACAGCAGAGTTCAAGGTACCACCCAGAACCCAGACTTCTGACCCAGAGCTCTTGGCCCTGGCACAGAAGGTCCATCCTGCACAACCTGCTCCTGGTCATTTATTAGGCTGAGGAAACAGAACAATTCTACATTAAGAATGAAGAAGGCGAGCCCAGGGGTCACCTGTAAGATCACAAGGACCCGAGGAAGGAAGGCATTCAGTCCAGGGCTCTATGAATGGAGTGGCTGGTATGACTGGTCCATCAGACTGTGAGCTCCTTGAGGGCAAGGCTGTCTCTTGCCTTTCTATATACATACAGTGATGGCGAGGAGTAGACACCTTAATAAATCCTTACTGACTGGCTCTTCCAGGTGGACCCTCTGTGGGAGAGCCATGAGAATTATGCTGGACATCTTGCAGTCAGGGTCCATATCAGGGAAGCCACGGAACCAAAAGTCATTTTTGCAACAACTTATATGCAGCAAAAATTGTTTAATGCTTAAAAACTTTTATTTCCTGTGTCAATATATTTTCTTTAGGTTTTTGCGAGGCAAATGGGGTTAAGTGGCTTGCCCAAGGCCACACAGTTAGATAATTATTAAGTGTCCAAGGCTGGATTTGAACTCAGGTACTCCTGACTCCGGGGCCAGTGCTCTATCTACTGCGCCACCTAGCTGCCCCTCAATGTTCTTTCAAAATAGATTGTAAGCTCCTTGAGGGCAGTTATCATGAAATTTTCCTCTCCTTTCTCCCCTTCTATCCATCCCTGCCCAATATACTTCCATTGCTGAACTTTTTCTCCACCATTTTCTGTTTTATAGAGGGATGGGCTTGTTTCTGGGAGAAGAGTCTGTATTCTTGGTTTCATTCAATTCCAACAAGCATATATGCCTGGTCTGCATGCCTACAAAGGCTCAACTGAAATGTCCCCACAATCAAGCAATTTTCCTCAGGCATCTAAATAATAGAGTTTTGAACCTGGTAGCATTGAGACTTGAGTTCAAATCAGCATTTAGACAATTGCTAAGTGACTCCAAGAAAGTCACTTTATCTTCCTGCCTCTGTTCCTCATCTGTAAAGTGAGATTAGTAATAGCTGAGTGACCTCAAATAATTCACTTGATCTGTCTGCCTCTGTTTCCTCATCTGTAAAAAAGAGGATAGTAATAGCTGAGTAACCCCAAGCAAGTCACTTTATCTTCCTGCCTCCTCTGTAAAATGAGGTTTGTGATAGCTGAGTGATCCCAAATAAGTCACTTGATCTATATGCCTCTGTTTCCTCAGCTGTTAAGTGAGCATAGAAACAACTGAGTGACCCCAAGAAAATCACTTTATCTAGCTGCCTCTTATTTCCTCATCTGTCAAATGAGGTTTGTAATAACCTTGCCCTCCCATGGCTGTGAGGATCAAATAGAAAATATTTGTAAAGTGCTTAGCACACCTTATTATCATTCCTGGGAATGTAGTTCATAAATATTCATATCCAGAAGTACTGGTCCTTTCCCTGAGCAGAGACAGCTCCATGAGGACAGAAATTGTCTCACTTTGGTCTCTGTATCCCTATGACCTATCAGAGGGGATCAAAGGTCAACCAAGATGGATTTATCAAGCATTTACAATATATCAGAAACTGTGCTAAACACTAAAGATAAAATGATTCTCTCACTTCCCCTCCCCTCACGCTTGCTGATGGGGTGGTAGGATGGAGTAAGTGAGGGGCAGGGAGGAGTTATGGATATAGGCTCCTGCCTCCTGATAAAGCCTTCTGTTCTGGAGGCATCCCCAAGAGGGAGAGAAGGAAGGGGGGAGGAAGGGGGTTAAGTCCCAGAGAGATTCTGTCTCTTCTTTCTTCTGTCGCCTGTAGCTCTGTCCTGTCATCCCTGGGGTGACAGCTGTGGATGATTGTTCTCTACTGCCTTGAAGAACATGGAGAAAGACAGATTATGCAAAGCAGGGTGCCAAGGGCATCCTGGCTAGCCACCAGAGGCTCTCCCTGCTGGGTTGTTTATATAATGAGCCAGGCATCCAGGTCCCCTGGGAGACCAGACAGCAGAAGGAAGGTCAAATTCTTGGTGCTAAAGCTTGATGGTGGGGAGGGGAAAGGGAGAGGGAATCAGGAGTCCTCAGCTCCTTTCCTTTATCTTCTTCTGGATTAGGAGGCTCAGAAGCTAGGATTCCCTTAGGCTGAGCTCAGCCATTGAAGATTGGAATAGCTGGAAATTTATTAGGGCATTAATAGAAGTCTAGGTATACAAAGGTAAAATCTGGGCTGCCATTGTGCAAGAGACACAAGTCTTTCTTGGAATCCCATCATCTCAGAGTGGGCATGGAGTCTAACCTATAACAGAATACTATCAGTGGCATCCCCCAGAGTGATCAGCCTTCAGGGAGAGAGAACTTCTACCTTCCATTTATGTCAACAAGTTTGCCCTGATATCACTCCAAAGTTGTCTTCATTGACTCTTCTTTCCATTGTTTCTGGGGTCTACCCTCTGGGGCTCTCATTCCCCTTCACATCTGCTGCTCTCCCTGGTTTCAACTCCATGGAAAAAGATGTCCCTACCAGGTTAAGTTCATCTTGTCTAACCTCGCCACTATATTGCTAACTCTAGCCTCCATTGATGTCACCTTCTTCAGCTTCCTCTCCACTCTGATTGGAGGGCTGAGTATCAAATTCCTCGCATTGCCTTCCTTTATAGATGGCAGAAGCTGGACTCTTATCTCACTCCACTATGTATCTGCTATCCTGCTTGGTTTTGACTTTATGGAAGAAGGTGCCCCCATGATGGGCACTCCCTGGTTTCCCCATCCCCCATTTCATGCTCCATTTTGTATGTTGTCTTCCCCATTCCCCTATTAGATTGTAAGCTCCTTGGGGGCAGGGACTATCTTTCCTTTGATCAAAACCTTTCTTCTTTGATACACTCTCTACTTTACAAATTGGTCCATCTGCTGAACTCAGTTGAGCCTGCCATCTCTTTATTCATCACCCCCTTCTCCCTTCCATCTCTTAGGATCCATGACTTCCTTCAAAGGAAGTTCATGAGTCACTTTTTGCAAGAAAACCTGAACCCATGAATCATTAGCCCTCCCTTCTCCTTGACTGATGCAGTGGAGTCTTATCAGTATCACTCATCAATAATCATTTAGTAAGCGCCTACTATGGACTGAGCGCTGGGGTTCAAAGAAATGTAAAAGACAGTAAATTCTCTCAAGGAGCTCACAGTCTAATAAGAGAGACAACACGCCAACAACTATGCACAAACAAAACATAGACAGGAGACGAAAGGTGAATTCCTATCTCAGAGAGAATTCATTAGAATTATGGAGAACTAGAAAAGGTTTCTATTGAATTTTAGGTGAAATAGGAAGTAAAGCAGGGGAGCCAGGAGGCAGAGATGAAAAGGGGAGAGAATTTTAGGCACCTAGGGATTGTGAAAATATTTGGAATCCAGAGATGCAGTGTTGTTGGTGGCCAGTGTCCCTGGATCTTGGAGAACATGGAGGGGATAAAAAGGTGAGAAGACTGGAAAGGTAGGGAGGTGACAAGCTACCATTGTAGTTATTCAGTCATGACCCAATTTGAGATTTTTCTTAGCAAAGATCTGGAGTGCTTTGCCATTTCTCTCTCCAGCAGATTTTACAGATGAGGAAACTGAGGCAAATAGAGTGAAATGACTTGCCCAGGGTCACACAGGTAGTAAGTTACTGAGGCAGATTTGAACCCATGAAGAACAGTCTGCCTCATTTCAAGCCTAGTGGTTTTAAAAAAACAGGGGATTTTCTATTTGATCCTGGAGGTAATATCGAATCAATCAAGATATACCAATCAATGATACAGGCTGTGCTCTCTCATTCCCGCCCCCCTGCCACACACTTTCCTATATCCTCCAGTAGAATATCAAGTTTTTGAGTACTGGACTATTGAAAATTCTGTCTTTGCCTTCTCAAAGCCTTACACCTGATAGATGCTTAACATACTGTTGGGTTGAATTTGAATTCTTCAATGATAGGAGCTCACTTTCAAGGTAGCATTTCTTATTGAAAAGTTATAACCCCCCCCCTTCCTGTAACTTCCAACCTATTCCTTGGTCCTTTCTTCTCCAGGTGAAAAAACTCCTGGTCTTGCTTCTAAGGAGATTCCTTGCTAAAGAAATACCTTCATTTTCCCAGAGCACTGACTCAGTTTCCCAGGAGAACCTGGATCTTGAAGATCTTAGTAGAAAGCGTGGTATAGGGAGCAGATACTGAATCTGGAGTCACACGACTTCCAATCTTGGTTTTCCCCCTACCATCCATGTAGCTTTGGGCAAGTCACTTTTGCTTCTTCCCTTATAAAATCACGGGGATTGGGGGATGACTCTGGGTTTCAAATCTACTATTCCTTCTGGGTTTCAGTTTCCTGATCTGTAAAAACAAGGGGGTTGGAAGGGATGGCCCCCTCCACCCCTTCCAGCTCTAAATCTATGAGTCTAGCTCCCTCATTTGGTCCAAAAAAGAATAGGAGAGTGATCTCCCCTTCTCCCTTCACTATATACTTAGCATAGCTATATGCTCCTTTCCTCCCCGATGGTGTCCTTAAGATTTTTAAGTTGCCTTGTGGACTTTAAGTTGACCTGGAGTTCTTAATCTAGAGTTGTGAAAAAAAATTGATAACTCTTTAATATAATTGTTTTTCTATAATCTTATGTACTTTCTCTTGTGTATGATTCTTAGAAGAGGTCCATTTAGCTTCACCAGACACACGGTCCAAGGGAGACCAAGGATGTAAAAATGGTGAAAACCTCAGGCTGTAGTTGGGTCCTGAAGGTCATCATTTGGGAAGAGAGGGAAGCTTTCCCCATGCCCCAACCTGAGCTGGCACTTTGTTTTTTGTTTTGTTTTGTTTTTGCAAAGCAATGAGGTTAAGTGACTTGCCCAAGGTCACACAGCTAAGCGAGTATTAAGTGTCTGTGGCAGGATTTGAACTGAGTTCCTCTTTGCTCCAGGGTCACTTCGCCACCTAGCTGCCCCCAAACAGTGACTTCCTAACAAATTTATGGAAAGGATTGTATAAAGCATCCTACCGGATGGTCAGCTGGTTCCCACTCAGTTGCTTGAACCTCCTGTGAAGCTGTTCGATTTGATCTGAAGAGACTGAAGGGTGAAAAAAGAGGGAAAGGACATTAGTAAATGAGGGAGTTCTCTCCTTGAACTGCTCAGGGGAGAGAAAGAAAAATCCATTCCCATCTCTAATACCCCTTACCCAAGACCTTACCCACAATCCCAAGAGTTTCCCTAGGCACCAATTAATCAATAAACCAGCATTTATTAAGCACCACAAAAATAACATAACAACAAAATCCTCCCAAATGACAAAACAGCTGATGCCCCCAAGGAGCTGACATTCCACTGTCCCAACAAAGTTTTCAGGCTGGGGAAGGAGGGAGGAAGAGGTTCAAACTGAGATGGGAAATTCAACTCAGGCTCTGGATGGCTCAGATCCCAAGCCATTCTTGGTTTGTCTTATATTTATAAAACACAAATACATATATATATATATATATATGTGTGTGTGTCTATAAATTACATCTATGCAGACATACATACACCCCCCATATGTATATTTATTTATTTATATTTATATATAGCTATATATATATATATATATATTCTTCCTTTTATGTCTAAGGAGAGAAAGTGAGAGAGAAAGAGAAAGAGATAAAAGAGAGAAAAAGAGAAAGGAAAAGAAAGAGAGAGAGAGAGAAACTGAGGCTTAGGGAGGTGATGATTTGTCTAATAGCTTCATAAACAGCATCTAGACCTGGGAAACCATCAAAGAGCCAGTCCATGACCCCCAGGCAATTTTCCAGATGTTGACCTGTACTGGGAGGGGGATGTGTGGGAGTCTCCCCAGGAATTCCACACGATAATGAAATCAGAGGTTCATCTTCACCAAAAGCTAATCTTTCTATAGGCTTTAGGGTTTGTAAAGTATGGTATTGTATTAATTCACTTTATATTTAAGTTATATAAATATAAATCTGTACAAACACACACACACATTCACTTGCTTATAAGATGTCCCAAAAGTTTTGGTGTAGTTGGAAGCTTTTAACCTTTTCCTTCCTCCCCTTCTCCAGTTGACAGTATTCTTTCCTTCCTCAACTATTTTCTCAGTTCTCTCTCTTCTTTGCCTCCATCACATCTTAGCTTATTTTTGTAAACTCAGTCCTCACCTCCATTCCTCCATGTCTACCTAAGAAGACTATAAGCTTCTTGTGGGAAGTAGCCATTTCATTTTCCTTTTCTCTTTCTCAACATTTTCTGAATGTTGAATCAAACAGAATTTCCTAGCCCTTAAATGAGGCATTAAAGGGACCAATTGGAGGTCTCAGTTCATTGTCCTTGGTGAATACTGCCTCCCTACCCCCCAAGTCCCAAGACCAGCTTTTTTATTATTTATTTTTATTCATTTATTATTATTATTTATATTATTTTTGCTTATTTATTATTTATCTACAAATAAGTCACATCAGAGTTCCTTCCTTCCATTTTCCTAAACCCATCTCCCCTTCCTCATTCATAGCATGTTGTGGGGGAGGGTGTTATTTTGCCCTTCCCTTTGGGGGTGGAAAACCCAGCTGAACCCTCCCTCATCTCAAATATAGATGTTCCTACCTTTTACCTTAAGGAGATATCTCTACTAAGGCTCTAATTGGAGAAATTGAAAGGAATTTCAGAGCTCCAGGTTTGAATATATAACCTGACTTTGTACAATATAACCTCAATCATTGGTGGTGGTGGGGGGCAGTCCCTGCCTCAGTTTCCCTAGCTGTAAAATGAAGATAAGAAATATCTAAACAATGGCTTTGAAAAGAATCATGAATATACACACACCTGAATTAATTTGAAGCACATAGTGAAAGTGTGATGCTATTTGAGGTGTGCTGCACTAAAGTCAGACTGGGGGACCCCCATTTCCTAAAGTAATAAGTAATACATGCCATCTGATCTTCTGATTAGGAGAGGAAGGAATGACTCTGGTGCTTAACAAGCCCAGAATTTGGAGAATGCCTGGGGCCATGCCCA
Source organism: Macrotis lagotis (assembly GCF_037893015.1). NCBI lineage: Eukaryota > Metazoa > Chordata > Mammalia > Peramelemorphia > Peramelidae > Macrotis > Macrotis lagotis. Next base: position 678,471,610 of record NC_133666.1, read on the forward strand.
GGGGCACAGCTGGTCTAGCTCAGAAGCCCTGGGGCCGCATATTCAGGAGGTACCATTAACTCTCCCTTTCTAGGCTGACAGCAGCCCTCCTCTCCCACCTTCATCCCATCTCCCAAAGGGTAGGAGGTATATGTTGTAGTTACTTCCTGGGACCCCCAGGGGCTGGAAAAAGAGGCTGGAAATGGGATGGAATGCTAGGTAATTAATAATAATAATAATAATAATAATTAATGATGATGATGATGATGATGGTAGTGTTGATGATGATAGCAGAATCCCAAGATTGCAGAGTTGGAAGGACCATAAGGAGTCAGTCAGTCTGACCCACACCAGAACAGGGATCCTATCTATTTCTCATGCTCAAGGCCGGGGGTAGATTTGGAGTCTAAAGAGCAGGGGTCCCATTCCAGCTTGGCTACAATTCTCTGGATCTTCTCCCTCTACAAGTCCCTCCCCTTCAGAGACATAGATAGGCAGACTAATTTAGCAGATAAAATGATCCCCCAATCCCATCTGAGATACTACCCCAACTCATTTCATCTTTCTCAGTTTCCTCATTTATACAGAGAGAGGGTTGGATAGATGCCCCCTGGGGTTCCTGCCAGTTCTAATCCTTTGATCCTGTCTTAGTTCAGATCCTGTCTCTGGTCCAAACCAGTTTTGTGACCCTGGGTAGGTCACTTAATTCCAAATGAGCCTCCTCTACAGGGTTAATGTGACGAATAAATGAGATAATATACAAAAAGTGTTTTTGCAAACTTTAAATTTTGATCAAATTAAATAAAAATGAACTAATTGAACTTATCTGGACCTCAGTTTCCTCATCTGCAAAATGGAGATACTAAATAGCACCTATCTTTCAGGTTGTTATGAGGATGAAAGAAGCTATTCAATTGTTTTGCAAACTTTGAAAGAGACAGCTATTATGATTGTCATTTTTCTTCCATCTCCAGGTCTCCTGCTTCATATCTGGCCACTAGACTCAGATGGCTCTGGAGGAGAAAGTGAGGCTGGTGACATAGCACAGCACCCCCTCACTTAAATCCAATTCACTCGCACCTCCCTATTGTCAAAGAAACAATAACAGGACGGTCTCTACTTTTTACACTTCCAAGAGCAACTGAGAGAAATTTTACTAACATTGATACATGAAAATATCAATAGGAGTGTGCTTCATTTTAGGAACTGTAATGAATGAACAATTTAGATTGACTTACAAGATGGGGATTATTATTCACTTGAAAATGATCCAAGATGAAATTTCTTTAAAGTAGAGGTTCTTCATCTAGGTCTTATAAATTTGTTTCTAAATAATGGAATTAGAGGGCCCTGCCAGCTTTGGATTTACTGGGGTTATGTCTATCTTGGGAGAAGGAGTCTCCACACCAGGAATCCTGCACATGGATGAAAGCACAGATCATCAGATCAAGAAAAAACATTGCTAATATCAATCTTCTCAGGTTCCTATAAACACTTTCAAGTTAACAAATCCCTCTCCTCCAATTTCCTTTGGCACTCAGAAGGCTGTTTTTATTCCCATCTGATTGTTCATGTCAATTTTACTTTTTTTTCCATGTTTGCTTCCAAGTCCTGTAACCCAGCCTTTGACCCTGGCTGATGAAGTCATTGATGCAGTGGGAACCATGGGAACGAGATCATCTCATATTTCTGGAATCCTTTCCTACCGTTCTTGTTTTCTTAAATCCACACTGGGGACATCAGGGGAGCTAAAGAATAATCCCTCTGGGCCTTCCCACTATCCTTATTCATCCATCCATCCATCCACCCATCCACCCACCCATCCACCCATCCACCCATCCATCCACCCATCCACCCATCCCTCCATCCATCCATCCATCCATCCACCCATCCACCCACCCATCCACCCATCCACCCATCCATCCACCCATCCACCCATCCACCCATCTATCCATCCATCCATCCATCCATCCATCTAAATACATGACCATTAAACTCCTGTTCTATGCAGAAGATAGTATCTGTACCAGGGGGAAAAAGATGCAAATTTTAGCATCATCATAGGATCATAGATTTGGAGATAAAACAATAAGCAACATTTATATAACACCCAGTTATATGGCAGTCACTAGGCTGTGTTTTACAATTCTTACCTCATTGGTTCCTTACCACAACACCAGGAAAGTAATTGCTCTTATTAAACCCATTTTATAGATGAGGAAAATGAGGAAAAGATTAAGTGACTTGTTTGTTAAGATACCTTAATAAAAATCATTTTAATAAAAAAAGATTAAGTGATTTTCCCAGGATCACACAATTAATAAGTATCTGAAACTGGTTGATACATATGTATCTATAGACACCTATGCATATATATATCTATATCTATATATATATCATATATATATATATGTATATATATATACATTCACATGGACTATTTGTGCCTGAGCATTCTGAGATCATATTGGTCTGATCACCCACAGTTGAACCTCCTGTAACTTGTCTCTGATGTAGTGATGTTGTTTTGGTCTTCTTTGATAGTGAAGGACAAGAACCAACCAATCAACCACAGAGAGAACTGATTGGACATTGTTGTGTTTGTGAATGTGAATGTCTATATAGATATTATATAGACTATATATATATATGCTGTATATACTGGAGAGAATCTGTTATATAATAGCTTAGACATTAGACTTTGTTTCTGTCTCTGTCTGTCTGTCTCTCTCCCTCTCCCCCTTCCCCCTCCACTTCTCTCCATACAAAATAATTCTGAAGGTTATGTAATTAGGAGTTAGGGGAAATCAGGAAAAGCCTCATCTAGAAGGTGGCACTTAACCTGAACTTGAGTTTTACAAGACAGATGATATGGAACTGCATAACTGGCATGGGGAACAGCCTGGACAAAGATATGGAGAAAGGAGATTAGAATGTTGTTTGTAGGGAACAGCAAGGACAGTTTGACTGGAATGGAGGATGTGTGAAGGGAGTAATGCATAATCTGTCTGGATCTGCAGGCTTGATAGAGCATCACCATCACAGTTCACCAGTGAGCGGGAAACCTGAAGGACTAAGGATAAACTTGCCTGTGATTCATTCAAGCTACCCCACAGGCTGGCAGCAGTTATTTTTGAAAGGGTGCAGTCCTGTTGGTGAGGACCTCAAAAACAAAGCTGCTCTCCCTGGGAGGCTATTGTCCCTTCTTTATGGGTCATGGCCAAGCTTATCATTATGCTAGCTCAGCTTCTATCACCTCTTGGCTGCCATCCCAGCAAAGTTCACTGGCACCTGAATTTTCTTTTCCATTCTTCTGACTGAATCCCAGGAGTGTGAGCATGGAGGAGCATGAAGATACCCCCCAAAGGAGCACAGTTCTAGAACTGCCACTATCTTAGAGGCCGCTTGGTCCTACCCTTTTATTTTGCAGGTGAGGAAAATAGGGCCCAGAGAGGTTGTAAAATTTAGCCAAGGTCTCACACAGATAGTAAATGGCAGGGTCAAGATCAAGGCCTTGGACTCCATGACTGACATTCTTTCCCTTTTTAACCAGGCTATGAATCCTTCACCCTTCCTTTCCTTGCCCACTGAGACTCATCTCTGAGAAGGAGTTTTGCTGAGATTTAAAGTCATTAAGCCTGGGGTTGAGGATCAGATCTGCCATTCCCAGCCATGCAACTTCATTCCCCACTTTAGGCTTCAGTTTCTTCTTCTGTAAATTTAAAAAAAATTGGGGGGGGGATATCAGGATTAAGTGACTTGTCCAGGGCCACACAGCTAATAAGTATCTGAGATGAGATTTGAACTCAACCTCCTGATTTCAGGGCTTCCAACTCTATCCACAGCATCATCTAGCTGCTCCTTCTCTTCAGGAAACTGAGGAACATATGATCAATTTATGTTGTTCCTTAGACTTCCTAATATTCTGTGACTAAGATTCTAAGTCATACCTGTTCCAAAGCTCCATTGAGATTGTAAGCTCCTGTAAGGCAGGGATCACATTTTGGTCCTTTCCCCTCCCTTTTTTTTCTCTCTAGTACTTAGCACAGTGATCATTTAATAAGGGCTTACTGACAGATTGATCAAAACAGACCAAGAGCATATCTCTTGCCTGTTTCCTTTCTACCATAACAGGCCCCAGAGCTATCACTAGTCAGCAACTGCCCACCACATCCTATAAGACCAGGAAACCAAAGCCTGTCCATAGAGCAGTGAAGAGCCTAAATGGCAATGCATAGACACATTAAGCATCTTAAAAGAGACAGGACTAGACAAAGGAGTCACCCACCACGGTGAGTTTATTTTCTATTTATGTTAGATTTAAACAGCTGTTAATGTGTCTGAGTGGAAGGTAAGCCCCTAGAGGGCAGGAGACCTCATCCTGTCTGACATATCACTGGTACTTAAAATAAATTCTGGTTGACTGATGCCTTAATTGATCCCATGTCAGAAGAAATTCTCTTTGGGGATTTTCAGACTTTGAAAATGGAAAGAGACCTCAGAGATCATTCAGTGCTAACTTCAATCCGTATTTGAACAGTCCCCAAAAGTGACCATTCAGATTATGGTTGGAGGCCTAAGCGTCGTGGGGAATTCACCACTTCCTGAAGAAGGGCCGTTTCCAGTCAACTTGATTCATATCTAGCTACTAGATACAAATGGTTCTTCTTTGAGAAAGTCCTAAATGTTAAGAGGTTAGGGTCACAAGTTTAGTACTGAAAGGGAGCAGAGTTTCCTTGTTGTCTAATCCTTTCATTTTACAGATGAAGAAACTGAGTCAGCTCAGGAGGTAAAGAGACTTGCCCAAGGTCAAAAAGTGGTACCCATCTAAGGTGGGGCTTTTGATTCACATATTGTTTCCATTGTCCCATTTGCCCTTACAATACACCATATTGGAACATGGAATATCAGAGTTGGAAAGGACCGTGGCTGCCAAATCCTGCCAATACACTCAGTGCACATTTCCCTGTGCCTTGACTACAGCTATTTCCTTCTTGTACAAGATGGTATCTTAATATTATTGGTCATAACTCCTATATCCCCCCTCCCACATACCTACAGTCTGGTAGCCAAGAGATGTCCAGGTAAATATGATGCAGACTAGAATAGGAAAAGGGCATAAGAGGAGTGGCTAAGTGCTAAGAGAGGGGGGTGGCTAGGTGGCACAGTGGATAGAGCACTGGCCAAGGAGTCAGGAGGGCCTGAGTTCAAATCCAATCTCATACATTTAATAATTACTTAGCTGTGTGGCCTTGGGCAAGCCACTTAACCCCATTTGCCTTGCAAAAACCTAAAAAACAAAAAACTAAGTGCTAAGAAATCAGAGAAGAGAAGAGTTGGGAGACTTTATGGAAAGAGCCGCCCATGGACTGTCTCCTCCTCTTCCTCCTTTTTCCTACTACCACTACCACCCACTATCATCACCACTATCACCATCACCCTCACCATGATCACCATCATCACCACCACCTCCACCCATCACCACCATCGTCATCGTCACCACTATCACCATCACCACTATCACCATCACCATCACCACCACCCCCATCATCAACAATACGTAATATAATGCTTTAAGATTTACAAAATACTTTACATATGATTTCCCTATTTTACAATCATACAATCGTATGGGAGTAACAATAGCAACAGCAACAACAGCTCCTATTTCTACAGCACCTAATATATACCAGGTGATGATAAGCACTTTTACAAATAGCATCTCAATTTGTCTTCACAAAAACTGTGGGAGGGAAACTATTATCCCCATTTTATAGGTGAGGAAACTATTGTCTCCATTTTATAAGTGAGGCAACTGAGGCAGAGTATCTTATCCAGGGAAACATAGCTAATACAGATTTAAGGCTCAAGTCAAATTTGAACTCGAGTCTTCCTGAGATCCAACATTCTAGCCACTGTCTGCCACCTAGCTGCCAGGAAGCAAATATATAAAAAGGGATAGGATATGATACAATATAATTATAAAAATAATAAAATAAGGGATCAAAATATAGATAGATGAGATTGGAAAGAAGAGTTGACAAAAGGAACAAAAGCCTGGAGATGGGAAAAGAAATCTGGTTCAAGAAACTGAGAGTCCAGTGGAAAAGAATGATGGATCTAGAATTAGGAAGACCTGAGTTCAAATTCAATCTCAGTGACCCTGAGAAAGTCACTTTACCCTGCTTGCCTTAGTTGCCTAATCTGTAAAATGAGCTAGAGAGGAAATGATAAACCACTTTTTAAAGATTTTAAAAATATTTTGTCAAGAAAAAGTGGTCACAAAAAATCGGACATGACAGAAGAAAGAAGAAAAACAGCAACAATATCAAACAACAGCAGCAGTCACAACAACAAAAGAAGGGAAAGAAGGGGGAGGAAGAGAAGACGAGGATGAGGATGAGGACGAGGACGAGGACGAGGACGAGGATGAGGATGAGGATGAGGATGAGGACGAGGACGAGGATGAGGATGAGGATGAGGATGAGGATGAGGACGAGGACGAGGATGAGGATGAGGATGAGGATGAGGATGAGGATGAGGATGATCTTCAGGGAGGTGATGCCATGGGAAGCGTCTGAATTGGGTTTGAGTGGGGGGGCTGTGCTCAGTCACGAGCCTCAGCTCCTCCTCCAGAACCATCTGGGTCCAGGGGCCAGAGAGGAATCAGGGTGACTGGAGATGGCCCTGGAATGTGAGAAGAACAACAAAAGAAGGAGGAGGAGGAGGAGGAGGAGAAGAAGAAGAAGGAGAAGCGCCTTTTCTGTGCTAGCCTGTTCTGTGATGGATGATGGGGGATACAAGGACAAATGTAAAACAATTCCTACCCTCAGGGAAGATAAACTGGGGGGAGGTCATGTGATCCCATTTAGGTTGGAGGCGTAGAATGGGTGAGGAATCCCCTGGATGAAAGAAGGGGCTGTCGGAGTGGGAACCTTGGTCCCAAGATGAAAAAACTCAAGTCCCTTTTGGCAGCTGGAGGCTGGCAGGCTGAATCTCCGAATGCTTTTAGCTTTTGGCCCCTTTCCATCATCTGCAATGCCTGTCTTCTGGAATTGTCTTCAGCCTCTGCCTCTTTAGGGCTAATGAGGAGATTAGATGTAGTCAGGGACTGGAACAATCCCTTCAAGACTGAAGGAGACATTTGGAAGCAAAGATGAGGCTTCAGGGACCCAGCCCCCTCCTTCAGAAATAGCTTTAGAATTCTCTTCATTCTTCATGGCCCTTGTGCCAAGGTGGGCCTGATGCTCCCCCTTCCCAGATGAGTGATATTTCCTCAGTTTTCTTTTTAAGAAATTGATTTTGTGTTTTTATATCATCTTTATTTCCCAATGCATCTCTCTCCTTCCTTTACTGAGTCATAACTTACATCAAGTAATGCTGGAAAGGGACAAAAAGTAGATCAGAGAATCTAAGCAGCTCGGAGAGAACACGCAGTGATCCCCAAACATAATTCCCATCTCTGTAAAGAAAACAGGTAGCTACATTGGCCTTTTTCCTAATGGGGTTCATCATGGAGGGGAGAATTGAAAAGCAAGAATTAGACTCTTGAATATTTTCCTCTTAACTAGACTTATTGCTTCTGAGTTTGCTGGCTTTTACTTTGTTTGTAGGGCAATGGGATTAAGTGACTTGCCCAAGGTCACACAGCTAGGTAATTAAGTGTCTGAGGTCAAATTTGAACTCAGATCCTCCTGATTCCAGGGCTGGTGCTCTATCCACTGTCTCTGTCCTCTAGCTGCCCCTGGCTTTTACCTTGTTGTGAAACTTCCCCTGATCCATGTCCCCATCTCATCCCCAATTATTAGCAAGGAATATAGAGTCAAAGAATCTAGGTTCAAATCTCACCTCTGATTCTTACTCCCTGTGTAACCTCTTTCTGTACCTTATTTTTTTCCATTTGTAAAATAAGAGGTAGATGAGATGGTTCTAGAACTATTAATGACTTATTTGTGAAAATATTATAGCCTCCAAGTAGATAGAATATAAACTTCCTGACACCATGGATTACTTTTGATTGTGCATTGGTATCCTTAGGTCATCTAGGTAGCATAATGGATAGAGTTCTATTCCTGGAGTAAGGGAGATTTATCTTCCTGAGTTCAACTCTGACCCCAGACACTTACTAACTGTGTGACTCTGGGCAAGTCACTTAACCCTGTTTGCCTCAGTTTCCTCATCTGTAAAATGAACCAGAGAAGGAAATGGTAAACTGCTCTAGTATCTCTGCCAAGAAATCCCCAAGATGGTGTCAAGGAGAATCAGACACAATTGAAACAATGAACAGCAACAATTGGTATCTTAAGAAGTAGAAGGCAAGGGGTGGCTAGGTGGCATAGTGGATAAAGCACCGGCCCTGGAGTCAGGAGTACCTGGGTTCAAATCCGGTCTCAGACACTTAATAATTACCTAGCTGTGTGGCCTTGGGCAAGCCACTTAACCCCAGTTGCCTTGCAAAAACCTAAAAAATAAAGTGGAAGGCAATTCAGAGGCCATTTAGTTTAATCCTCCCATTTCATAGAGGAGGAAACTGAGGCTCAGGGATGTGAGGGAAGGATCAGAGATTTAGAACTGCAAGGAATTTTTGAGGTCACCCCTTTATTTTATGGTGAAGGAAGCTGAGACAGAGGCTAATCCTGCCCAAAGGAAGATGTATCAGAGACCCAAGATCCTTAGTTCAATACAAACATCCTGAATCCTTCCAGTATGCAGATGAAGAGGAGCATGAACAATTAATCAGGTAGGACATGGGTGCTGAGTTCGACCAACAGCCTCAGTTGCCAGATTGTTCTGTTAATAGTGTGAATTCTCTTGCCTTGAGGGACCCCTACGTACCCACCATGGGAATGTGTCCCAGTAAGCTCTTGTCCACTCTTTTTATTTTTTTTTGTCAAGGCAATGGGGTTAAGTGACTTGCCCAAGACCACACGGCTAGGTCATTATTAAGTGTCTGAGACCGGATTTGAACTCAGGTCCTCCTGACTCCAGGGCTGGTGCTCTATCCACTGCACCATCTAGCTTCCCTCTTGTCCACTCTTCATGGTCTCCCTTGGATTCTTCCATTTGGGACCATGTCATTGAGGATGGTAATGGGCAGCAACTGGGTAGGAGCAATGCAAAGTATTCTTGGGTTTGAATCCTATCTCTGCTAATTATTTCCTGGATTATCTTGGGCAAGTCACTTAGACTACCTCAGTTTCCTCCTCTGTAAATGAGGACAGACCATGAAGTCCCTCCTAGCTCTAAATCCATAAACCAACTTCTCTGAGTGTCAGTTGCTTCATTTGTAAAATTAGACAATTAAATGAAGCAATCTCCCAGCTTTATATGGATGTTCTCCATCTAAGCATTGCACTTGCTGTTTGCCAGTCACTGGACTTGGCTCTGGACACACATACACACACACCCTGCTCTCATGGAGCTTCTACTCTATTACTGGAGACTACACGTGCATATGATATCAAAAATGAGCTAGTGAGGGAGGGGTGGCCACAATCAGCTGCAGGAGATTGGGAAACACCATCCATCAAGGGGAGCACCTGAGGAGAGTCTTGAAAGATTTTAGGAATTTGGGACATCCATCTGCCAGGGGTCACAAATGAGCCCAGTGAAGCACAATCTTTCCATCAACTAGTCAATATTTATTAAGCCCCCTGGTTTGTGTTAGGGCAGTGGGGGTGGTGGGGAAGTGGGTAGAATGCTGGGCTTGGAATCAGGAAGACGAGTTCAAATCCAGATTCAGAAACTTATTAGCTGTGTGACCCTAGGCAAGTCACTTAACCTCACTCTGACTCAGTTTCCTTATCTTTAAAATGGTAATAATAGTACTAGCATCTTGTTCTTAGGGTTGTGGTGAGAATGAAGTGAGATAATAATTGGAAAATGCTTAGCACAGTGACTGCCACTATATAGCAATGTTCTTTCTTTATTATTATCCCATCGAATTGAGCTGAATATGACCTTGAACAGCTCACCGCCCTTAAACTTGGGCCTCTTCTGCCAATAGGAACAGTGCCCACAGCAGGAGGAGGTCTGGGCCTAGAAGGGGGTTCTCTGTAATCTTTCATCTAGAGAAGGAATTAAGAGGATGAAACAACCCTTTCTTTCTCATCTCTGAGCCTCCTGCTGCCTTTCTCCAGGCAGAGGTTGATGCTCAGCTGTATTGATTGGACTTTTCATTGTGCCTTTCTTCTCCCCACCAGCCAGCTGGGCCTTTGGGGAGGTGGCATTGGGTTGGGAAGAGCTGTGGGCTCTGTGTGTGTGTGTGTGAGCAATGATATGTGTGCGTGAGTTGTGTTGTGTGTGTATGTTATTGTGTGTGAGCAGTGAGATATGTATATGAGAACTGTGGTCTGTGTGTGTCTGAAAGCTGTGTTTGTGTGTGTTGATGTGTGGGAAAGCTGTGGTATGTGTGTCTTGTGGTATTTGTGAGCTGTGGGGTATGTGTACGTGTTTGTGTTATGGTCTATGTGTATATGACCTATGGTATGTATATGTATGTTTGTGTGTGAACTGTGGGGTCTGTGTAGGTGAGCTGTTTGTGTCTGAAAGTTGTGTGTGTTGTGGAGTGTGTGAGCTGTGGTATATGGATATGTGAGAGTTGTGGTGTGTGTTATGTGCTGTAATGTGTGTGTGTGTCTGTGTGTGTGTGTGTGTGTGTGTTCTGCCAGCATCTCATCTCCTGTCCAGTTTTCTCTCCTTTGCTCAGCTGTGCCAATTTTTTCATTTTATTAAAATGCCTCCTTCTCCCCCCACAAAAAAAGATGGGGAAAAGGGAAGAATTCAACCAATCTGATGTTGAAAAGATCTGGTGAGGCTAAACCAATCCTCCACAGGACTCTGATCGAAGAGGTTTAGTAACTTGCCAAAGGTCACACAGGTAGGAAGCATTGGGGGAAGGAAATTGGAGCCCATATCCTCAGTTTCTCCAATCATGGTTTATGCCTCAATACCATCAGGCTCTCATCTAGAGCATTCCCAACAAAGCTCAGTGGTCATCTCGTCTCTTCTTGAAGACCTCCATTCCCACCTGAAGAATCCCCTGCCATTGTGGGATTCCATGGTTTTAGACATGTCCAACTTTCTGTGACCCCAGTTTTCTTGGCAGAGATAGAGGGGCTTATCATTTCCTTCTTCAGTTCATTTTATAGATGAGGAAACTGAGACAGAGTATTAAATGACTTGTTTAGGGTCACACAGATAATCCATATTTGAACTCAGGTCTTCTGACTCCAGGTCTGGTGCTTCCCCCATTTGTTGGAAAGTCTTTCTTTACCTCATACCTTTGCAATCTCCCCACTGTTCCTGCATCTTCTCTCTGGGATAGCTCTTCAGACTCTTGGAGATGGGCATCATTTTGATTCGGCCCTTTCTCTCCCCCTCCTCCCACTTTCACCCAAGGGATCCTCCTTACTTCCTTCAGCTCATCCTAATATGGCTTGGACTGGAGACCTATCATCATCCTGGTTGCCCCCCTCTTGGATGCCCTCCAGTTTATTAATGTCCTTACTAAAATATAATGCCTGGAAGTACATCCAGTACTCCAGAGGTTCCCCCTCTGAGACTGTTTCCTCATTTATAAAGGGGTTAGACTAAATGACCTCTAAGGTTTCTTAAAACTCTTAATCTAAAATCTCATGACCTCTCCGGATCTCAGTTTCCTCATCTGTAAAATAAAGGGATTGAACCAAAGAGCTTCTGGATTCCTTCTGTCTCAAGCTGTATGATCTCAAGACCTTTCTGGGCCTGGAGTATTAGGGTTTTAGGTATTTTCAGTCACATCTTGACCCCATTTGGGGTTTTCTTGGCAAGTATGCTGGAGTGGTTTGCCATTGCCTTCTCCAACTCATTTGATAGATGAGGAAACTGGGGGCATGACTTGCCCAAAGTCACACGGTTAGGAAGTGTCTGAGGCTGGATTTGAACTCAGGATGATGAGACTTCTTGATTCCAAGTCCAGGACTCTAACCACTGAGCCACCTAGCTGCCCTTTAAGTGCTGAGGTCCCTTCCATCTTTAAAGCCTTGGGGTTTTTTAATCTCTCCTGGTCTAACCGGAGAATAGCAATGACTGTCCTTCCTCCTGAAAGTTCTTCATCTCCATACTTCCCCCGCCACCCCCCGTCACATTAGCTTTCCAGGACTCCTAAGGAACAGCTTCCTGTCTGGTGGAAACCTTCTTTGACTGATAGCTCTGCCCTGAGGTCAGACTTGGGGAAAGCTTGGGCACACGGCTTTGACAGTGAGAACTGTCAAACCCATACCCAGACTGGGACTCCCAGGCTTAGTGATGGAGCCCTCTGGGCATCCATCGAAAGGGAGAACAAGTGCATGGGGCAGGGCTGTGGGGGAGGGGGCCAGCCTGGAAACTAGACTCTTCTCTCCGGTGAAATGGAGAAGGCCCGTCTTCCGTTCTGGGGAGCCCAAGATAGAAGGATAAAGACAGGAGCAACACCAGCCAGGCAGGCATTTCTGGTTCACAGGCGGTGGACAAACACCCTCGTAGTCAACCATCTATTACAATATTGGAGTGCCGGATACTCCTGTAAGCACCAGGGAGACAGGAGACCCCCTACCCTCAAGGAGCTTACAGTCTAGTGAGGGAGATAGACATGCAAATAACTATGTCCATACAAACAAGATTTACATAGGATAAATCGGATACTATTATTTTTTAGATTTTTGCAAGGCAGTGGGGTTAAGTGATTTGCCCAAGGTCACACAGGTCGAATTTGAACTCAGGTCCTTCTGACTCCAGGGCCGATGCTCTCTTCATCGTGCCATCTAGCTGCCCCCTAAACTGGATATTATTAAAAGAGGCAAGATAGCAGAGCCAAGAGGGTTTAGTAAAAGTTTCTTCCTATAAAAAAGTGGGATTTTAATGGAGAAGTGAGAGAAGCCAGGATGATGGAGGAAGAGATGAAGGAAGGGAGCAGAGATGAAGAGGGAGAGTATTCCAAGCATGGGGGATGGCCAAGAAAACTACCAGTGAAGGTGAGTCTTTAGGTAATAAGAATAATAGATGTTAGATTCTGGAATCCTGCCGTCAGCCTCGGGATTCCCTCTCCCTGAGGGATGCCCAAAGCTCTTTAGGAACAAGTCACTGCACAGTGAGATGGCAAAGTGGAGAGAGCAGCTGCCCTGGAGTCAGGACGACACAAGTTCAAATCTGATCACACTTGGAGATGGATGCCATCTTGACTCTGCCCTTTCTCTCCCCTTCCTCCCACTTTCACCCAAGGGAACCTCCTAATGGAGTGACCCTGGGCAAGTCACTTAATCACTATTGACTCAAAATAAAACAAACATGTCATATCATAGTGGTATTGGGCCAGTGGAACTGGGTTCAAATCTGGTTTTGGATGGTCCCCTACCTGTGGAACTTCACCTCTCTGGGCCTCAGATTCCCCATCTGTTAAAGAAAGGTGGGGGTCTTTGTAAAGATGGTCCCCCAGGTCCCTTCGTCCTCTAGATTTGGGGTCCAACTGCTGGAGATGCTTGACTGGGGAAGAAAGAGCCCAATTTTGAGGTTCTGAGGTGAACCTCTGGTTGGGGGCCTGCACTAGAGTTCTCAGTATCTGGACCTGATGAGTTCAGAGTTTGGGGTGCTGGGTCACAGGTAACCCACATACAGATCCAGATAAGGGCAGGAAATCCCCCTTCACAAATATTTCTATATCAAGTTCCTATCTGACCGACCAAGTCCACAGAAGAGGAAGTAAAAGTCCATAGAGGTGAAAGGACTTGGCCAAGGTCATACAGATTACAAGTAGACAAGCTGGGGCTCCAACCTTTGTGGAGTCATCATAGCTTGAGTCCAACAGACCCTTCTCCTTTCCGGGCCATGACTGGTAGATTGTTGGGGACTCAGAACTCAGCCTGACTCCACCTTTTCCCACTTCCTGTCCCATTCCATATTTCTGTCCTCCCAGAGTTCTCAACAGCAGAAAAAATACCAGGCTTTGTCCCAGGTGTGACTGTTATTCCTCCCAGGACACGGGGATCTCCGGTGACTTCATGGGAGACCTTTGGGAGAACAGATAACCCTCTTTCAACATTGTTTCCTTCAGTAAAGGTCATCTGCCCTCAAACAAAGGGTTTGTTTGTCATAGAGACTTTTATATTGCTGGCTCACTGGAGGCAATCACCTGTCTTTTTACTTTGGGAACATGATTTGGAAAAGCTGCAAAACTTGGCTGAGGCAATGGCTTTGCTCCAGGGGTTCTTTCCCAGAAGTCTACTCTTTGGTCATCCTAAGGCTAAGGGAAAGGGCACTCGCTGAATCTGGAGGTAGAGCACCTCTATTTAAGCATCTGCTACTTCCCACCAGGGTGACTTTGGACAAGTCACTATTTCCCTTCACCTGGTTTCCTCCTGTGCCAAATATTAACGGCTCATGTAGTATTCAAAATTGCTTTCACAAAGCACTGTTTTTATTTTATTCATCAAAGAGCAAGCATTTCTTGAGAACCTACTGTGTTTGAGGGCAAGTAAGTGGTACCATATTGCATAGACTCAGCATCCGGAATCCAAATCCAACCTCAGATATTTAGCTGTGTGACCCTGGTCTAGTCATTTCACCCTGTTGCCTCAGTTTTCTCATCTGTAAAATGAGCTAGAGAAGGAAATAGTAAATCCCTCCAGTATCTTTGCCATGAAACCCCCAATGGGATCAGGCATGACTAAAAAATGCTAACAACAATTGTGTTCTAAGCTATGATTCTGTCTTTCTTTGCATCCCTAATCCTTAGCATAATGTTGGGCATATAGCAGGCACTTAATAAATGCATGCTGAAGGGCTTACTGACTAGGTGTTCAAAGACAAAAGGGCAGAATAGTCTCTGTCCTCAAGTAACTTTCCCATTTTACATGTAAGGAAACTGAGGCTCTGAGGGGTGTCATAGCATCAGAGGCATGATTCAAATCTAGTCTCAGACATTTACTAATTATATAATCCTGGTAAGTCTCAGGCCCTCTCTGCCTCAGTTTATTTATCTGTAAAAAGAGGATGATAATAGTATCTACCTCTCAGGGTTGTGAAGATCAAACGAAATCATATTTGTAAGTCAGCATGGAAACCTTAAAGAACTCTATAAAGGTTTGCTGTCACCATCATCACCACTATCTTTTTAAATTTTTATTTGTTTTTTTTTTTTTTGGCAAGGCAATGGGGTTAAGTGATCCTGCCCTCCAGCCTCAGAGTTCCCTCTCCCTGAGGGATGCCCAAACCTCTTTAGGAACAAGTCACTGCACAGTGAGATGGCAAAGTGGAGAGAGCACCTGCCCTGGAGTCAGGACGACACAAGTTCAAATCTGATCACACTTGGAGATGGATGCCATCTTGACTCTGCCCTTTCTCTCCCCTTCCTCCCACTTTCACCCAAGAGGAACCTCCTAATGGAGTGACCTTGGGCAAGTCACTTAATCACTATTGACTCAAAATAAAACAAACAAACATGTCATATCAAGTGATTTGCCCAAGGTCACACAGCTAGGTCATTATTAAGTGTCTGAGGCCACATCTGAACTCAGATCCTCTTGACTCCAGGGCCAGTGCTCTATCCACTGCACCACCTAGATGCTCCCATCATCATGATCACTACCATCATCACCACCACCACCACCACCATTATCATCACCATCATTACTATCATCAACATTCAAACCTCACAGCATCCTAGATCTAGGAATGGAAGAGATGTCAAAAACAATCTTGCTCAAACCCCTCATTTTTACTAAGGAGGAAACGGAGATGAAGAAAGTTGAGGTGATGGCATGGGTCATAAGCATCCGAGCTTGGTTTTGAAATCTACCTTGGAGAGTTCCACCAGATGACATAGTGGATTATATATATGCACAGCTTTTACCAGATTGTTCATTGCCATGGGAAGGGAGGAAGGAATGGAGGGTGATAGAAAAATGTGGAACTTGTAAACTGCAAATGGTTGTCTGTTAAAAAAAACTACTTTTGCATATTATTGAAATTTTTTTTTAAAAAAAGATGACTTTGTGGGAGGCAACATGTTGCTAATAGAAAACACATCAGGAGTCAGAGGCAGAAAGCCTACATTCCAATCCTAACCCTACCACTTACTGCTTAGGTGACACTTGGGCTCTTCCTCACTCTGGGTCTCAGTTTCTCCATTTGTAAAAGAAGGAGGTTGGGCTGGATAAGTATATGTTTTTTATTTATTAACTTGTATACATGTTATGTGTCCCACCTAATAATGATATAGCTATCATTCATATAACACTTACTTTGTACCAGATGAGGCAGCTAAGAGGCTCAGTGAAGAGAGTGCTAGACCTGGAGTGAGGATGACCTGAGTTCAAATTCACTCTCAAACACTTACTAGATTTGATCCTAGGCAAGTCACTCAACTTTTGTTTGGCTTCATCTATTGGAGCAAGAAATGGAAAACCACCCTAGTATCTTTGCCAAGACAATCCCATGGACTTTTGGTTCCTGGGATCACAGAGAATTGAACATGATTGAACAGAAACAAATTGAACATAAAACTAAGTGCTTTATGATTATGTCATTTGATCTTCATAACAATCCTGAGGGTAGGTGCTATTTTTACTATTATTATTATTATCATTCCCATTTTGCAGATGGGGAAACAGCTCAGGTGTCTTGTTAGGGGCACATAGTAGCTGGAGGGTACACGGCTAGGGGCACACAGCTGGAGGGCACATAGCTAGGGGCATGCAGAGAAACTGGATTTGAACTTCTTGGCTTCAGACGTGGTTCTCTAGCCACTTAGATACTTTAGAATAAAAGCTCACTGAGGGCAGGAATTATATATCCCCAGCATCTAGACTGAATGCTAATAAATATTTGTTGGATTAATTTAGAAGCTCAATCAGGACCCCCCTCATTCTATCCTCTAGTCCTGTTCTCTCTCTATCTCTCTGTCTCTCCCCACTCCCAACCCTCTCTGCAAAGTCAGCTCCTTGAGAAAGTCTCTTCCTGTCTTCCCAGTGTAGTAAGAATTGACTCCAAAAAACATCTTAGTTTGGGAGGAAGGACAAGAAAATTCAGAAGTCCCTTGAACATGCACATGATTGGGGTAGAGTTCCTGTCTTTGGTAGAATTCCCTTGTGGTTGTGTCAAATCCCATTCAGCATTTTGGGGACCATTGCCCTGTGAAAGATGCCCTGGGACTCTAACTCAGTTCAAGGGGATCGAATTGCTGCTGCTCAGCAGTTAGGACCAGTGTTGGCACAGATGGGCCACTGCTTTGTTGGCACCATGGGAGACAGTATAGTGAAATAGAAAGAGATTGAGGTTTGCTGCATATCTAAGGTTCTTTTAGTTTTTCTTTAAGAGTCTCCAAGCACTAGGGCCCAAGTATCACTAGTAGGTGATCTTGGGGAAAAACTGAACCAGGTGACATTGTCCTTGGCCATTCTTTTGTGTCCTTCTCTGAGGAGTTGCCCTCTCCTTTGCCCTGACCCATTCCTTCCCTTATTTGTGAAAATACTTAACAGTCCTGGGCCACCTTTGCAAGTCTACCCTCCCCAGATATACCGTATATTCTGACCTCTGCAGACCATCCCTCTCTTTCCTGAATGGAAAGACCCCAGTCTGGGATTCAGGAAACTTGACTTTCCTTCTTAGAGCCTCAGTTTTTTCTTTTATAAAATGAAGATGTTGGGAACTTCTTGGGCATCAAGATGCAACTTCTGAGATCCAAGTCTAGATTTTAAGGGATGATTTAAAAAAATGTTTCCCAGGGGCAGCTAGGTGGCACAGTGGATAGAGCACCGGCCCTGGAGTCAGGAGTACTTGAGTTCAGATCTGACCTCAGACACTTAATTATCTAGCTGTGTGGCCTTGGGCAAGTCACTTAACTTTGCCTTGCAAAAATCTAAAAAAAAATGTTTCCCAGAAACCTTCACTTCTCATCCCCCCTACAGGGCAAGCCATAAATGAAACTACTTGAACATCAACCCAAAGGAGTCAAGATGGGTTGGCTCTCCATTGTCAATTCAGGCACTAGGCCCCGGCCAGCAGCCTCTGGGGACTGGTACTGCTCTTGACCCAAAGGGTGAAGTCAAGCAGAGGAGGTTTGAAAAACTTCAGTAAAACTGGCACAACCCTACTCACTCACCCACCTACCCACTCATTCTCACCTACCAACTCATTCTCATCTACCCACTCATTCTCACCTACCCACTCATTCTCATCTACCCACTCATTCTCACCTACCAACTCATTCTCATCTACCCACTCATTCTCACCTACTCACCCACTCACCCACTCACCACCCACTCACCCACTTCAACTTAATTATCTCACTTTTACTTCCTCAACCAATCACCTAGGTTTCTGAGGCTCTCTGGCAAAGGGGCTTTCATAGACTGTCTATTTTTGGAGGATTTAGCCCAGGTTCTTCAAATGCACAAGTGCATACTATTTGATTAACTAATTAAAAATAAAAATTGGATTTTAAAGTAATGACCTTCCCAGTCACCCTTCTCTGTCTGGAGCTGGGTGATCTCACTCCTCAGCCCATGGACAGGGGGATTCCATCACTGAGATCCAGGAATTCCAATATTACCAAATTATACGAGCTCTCTTTGACGTAAAGAGTGGACATGTCATTCATTTCCTTTTAATTGTCAGGGCCTAGGCTAGTTGCTGGGAATAAAGCAAAAGCAAAGCAGTATCTGCCCACAAAGAGCTTATATTCTGAGATGGTGGCAGTGATGTTGGTAAGGGGAAAGAAGCAAAGAGAGAGAAGGAAATGCAAGATGCAGACAAAATAAACTCAAGTAGGGGATCTCAGCCGGCACCTCATCTAACCCCATATATGAAAGGAGTCCCGACTCACTCATACCCAAGAAGAAGCAAGTATATCAATTTGATTGAAACCGAGTACATGCACTCAGTCTACAAAGAAAATTCTAGAATTGAAACCAGATTATGAAGGGCTTTAAAAGCCTTCCTTTCCCTTCTTTCCTTCCTTCCCCTTCCTTCCTCCCTTCCTCCCTTCTTCCCTGTCACATCGGGTTTCAGCAGGTAGCACCACAGCACCCGAGTTGGACTACACTTAGAGTTGGTCCAGTCCTACATTTTAAAAAGGTGGAAACTGAGACCCTTAGTGAGGTGACTTGCCCAAGGCTCCCTAAGTGGCAAAGATGAGATTCGATTCCAACTCCAAGTCTGGTCTGAATCGATGCTTCATAACACAATGTGTGTCTTTATATTTCTATGTTGGCCAGCTATGCTGCCAAAAGGCTGTCACCTGGCAGCTCCTCCCCCAACGCAGGGTAAACATTCTTGGTAACCTAAGGGAGCCCCATTGGACGCCATACACAAGCTGCCCTTTTCTAGATAGCGTCCAGTTCATCATCAACTTTCCTAACACAGTGGTGCCCAGGCCAGAACAGGTGAAGTCTGGTCAGAACAGAATCCCCATTATGATGGGTGGTGAGGGTGGAGGAGAGACAGAGAAAACCAGAGACAGAGAGACAGAGACAGAAAGAAAAACTGAGGCAAAAGAGACAGAGTTAGGCAGAGATGGAGAAACGGAGAGACAAATAGAGAGAAGGAGGGAAGGAGAAGAAGAAAGAGGAGAATGGGGTGGAAAAAAGAAAAAAAGGGGAATGGCATAGTAAATCAGTCCCTGCTTTCAAGCAATTAACATTGTAGTGGGGAATTTTGGAACTTAGGGAAAGCATCACAACCTAACCCTTTACCTGCCCCTCCTTTGCCAGAGCCTCTCCTTTATAGTCACCTTCCTTCTACCATGTATATGGTTTGTATTCACTTATTCGCGTTTTATCTCCCCATTTGAAATTAATCTCTTTAAGACAAGGGACTTTTCTGCTTTCTTTCTTTCTATCCCCAATATTCAGTACATTGCTCAGCATATAGTAGGTGATTAATAAATGCTCATTGGCTAACTGATCATGTCTGGGGCAAGTGGTATGAAGGGTAACCTTAACTGAAAGGGGAGGAGAAGCACCAATCTCTTGGGGGAGATGGTCCTGCAGGGGAGACAGAGATTCAAGGACCCCATGAGGCTGCTGCTACAGATATGTTATGTATTTCCCCACATCTTGGGTTCCACTGGCTTCAATCATGCCCTAGGATGCCCTCTACACAATTTAGTTGCTCCCTCAGACAGGGAGTCAACTTTCTCCCCCCACCCTTCCCCAGGTCTTACTCCTACCTTGGCTCTTTAAATTTCCCATCCTGAGGTATATTCTAGGCTTCTGGGAAATTCCTCGTTCCTGGATCAAACTCCTGGCCATCTCATTTTCCAGTTCTTTTTTTTTTTAATTGGGTCTGATTGCGGGAAGCTAAAAGGGATCTCTCTTCATTTGCTAACCCAAATGATTCTCAGGAGAGAAACCCACTGCCATTTCAGTGAAGATACAGCAGATCTGGTAGCAGAACTCCTAGAAATCTGGTTAGGCAGCTCGCAGTTCCCATCTGTTCATGGACTGAGCCTTTACGAAGTCTATTTAAGCAGATTGAATTCCCCCTAATTACATTAGGTGCTCTTTTCCAATAAGGACCCTCTACAGGGTCTGGGAGAGCTCACCTCCTACTGTGGGAAACTAATATAATTGTTATCTAGAAACCCAAGCAAGGGAAGGCAAATGTCTAGAGCTCAAGGGAATCTCAAGCCATGGAGTCCAAAGAATCCATTTTACAGATGAGGAAATCAAGGCAAGTAAGTTTTTATCTTGTACCAAACACAGGGACAGAAAGAAAGGCCCCTGCCCTCCAACTATATCCATACCGGATACAGACCTTTATGGATGGAGGGTAACCTTAGAGAGAAGGGACTGGTGACTTTTCCAAGGTCACATGCTAAGTGGAAGATGAATAATTCAAATTCACATCAGAGGATCATTGGGTTGGAGATTATCTAGTCCAATTCTTTCATTTTACAGATAAGGAAACAAGGTTTAGAGCCCAGCTGTTATTTAAACTCAGGTCCTCTCCCTCTCAACCCCACTTTCTTTCCCCCCCCAAACCACGCTGCTCCTAGGACTTTGATTTCAATGATAAAAGCTGCCAACTTAGGAATCCAAAAATACAGGATTCTCTTGTTTCTCTCCCCTTGACCTTGGTCACATCTGATACAACAAAATTTATCTGAACACCTGAAAACAGACAGCCTGAACCCTAAACTCCAGAGAAGGATTTGTATTCATCTTACCTCTTAAAGAATAGTTTCTGGAGGTTTTCACTCAGCCATCCTTGCAGATGAACCAGTCTCTAGTTTAGAGGACCTGACTTGGGAGAATGGGTAACTGGTATGTCTTGCTCTCTTTCCTTTGGAGCTTCTGAATGGTGCCCAGCCCAAACAGGGTAAGGGTGATTCTGAGGGTCATCGATATTTGCTCTGGGACCAGTGGGGTCTTGGGGTATTTTTCTAGGAAATGGAACAGCAGGGTCTGAAATCCCTGGAAGTTCTAACCAATGGTTTAGCATTGTGGCAGGCAATATGGAGCATGGGAAATAGTCCAAGACTAGGAATCAGAAGCTTGTGTGACCTTGTGAAAAATTACTTAACATCTCTGGAGCAGTTTCCTCATCTCTTTCGGTTCAGATAGCCCTTGGGAATTGTCCATAGAGTTTAAGGAAGATTCTCATAAACAAATTTCATATTCCTAATCTTTACAGAGAGGAAAATAAATGGGTTCGACTCATTCAATAAATCAATGAGCATTTATTAAATCAGGTCCTGGTCCTCAGGTCACATTGTATTGGTGGAGACAGTGTGAATTCAGATGAGTATGTAAGGAGTCACAAAATATACATAAGGAAAATTAATACAAGTGGGTATTTTATTTTCTTTTGAGGGAAAGGAACTAGAAGAGGGGGAGGGCAGGGCTCAAAGAAAAGGTAACTACTCTGAATTGGGCTTTGAATGAAACTGTGATCTATAGGATCTTTAGGTAAGATACCATGAGTGAATAGAGAGCTGGCCCTGCTGTCAAGATGACCTGGGTTCGAATTTGTCTATGTGACTCTGGGCAAGTCACCTCAGTTTCCCAGTAACTCTCTATGGTTATACATTAGGGTGGCAATCTGCATTGTTGAAGGGACTTCCCATCCCAGGAATGCTCAACACTAATGATATCATCACAGCTCTATAAAGAAAGGAATCAGTAAAGGTCAGAACTCTTGGCAGAGCTTAGTGTTCCCCAGATTTTTACCTGGCTTTGGGTGGGTCGTTATCTTTCTGTGGTGAGCTTGGGTTTTAGAGAATTTTGGTCATTTTTAGGGCTCTGGTCAGTGGGCATTCTGGGAGGGCATATGAGTTAGGGGGAGAGAAAACCAGAGCCCCTGGAGGCCTTGGGAAACTTCCCACTACTGATTATAATCAGAGATCCTTATAAAGAGAGGGATCAGTAAAGGTCAGAATTCTTGGCAGAGCTTAGTGTTCCCCAGATTTTTACCTGCCTTTGGGTGGGTCATTATCCTTCTATAGGGAGCACATGCCCTCTGAAGCACCTGAAACCTCTTGGACTTCAGAGAGATTGGTCATTTTCAGAGGTCTGGCCAGTGGGCATTCTGGGAGGGCATATGAGTTGGGGGAGGGAAGAGAAAGCCAGAGGCCCCTGGGGGTCTTGGGAAATCTCTAGGGTGTGGAATCATAGGCCTGGCAGGATGAGGCTCTTCCAAAAATAACTCAGTGGCTTTGGGAGGAATTGGGAGGGTCACAGTGAGGAACAACTCTGTTGATGGAAGATATGCTGATAAGCCTGGTCTTGCCTGTTCAAAGGCTGGGTCACCTCTGTGGGTTGCTTGGTTCCTCCCTGCTGGGAATGAATCGTGAGCCAACTCTGGCTTGGTGAACAAGAGAATAGCAGATTTGCACAGGCTGCCCTTTTCCCCATCCTTGATTGGCCTCCCTCCCACCCCCACCCTTACCTGGGCCCATTAGATTCCTCCATCTGTCACTTCCTACCTGGGAGACTTCATGTGAATCATTCAGTCTCTCTGGATTTTGGTTTCCTTCTTCATATCTGGTATACAGTAGGCACTTCATGAATGTTTGCAGATTAATTGAGTCATAAATTGAGGAGATTGCTCCCTCTAGTAATAATCACTTTTCAAGTTTGCAAAACCTCTTTACAAATTTCTCATTTGAGATTCACAAACAACCCTGGGAAGAGGGTAGGTACCATTATAATTCCAATTTTGCAGGAGAAGAAATGGAGCTGGAGACAGATAGAGCCAGTAAGTGTCTGAGGCCAGATTTGAGCTGGTCTTCCATTTTCCAAATTTGAACTCAAGACTTCCTGACTGCAGGTTTATTACTTTATCTGCTGAATAACTAGAGACCTTTAGGGTCCACTCCAACTTGAATTTATCCTATCTATATCTTGAATGCACATGACTGTTTTCATCATTTCTCCCATTAGACTATAAACTCCCTGGCCAGGCATGATTCCCCCCCCCCCCTTTTTTTTTAAGTTTTTTTAAGGCAGTGGGGTTAAGTGACTTGCCCAATGTCACATAGCTAAGCAATTATGTGTCTGAGACTGGATTGGAACTCAGGTCCTCCTGACTCCAGGGCCGGTGATCTATCCACTTCACCACCTAGCTGCCCCCATAATTATTTTTTTTCATCTTTCTTTGTATCCCTGGGGTTTAGCATATAGTCAATTTGACAATAAATTCCTACAATCCTTCAAATCACTATTCAGCTGCCCCTTCCCACACAAAGTCTTGCCTGAGTCCCCTTGAAGGATTTTCCTTCAAATGACTTCAGAGAACTCCCTTTTCCAGAGAATTCTAGAAAAGGGAAGTCAACTTTTGACTGGGGAGTCAGGAGCTCCCTAGAGCAGTGAAATCATTGCTCCAAACCAACCCACTTCATCCATTTTGAATATTTGCTCCAATCCTTCTCCCCTTCTAGCGTCTCCTGTGTCTGACACCTTGATTGATCAGTTGATTGGGTGATGTATACCCTCAGTACAATGGAAGCTCTGTGACTTTGATAGTGAGTTCACTATCCCAGCAGTGTCCCAACAATCCCACCTGAAAATTTTCAGGGTACTTGACATATATTGTTATTTCATTACATCTAACTCTTTGTGACCCATTTGGGGTTCTCTTGGCAAAGATTTTGGAGTGATTTGCTATTTCCTTCTCCAGCTCATTTTACCAGAGTGAAGTGACTTGCCCAAGGTCACACAGTTCATGAGTATCTGAGGTCAGATTTGAATTCAGGCAATGACACCTAGCTGGTATTCTCCATGCCTGGGCAAGTTCCAAATGATGTTTAATAAATAGTGATTGATTGGCTGATATATCATAGAATCCATACTACCCTCCTAGAAGTCAAGTTGTATGTCTCTCCCCTCTGCCCTAGTTCGTGGTTCTCTACCCAAGAGCTGCAAGCGTATGATAAGAACAGGAACCTTTGTAGGATGGGGCCCTCCCCCTGCCAGAAATGGTGAAATAAGGAAGGAAGTTTCTCTTCAGCTGCCTTTGGTGACATCAGTATGTTTGAAGACTAGAAGCCTCTTTTAGAGAGAGAAGGATACAGCACCTCTGCCGAAGCTCTGGCTTCAGCCATCACTTAGAATGAAGACTGGCATGCCCTCAGCTTGTCCACTGAGCCCACTCTTTGAAAAAGAATTGAATGGCAAAGAAAATCCCAGGATCCAAAGCCAGAAGCAACCTCAGTAGAGGCCAATCTCCTCATTCTATACAGGAAGAAATTGAAGCCAGGGATACCAAGGGTCACACAGGAGGGTCCAAATCTGGATTTGAACCCAGGTCTTCTGAATCCAGAGCCAGTGTTCTTTCCACTGTATGAGGAAGGGCCTGGGACCATCTCTTAACCTACTCATTCATTTAGACAGATCAGGAAGATGAGTCTCTCTCTCTCTCTCTCTCTCTCTCTCTCTCTCTCTCTCTCTCTCTGTCTCTCTCTTCCTCTCTCTGTCTCTGTCTCTCTGTCTCTCTCTTTCTCTCTCTCTCTGGCAATTGGAGTTAGAGTCACATAGCTAATAAGTATTAAGTGCCTGAGGCAGGACTTGAGCTCTGGTCCTCCTGACTCCAGAGCCTGTGCTCTATTCACTGTGCCACCTAGCTGCCCCGAGATGAGTCTCAGAAACAGAAAATGACTAGCTTCTGTTTCCATGACCATTAAGTTGTAGCGTTGAGTTTAGAATTTCTAGGTTTTGTCTCAGACGGGATCTGGGTTCAGATCCCACCTCTGATATTTCTTAGCTATAGGACCAGAAGCAATGCCCCCTGGCCAGTCTGAGCTTCAGTTTGCTCTTCCATAAAATAGAGATAATAATAATGTCTGTCTTAGCTGCCTCTGAAGCTTGTAGTTAAAGGTCCCATGGGATAATGTATGCAAAGCACTTTGCACCAGGAGCGGAGGGAACTTTCTGGTGTGGAAACACCCTCCGGTGATAGAGATCACAAATCCCAGAGCAAAGTGTCTGCTACGTTTTGGGGTGGTGGGTGGGCGTCTGAGCTTGTTATTTCAGCAGGGAATTAATAACCATGCAGAAAAGCAACTCGTCCCTCACAGTTTCCGAGGAAGCAGGGAAAGGTTAAAAGATTTGCGTGTCTGGGTCAAGGTTGTTTTTGGAGCCAGGCTTTTCTGACTTTCCAGGCAAGCCCGCCCCAACACGCAGTTTTGCTCCCAATGGAACTCCTTCCCTTACAAATGCTGGCTAATGACAGCGTTTTGCTTGTTTAGTTCTTGGTCCATTTCCTTAGACTCGCTCATTGCAGGGGGCAGAACGGCTCTGCTCCGAAACTTCTAGTCTCCTGGAATGACTTGGGGACGCGCAGAGGCTTCAGAGACTTGCCCAGGGTCACCGGACTAATGCGGACTTGAACCCTGGGCTCTCCGGGACCAGTTCTCCCCACCCCCTACGTGCTACACCCGCTAGTAATAGTGATTTGGTGGGCACCCCCTTGTCCACTTCCCCTCACCACTGAGGTCTCCCCGAACTCCTGCCTTCCCTCCCCTCCAAACTGGCCCCTCTCTGAGCTTCTCCCCCCACCCCAGCCTAGAGAAATGACCGGCAAGGAGCTAGAGTCCACGCAGGGCAGCCTCACGAACCCAGAACCCTCGGTGAGCAGAAGGGAAGCCCCGGGCAGCCGGCCCAGCCCCCGGGGGTACTCACAACCAGTCTTGCCCACGAGTTCCCGGACCTCCTCCGACATGGACTGGGATGAGCCCATCCTTCCAGAAGGGAGCTGGGGGGGAGAGGCTGCGCCGGCTTGGGACAGAGCTGGGGAGCAGCCGGCCGGCCCCCTCCACTCCACCGCCCCGGGGCGCCCCGAGACGCGCAGGGGAGCGCGGGCGCCGGCGGGGAGGCGCGGCGGCCGCTGCAGCGGGGCTGTCCGCTGGTCCTCCTGCCCAGCCGGAGCCGGCGCCGGTTCAGCACTGCAGCCCGGACTGCGCCCCGGGGCCAGCGGGGAGCAAGCCAGGAGCACAGTTACGTGCTTCGGGGGAGCTCCGGCTAATATAGAGACACCCCGAGAGCCCGCCGGGTCCCAGAGCCTGCCGTGTTCCCGGGACTGCAGGAGGCCCGGAGGCGCAGATCTGGAGGTCAGAGGAGGCTCCGCGAAGCTCCTCGGGCTCAGCACGGTCCTGAGACGGAGGACGGAGGAGGGGGAGGGCCTCTCCTTAACCCTTCCCCTTTCTAGCTCCAGATCCTCCCCACTCGGAAAGTTCTAGCCTCCCCTTGGATAACGGGGATGAGGATTGGAACAGAACCAAGAAAGAACCACGAATCCCACCTCCTCATTCTACAGAGGGGGAAACAAAGGCAGCAGCGGGAAGAGGAGGGCGCACTGCCTTTGGAGACCCAAGATCTGAGCTTGAATCCCAAGTCTATCCCTAGCAACCGGGTGACCTTGGACAGGTCCCTTCACTTTTCTAGACCTTAGTAAAATGAGAAGAGGTCGCATAAGTTGCTATATCCTTGGGGTTACAGGTCAAGATTTAGGCTTCTCTGCAATCTGCCCTCCTCCACCTGGAATCAATGAGCCAGGGGTTCGATCTGGGGCAGCTCCCTTCAACCAGTGTAACCTTGATTGGGCAAGTGACTTTGTTTTTTCTTTTTTGCAAGGCAATGGGGTTAAGTGACTTGCCCAAGGTCAGCCACCTAAGTAATTATTAAATGTCTGAGGCTGGATTTGAACTCAGGCCCTCCTGAGTCCAGGGCCAGTGCTCTATCCACTGCACCATCTAGCTACCTTGAGGAACTGACTTTTTTTGTTGTTCACAAGGCAATGGGGTTAAATGACTTGCCCAAGGTCACACAGCTAGGTAATTATTACTTGGCTGAGGCAGGAATTGAACCCAGGAATTCCTGACTCCAGGGCTGGTCCTCTATCCACTGTAATGCCTAGATGCCCTGGAAGTGACTTTTAAGAAAGGTAGCATGCTGTAGCATGATTTTGGAGTCAAACTTTGCATCTGCCACTTACTGCCTGCATGACCTTTGGCAAGTCACTTAGCTGAGTCTCAGTTTTCTTACCTATAAAGGGAGGGAGTTGAACTAGATGATGTCTAAAGTCCCTTCTGACTGTAAGTCGAGGATCTCATGAAGTTCAGAAGAGGGACTTTTTCTAAGTTGTTTACTAGAGGAAGTCAGCCTGGGCACTCCTCCCCCTCCACGCAGCTACCCAGTCTGAGGAGAAGCTATGTGGTGTGATGGAAAAAACAGCAGCATTCTGGGTAAGGCGAACTGGGTTATAGTCCCCAACTTTGCCACTATCTGTTTTTTAAAAAATATATATACATATATATGTATGAATTGTCTTGCAAATAATATATTATAGCAATGTCATTTGTTATATTATCATCCATTATTATAATTAATTTACAGATAATGTATGATATATGGGGAAGCTAGGTGGTACAGTGGATGAAATCCTGGACTCGGAGGCAGGAAAACCCCTTTTCCTGAGTTCAGATCTAGCAATAGGCACTTACTAGTTGTGTAACCCTTGGCAAGTCACTTAATACTGTTTGCCTCAATTTCCTCATTTGTCAAATGAGTTGGAGAAAGAAATGGCAAAACCATTCCAATCTCTCTACCAAGAAAACCCCAAATGGGATTACAAGGAAACAACAAAAAAATATATAATATATCCACATGCATACATGCACATATATGTAAATTTATATGCACATATCTGTTTGTATATGTGTATATATACACACTCTACAAACAGAGATCAGGAGTGGCAAGTGGAGTATACTAGATAGAGAAGCAAATGGAGAGTCAAAGGATCTGGGTTCAAATATTGCCACCACTTTTACTAGCTGAGTGATTTTATTATTTTATAATAATAAATAATTATTTAATTTTATAATAAATAATATATAATGTGCAATATGTTTATTATTATATTTATTATATAGAAAATATATTAATATATTATAATATATAATATTACACAATAAATAATATATAAATATATAATTTGAAATTTTATAATAAATAATTGTTAAATTATTTACCCTTTCTAAGCTTTGCTTCCTTATTTATTGTTAAGATGCCTCAGCAATTGGCTGCCAAATCTATCCTTCCACCCCCCCCCCCTGCTCTCTAGGCCCTTCTCACCTGGAATACTACATCCTGCTCTGGCCTCCTAATTCTCTCCCCACTTCCATTCCCTTCTCTCCAATTCATCTTACTCATAACTGCTAAACTAGGCATCCTTTGCTGTGTTCGACTGTGTATAGTTCTTATGAGGTTATTGTCTTTCTATTTTCTTTAAAATTGGGGTAGGGTGGAAGGATAAATACTTATTAACTGAAAATGAAATAAAAAAAGGGAATTTCAACAAAACTAGACCTGGAAAAACTGGATCATTTGTCAAATATACATTTAGTATCCAATGTCTTGGGTGGTTTCCTGATGAAGAATAAAGAACACATGTCACGATCTGGTGAGTGCAATGCCAAATGGTATAAAACTCAGGACTGTAGCAAAGGAGGGAGTGTTGCATATTAAAAATATTTTAAAGAGTATTTAAAAAATAATAGTTTTCTCAAGGCATAGATCTCTCACTTGCTCAACAGGTTCCAATGGCTCCCTCTTGTCTCTAAACTCCCCTGAGGTTTAAAGGTCCCTTTTCCAGATATATGGAACATTATGTCCTTCATGAACTGTTTCAGCCCTAACAACCTACCCATCCTTCCCTGTACCCAACATTTCACCTCTATCTCCAGGTTTTGGTTTAGGTTGTTCTGTGTTGTGGAATACATTCTTTGCCTCTGACTTATAGAATTCCAAATTGCTTTCAGAGCCATCTCCTCTAGAATCCCTTTCCTGATGCCCCTAGCTAGTAGTGCCCTCTCCCTTGGAAATTACCTTGTATCTTTGGGGTGTGTGAGTGTGTACGTGTGTGTAAATGTTTATTATTTTGTATGTGTGAAAAGGGAGGTAGATGGCACCGTGGCTAGACAGCTGGAGCTGTAGTCAAGAAGACCTGAGTTCAATTTCTGACTCAAATCCTATCTTTGTGAGCCTGGAGAAGTTGCTTAATCTCTGCCTTAGTTTCCCCATTTATAAAATGAGGATAATAATACCAATATCCCAAGGTTGTTTTGGAGAGTAAAATGAAATAATATTTATAAAGTGTTTTGCAAACCTTCAGAAGCTCTATATAAATGCTGGTGGTCAGTCTTCAGCACTCCACCCCAGCCAATAGAATATAAGATCTGAGATCAGGTGCTACTTTGTCTTTGTGTTCCCAATGGTCAGGGTAATAATACCTGGTACCTAGCAGACATATATGTGTGAATACATATATTCATATATCCATACATGGATATGGATCTACACACACACATCTTTATATCTACATATACACATATGCATTTAGAGACACTCATATACATACATATGAATGTCTGTATCTATATAAATGGACCTGCTAATGAATAAATGAATGAATGTAGCAAGTCACTCAACACCATTTGCCTTGGTTTCCCCACCAGTTTCACAGTTTGTCTCAGTTTCCCCCATTCTATTATAAGGACATACCCAGAAAGAAGGGAACTTCTCCACCACACTCAATACTTCTCCATTTGCTATAACTATTGGCTCTTGTGAGGATCAAATGACTTAATAAATGTAGAGTGCTTAGTATAGTGTCTGGGTTGTTTTGTTGCTGGTGGTGGTTTTTGTCCTTGGTTCTCAAAGAGAACCAAAATGGCATCACTATATTGGAATCAAGGTACAGTGTTTCTGATGATCAGACCAATATGAACTCAGAAGGATCTACCACGGGTCAGGCACAAATAGTCCATATGAACATTTGGGTTGGAGATGTCTTTACATTTGTGTACCTCATGTTTCTTTTGAGCTACCGCAATTCTGCTTCTTTCATAGAATACAGCTCTTTCTTCGATGTGGACACACCAAGTTGAGTATCTCCCGTGTAACATTTGTCAAATATACATTTAATATCCAAGGTCGTGGGTGGTTTCCTGATGAAGAATCAAAGAACACATGTCACAATCTGGTGAGTGCAATGCCAATTTGTGTAAAACCCAGGATTGTGGCAAAGGAGGGAGTATTGCATATTAAGAACATTTTAAAGAGTATTAAAAATAATAATTTTCTCAAGGCATAGATCTCTCTTGCTCCAGATGTTCCAATGGCTCCCTCTTTTCCAAAAGTCA
Organism: Macrotis lagotis; assembly: GCF_037893015.1. Taxonomy (NCBI): domain Eukaryota; kingdom Metazoa; phylum Chordata; class Mammalia; order Peramelemorphia; family Peramelidae; genus Macrotis; species Macrotis lagotis. The sequence goes on from NC_133666.1 coordinate 678,502,244, forward strand.
TTTCCCAATTTCTTCAGCGAGACCTTGAGAGTTGTCCTTGTATTGCTTCTTTTGATCTTCATGTGAATGTTTGCCTTGTGTGAGTTTTCTGTAAAATAGCTTAGGCAAATGTTTGTTTGGCATTCAAACAACATGGCTAATCCATCAAGTTGAGTTCTTTGAAGTAAAATTTGATCTGACCAAGGCTTTTGGTGCTGTCAGTTGTGTGGAACATGTGGAAAATTATATCAAAATTTGCTTTTCTGGAAAAGTTCATCCGTATCGTACATCAATTTCATGACGGCATGCTTACTCGAAATCTGGATAATGGATGATGCTCTCCGGCTTTCCAATCACCAGTGGAGTGAAACAAGGCTGTGCACTGGCTCCCTTGTACTTTAGCAAGATGTTTTCGGGCATGTTGTCAGATGCCTTGAATGAGGATGAAAGGTCAGCTACTGTAATGATGGTAAATTATTTAACTTGGAAAGGCTACAAGCCAAGACTAAAGTGGAGGAAAATTTGGTGCATCATTTTTTTGTTTGCAGAGAATTGTGCACTCAATGCAGCTTCTGAAGCCAAGATGCAAGAGAATGTAGATTGATTCTCTGTCATTTGCACTAATTTTTTTCTGACAGTACCAAGAAAGCAGAGGTTCTCTACCAGTTAGCACCATGCCATCCACATGTGGAACCAACAGTTATAGCAAATGGAGAAATATTGAGTCTTGGTGAAGTTCACTTACCACGGTACTCATCTTTCTGAGTATGTCCAAATAGATCATGAAGCTGATGTAAGCATTACCAGAGCTAGTTCAGAGTTTGGGAGGCTCCAAAAGAAAGGGTGAGAGAGAAGGGAGAAGAGATTGCCCATAAATGAAGGTCTACAGAGCTATGTACAAGTTGTGCTGACTTCATTGTTGTATGAGTGAAGCTTGGACAGTCTACCAAATCCAAGCCAGGAAACTGAACCACTTCCTTTTTAATTATCTTGGGAAGATTCTGAAGTTCATCTGGTAAGAGAAGGTACCAGACCATGAACTGAATTGCCAAGCATTTGAACTCTACTGGCATATAGAAAATGCTACATAAATCTTAGCTATTTTTTCTTTTTTAAATTTTAAAAAGGTTTTATTTATTTTGAGTTTTACAATTCCCCCCCCCCCCATCTTGCTTCCCTCCTCCACCCCCACAGAAGACAGTCTGTTGGTCTTTACAACATTCCCGTGGTATACATTGATGTAAGTTGAATGTGATGAGAGAGAAATCATTTCCTTAAGGAAGAAACATATAGTATGAGATATAGCAGAATTACATAATAAGATAACTTTTTTTTTAAACTTAAGGTCTTTGTTCAAACTCCACAATTCTTTCTCAGGATACAGATGGTATTCTCCATTGCAGATATCCCAAGATTGTACCTGACTGTTGCCCTGTTGGTATGAGCAAGTCCATCAAGGTTGATCATCACCCCATGTTGCTGTTAGGGTTCTGCTCATCTCACTCAGCATCAGTTCATACCAATCCCTTCAGGCTTCCCTGAATTCCCGTCCCTCCTGGTTTCTAATAGACAATAGTGACACACATAGACCACAGTTTGCTAAGCCATCCCCCAATTGAAGGATATTCCCTCAGTTTCCATTTCTTTGCCCCCACAAACAGGGCTGCTACGAACATTTTTGTTTTATTATTATTTAATTATGAGTCAAGCGTGAGGATTGGACTACAAGATTTCTAAGGTCCTTATCTAAGGTCCTAAGTCTATCATCTAAGTAACAAGGAAGAGATTGTCCTTTGGGGCTCACCTTTGGAGGTGCAGCTTTCAGACCTGAGGGGAGTCAGTCAGTAGGAGAGCCCTAGATACCTGAACCAGTAGCAGGCCCAGGAGGCTGAGCAAACATGGAAAGCAGTTGTGCCTTCAAGACCAAAGCTGGTCTTCTCTGGCGCCAGCAGGGCTTCCCTGACCTTTTGAGGCATCTGTGAGGTGCTGACCAAGCTCATCATTACCCACACTTGCTGGGAATTCTATTTTTATGACCACTCATTTATTTTTATTGGTTCCTGTGATTTTATTTTACTAAATTATTAAAAAATCAAATGAGTAACTAATGGGGCTTTCATGCTGCCTCCTCCATTCTTCCCTTCTCCCCCAGGAAGGCCACAGAGACTTTGAGATGCTCCTGGGGAGCTGCCTTGTTAAAGTTCCCCAGGAGTAGAGACTGGAATGCAGAAGAGATTCACTTTTTTTGTCTTCATCTACTTTGAGATGTCCTTGGAGGGGTCAGAAAGAAGGTGGGGTGGTTAGGAAGCAAATGTTCTGAGCCAGAGACATAGTGAAGTGATATTAATTCAAGCTCTGGGCCATCCCAGCTTCTTTCCCTCCTCACCTCCCACTGTAGTGGTCCTGGGACCTCCACAGACTCCAATGGCTATCCTCAAATTGCTTGGCTCCCATTTACCTTTCTAGGCACATCATTCCCCTTTATAAGCTCTCCTCTTTAGCTAGACTGGTATGCTTGCTGTTCTCCTCATCTCCCACCTTCACGCCTTTGTCCTGGCCACTCCCCATGCCCGGAATTCCCTCTTTGCCTCAGATTCTTAGAATTCCCAATTTGCTTCAAAGTTCAGCTCGAGTACCATCTTCCACATGAAGCTTCCTGATCTCCCTACATAATCTATTTACTTGAACTAGTTTATGTTTATATAATACTCATCAGCATCCCTACAGCACGTTAAGGTTTGCAAAACATTTTCAAATAAGATCTCATTTGAGTCTTGCAGCAGTTCTTGGAGGCAGGTACGGCCATTATCTCCATTTTACAGATACTTGTCTGTCCTTTATTTTTGAAGAGGACCAATGACGTCACCGGTGACATCTTGACTTCTGTGTGAATTGAAGTGAAGCCAAGCTTATAAAGATAGAGAAAATGAGGGAAGCAGAGATGGAGTGACTTGCCTAGTGACACAGAGCTAGTATGTGTCCCAGCTGGATTTGAACTCAGGGCTTATTTCCTGAGAAGCTGCAAGCTCCATGAGGGCAGGAGCTGTTTTTTTTTGTCTCTGTATCCTCAGTGGCTAGCCTAGATCATAACAACAGTGGATGGAGCAGGAAGACCCTGGTTCAAATCCAACCACAGACACTAGTTGTATGACCCTGGGTAAGTCACTTAACCTACCTTTTCATTTCCTCATCAGTAAAATGAGGATTATAAGAATACCTACCTCCTAGGGCTGTTATGAAAGTCAAGTGAGGTAACTGGAAAATGCTTAACCCAGTGATGAGCATATAAATATTGATTTATAAAGGTTCATATTATCTATATATTTAAGATATTATATTATTTATAAAGGCTTACTCTCTCCTCTTTGTATTGATTTAGAAAGTGACCTCTGCATCCATTGTCAGATCACCTATCTGAAGACAGGGCAGCCTTAATTTAATTGAACAAACTTTTATTGACTGCTGTGACCTAGGCACTTTGACCTATTATAAAATGGTAAAAGAATTAACTGAGCAGGGTTTTGTCCTGGAAGGGACCTCAGAGGCTATTGATGAATAGGAAATATTTTCCCTTGTGCCCTTCCTAGCAAGTGACCATCCATCTCAACATGAAGCGCCAACCTTCACAGGCAGCTCATTCCACCTTGGGACAGCATTCATTCCTAGTCAACCAACAAAAAATTATTCAGTATTTATTTACTGTGTTGAACTCTGGAAATCCAAAAGCAGACTGTTCTCAAAGCTCCCAGTCTAATGGGAGACACAACATGCAAATAACTAAGTACAATTATAAGAAGTTTGGAGTCTGCATAGAGCTTTTTCTCCCATCTACCCATTTTTCCTATTTGCAGCCTCAGGGACCAAGAACACATATTTAATCTCCTTTCACAAGATGAATGTCTCACTTTGTAACCCCATTGGTTTGCACAGTATATAGCGGCATACAGTAAGTGTTTAATGAATGCCTGTTGATGAAACTAGTTTCATATCCCCCCCCCAAAATAACCTTTCCCTCTCCAGATTAAATTAAACACCCCCAGTTCCAGGATGATCTAAACCACTCATCCTCATTTTACAAGTGTCTTTAGATATTTGTCAGAGGGACACTTCGTCAGGAGGAAGGGGGAGAACAATTCTGCTAGGAGAACCCCTAGGATAAAACAGGAGAGCAATAGTCCCACAGTCACTCAATCCTATGCTAATCAGTTGGGGTACAAAGAAAGGCAGAAACTGATCCACTTGTCTCATCCAAAAGTAGGGGATGAGGGTTGTGGCAGGAGGAAAATCCAAGGAGACAGCTAGAAGGACTATTGAATTTCAAAATCTTCAAGGAGGTCATATTTCCCATGGTTGAAGGTTCTGTCCCCTCTCTTCAAAGACCCCTCAATTTCTCCTCCTCTCCCCCAAATGAAGGAGTTACATTGGTAGGTTGAGTCAATTGAAGCTGCCTGGGTCCAATTCCTGGGCTCTTTGCATTACAGGCCTGTCACCAATTCTTCACCTTGCATTTAATGGGGAAATGAGGCAGGGCAGTTTCCCCTGTCTGGGTAATGGCCCTGTATTGTGGGTAATTTGGCACCTATAATTTTTCTCTAGCAACTGGAAGCTTTTAACGGGGTCTTGTTCGATGATTAGCCCTGTTAGTCTAATGCCTGGGAAAAAAAGGAAACTCCATCTCGATCTTGACTTTGCAAAACACAGCCCAACCTCCGGAAGGCTTGGAAACACTTCAGTCTCCAGGCAACTGCCTCTCTTCCCCAGAGAAGCTGATTAAAAGCTTTGGCACAGGCTAGGCTGACACAATTTAGTTATAAGAAAAGACACAGAAACAATGGGTCATAGGACTCTAGATTTACAATGGATGGGACCTCCGAAGCCATCTAGTTCAATCCCCTTATTTTATAGATGAGGAAACTGAGGCACAGAGGGGATCAGAGTATCAGATCTATATCTCAGAGGCCATCTAGGTTATCTGCTTCATTGATGGAGTGACTTGCTCAACACTCTGGGGGAAATATAAAAGCTGCCTGTAATAAATCAATGACATACTTCATGAGAGGCAGCTAGGTTGCACATTGTGGAGAACACCCAGCTTGGAGTCAGGAGGACCTGAGTTCACATCTGGTCTCAGACACTTACCTGGGGTAGTCACTTCACCCTAACTGCCTCAGTCTCCTCATCTGTAAAATGAACCAATGAAGGAAACATCAAAACACTCTAGGATCTTTGTCAAGAAAACCCCAAATGGGGGCTCTAGGTGGTGCAGTAGATAAAGCACCAGCCCAGGAGTCAGGAGGACCTGAGTTCAAATCCAACCTCAGACACTTAATAAGTACCTAACTGTGTGGCCTTGGGCAGGTCACTTAACCCCATTTGCCTTGCAAAAACCTAAAAAAAAAGAAAGAAAACCCCAAATGGGGTCATGAAGAGTTGGACATAATGAAAATGATGGAACAATAACAGATAATGAGAGTCACTAGGGTCGGTGCTCCTTTTATGATACCGTACTGATCATGGAGCCTTGGGATTCTAAGAGCACTAGAGTCATCTAGCCCAACCTGTGCTGAAATGGAATCCCCTCTACAAAAATACCTGATAAATGAGCAGACACCTTTTGCCTAAAGACCTCCAAATGAGGGAGACCCTGCTACCTCCAAAGGTAGGTAGATTGTCCATTATAAAGGATCCTGGGGCAACTTAGGAACAGCTTTGGAACAGCTCTCGGTGCTAGGATGTTTGACACTAAGACAACAATCTGTCCTTTTGCTGATTTTAAGTAAGGAAAGTAGGTTATCTCTTTTACCTGATGGCTTGGAAGCAGTGGTGTTGTCAAATACCTTTAATTCTTGCTGCTAGGGAGGAGCTCTGGAGTCAGGCTACATTTGGGGGTCTACGCTAAGTTTGAAACCAAAAGGATAAGACCCTGGAAGCAGAGAGCCACCAGGTTGTCTAAGGAAAGGTCAATTCTTCTTCAGGCTACTGACATCTGTGCCCCCAAATACTGGGAGAATCTGCTATGTCCAGGGAGTGGCTACTGCCCTTCTAACTTGGGTGAGACAAGGAGACCCAGTCCCAAAAAAACCAAATATATGAAGACAGTTATCATGCCATGTCTTTCCTAAGAGTTCTCTTCTCTAGGCTAAATATACCTAATTATTTCGATGTATCTGTGTATAATATGAAAACTATCAACCATCAGGCAGCTGTTAAGGACCTACCATGTTCCAACACTGGGCTAAGCATTAAGGATACCACAACTCATATAGAAGTCTCCATCCTCAGGGAGTTTATTATATTTTTGTACCTCTTCTCGAGAACTTTCAACATCCTGGTTGTCCTCCATTTTATCAATGACTATCCATCATAGGGTGTCCAGAAGTGAATGCAATAGAATATAAGTTAAAGTAGACTTTAAACTCCTCTAAGATAAGACATTTTCATTTTGTTTCTGCATCTTTAGCATCTTGCACAAGGTCTTCTACAAAAGTGAAAGGGTGTTTAAAAAGTGCATTTTTAAAAATAGGTCATAATATTTCATATATGTTCTAATTAGGGCAGAATGCAGCCAGCATGATGGACCTACAAGCTATATCCTTTTTAATTTGAGTATTTGATTATATTTTGATATTTTAATCTTCCCTAATAGGAAATTTGGGAACTCTAAGCTGAATGTTTGGTGAAGTCCTAGAATAAAATGAGGTCCAATACCTTTTCCCACCTTTGTTCCTCTCTTTACCATCGTAAAAGATCTTTTATTCCTTTCCTCCTCCTCTTTGTCGTCCTTCACCTCCTCATCCTCCTTCTTGTTCTCTTCGTTTCCTTCTTCCCCTCTTCCTCTCCTTCTTTCCCTCTCCTCCTCTCCCCTTCCTTTCCTTTCCCTTCTCCTTCATCTCTTCCTCCTTTTTCCTCTTCTTTTTTCTTCCTTGTCTTTTGTTTTCCTCCCTTGATCTTACCTCACAGTCCTAATATTTCCTAATATGAATGTCAAACTTCTTCCTTGCAGCAAAGAAAAACAGTGAAGTAGGGTTAAATTGGAGTATTCCACATTCATAGTCCATCATCTGCCTCCTAAGAAGACAGAGACTATAGCCGCCATCATCTCCCAGCAGCCAAAATTGGTCATTATATTTAGTCCAAGTTTGACTCTTTTTGTGTCATTGTCATTTGCCCCATAGTAGCTAAGGTCTGTACTGGTATTTTAGTTCTGCTTTCTTTGCTCTGAATTAGTTTGAATTAGTTCTTTTGTCTGTTAGATTATTACTATTGGCTTTTACTGACTTGTGATTCACTAAAATCCTGAGATCTTTTTTCAATGAAGAACATGAATTATCATCTAGCTGCATGTTAATCAGCATGTCCTTCTGATACTGTTTTTTTTTTAAATCTAAGTGTAAGAATTTATATTTATCTCTATCAAATTTCATTTTTAAAGGATTTAGTCCAAGGTTCTTTGCCATCAAGGTCTTTTACCCAAAGATGGTAAAGAGAGAAACAAGGGGCAACTAGGTGGCACAGTGGATAGAGCACCAGCCCTGGAGTCAGGAGGACCTGAGTTCAAATTTGACCTCAGACACTTAATTATCTAGCTGTGTAACCTTGGGCAACTCAACCCCCATTGCCTAAAAAAAATACCTCAAAAGAGAGAAACAAAGATGGGGAAAATCTTCATTTTATTCTGGGACTTCAATAAACTTCATCAAACATTTAGCTTAGCATTCCCAAATTTCCTATTAGTGAAGGTTATAACCAAACAACTAATCAAGTAATCAAAACAAGCATTTATTATCTTCTTAACATTTAAAAATTATAGACTTGGTAGTCATCAGCAAGCATGGGCATTCATCTTCCCCTTTCCCAATAGAGAAAACCAAAGTGTTCCAAAAGATCCCTTGACTTTTATCACACTTCATTAATGGAGCTATAGTGATTGTCAGACAAGGTTCTTTTCTGATGTCTTATTCAAAAATCATCTTTTCCTTCCAATGTCAGACTTATTATCAGGGAGGACCTAGAGTCAAATCCTGCCTCTAATACTTTCTGACATCTCTGAGACTCAGTTTCCCCATCTGTCAAATGGCAGTGATCATAGTTCCTACCTCACAAGGTTGCTGAGATGGTCAAGTGGGTAAAGTCATATGTGTAAAGTGTTTTTAAAACTTTCAAGTACTATAAAATAGGAATAATTGATTATTATTATTATATAGAATTGATGTCACTGTACATCCAAAAAAAATTTTCCACTACTGGAAAAGTTTGTTCCCTTGTCTCTGGATGCCTAAGACTGAAAGAGATCCCAGAGGGCTTCTGGGATGGCCCTGCTAACCATCATCCTATCTGCAAGGTCATAAGGACCTCTGCTCTTTCCTCTCACTCTCAGCCTCTTACAATCTGCCTTCTTACCTTATCTTTCTACTGAAACTGCTCTCTCCTAAGTGATGAATGATTTCTTAGTTGCCCAGGCCAAGGATCTTTTCTAAATCTTCATCTTTCTTGACATCTCTACGGCCTTTGACACTCTTAATCACTCTCTCCTGCTTGATACTCTCTTCTCTTTACATTTTCCAGACATCCCTCTCTCCTGATTCTCCTTTTTTCTCTCTGACTGCTCTCCTCTGCTTCCTTTGGTGGATGTGCCGTCAGACCATGCCCTTTAACCATAGGTGTCTGTCAGGGTTCTGTCCTGGACTCTCTTTTCTTCTCTCTGGTACTGCTTTACTTGGTGATCTCATAGTTGGTGTAGATCTAATTTCCATCTGTATGCTAATGGTTGTCAAATCTGCCTTTCCTGATCACTCTCTTCTGACCTCCAAGCTTGCATCTCCAAGTGCCTTTCAGATAGCTCAGTCTGGATATCCTGTGGACATCTTAAACTCAACATATTCAGAGCATAACTCATTATCTTTCCCTCCAAACCTTGCCCCCTCCCCACTTCCTAATTACTATTGAGGCCACAGTTGTCTTCCCAGTCCCTCAGACTCACAACCCAGGAGTCATCAGGGACTCCTCCCTATCTCTCAATCCTCAGATCCAATATGGTACCAAGGCCTACCTATGTCACCTTTCTTTTAGGGTTTTTTTTTTTGCAAGGCAAATGGGGTTAAGTGGCTTGCCCAAGGCCACACAGCTAGGTCATTATGAAGTGTCTGAGGTCAGATTTGAACTCAGGTCCTCCTGACTCCAGGGCTGGTACTCTATCCACTGTGCCACCTAGCTGCCCCTCTACGTCACCTTTGAAGCATCTCTTGATGTATATACTCTTGTCTCCTTTGACACTGCCCCTATCCTGCTGTAGACCCTCATCAGCTCATGACTGGACCATGGGGCATCTACCTGCTTCAAGTCCCTCCCTACTTCTGTCTATCTTCCAATCAGCCACCAAAGTAATTTTCCTGTAGCACAGGGCTGATGCCCATCCCTTTACTAAAATCCAGTGGTTCCCTATTGCCTCCGGGAGCAAACTTTCATACCCTCCTACCTTTTCAGTTTTCTTATACCTTACTCCCATTGTGTACTCAGTATCCATGATACTGGCTTCCAGGCTGTCCCATGACCAAGGCACTTCATTTCTTCTCCAGTTATTTTCACAAGCTTGGAATGTGTTCTGTACTCATCTCCTTCTGACTTTCCTATCTTCCTTTAAATACCAACTAAAATCCCCTTTTCCTCTAGGAAACCATTTCCAATCCTTAATTCTGCCTTCCCTCTTTATTTTTTGTTTTGTTGTTCAGTCATTTCCATTGTATCTGACCCTTTTGACCTCATTTGGATTTTTTTTGGCAGAGATACTGGAGTGGTTTATCATTTCCTTCTCCAGATAATTTTACAGAGGAGGAAACTGAGGCAAGCAGAGTAAAGCGATTTGCCCAGAGTCACACAGTTAGTAAGTGTTCAAGGCTGGATTTGAACACAAATCTTCCAAACTCCAGGAATGGTGCTCTATCCATTGAGCCACCTAGCTGCCTGTTTTGTTTACTTTCTATTAATATTGTATATAGTTATTCTTTGTATGAATTTTTTTTCATATTATCTCCTCCATTAGACTGTAAGCTTCTTGAGGGTTTTGCCTCTTTTTTCCCCCCACTCCTGCACTTAGCCCAAGATCTGGCCCTTAGTAGGTGCTTAATCCAGGTTTATTGATTGGTTGTTTGATTGATAGCCCCCTACCTCTTGGCAGAATTTCTCTAAAAATAATTCTAGAGAAACTATTATGAAGTTATAACTCTCCAGAGAAAGCAATTCTATTCCGAGTCTGCTTTCGTCTCCTATTACTCAGAGCCAGGAAATGTTCCCTTTATCTCCCCTAAATCCGTTTATGCTACAATTGAAGGTCTTGGTTCTTCCCTGGATGGAGTTAAAGGACAGACAGTCACCAGTTGTACTTTGCAACCTTTGGGGAAATCGCAGACACATCTTTCCAGATTTTCCTCCTCGAGACGAGGCTAAACAACCCAAGACTTTAAGGATAAAGTTGAGGGCATTTATTTCCAGCCAGGACCTTATGTCCTTCTCTTCCCCTCAAGAGATACATAATAGAGAATAAAAAGCCATCAGCACTCCATTCTCCCTCCCCTTCTCACCAACTTTTTCCCCCCCTCTTTCTTGGACCACTCCAAACACACACACACACACACACACACACACACACACACACACACGCATATATATATATATATATATAGATATAGATATAGATATATATATATATATATATAGATATATACATGGGCACACAGACACATATATACATACCCAACATACCTTGAGAGACCCTGGAATATTTTATTTTTTTAATTTATTTTTAGTTTGTTTTAGATAGGCAACTGGGATTAAGTGACTTGCCCAGGGTCACACAGCTAGTAAGTGTCTGAAGCCAAATTTGAACTCATTTCCTCCTGACTCCTGAGCTGGTATGCCATTCACCGTGACACCAAGCTGCCCCCTCTTCATCCCCTCCCCAAGAGAATTTTGAAAAGAACTTTGAATTCAGAGTATCTAAGTTCCCCTCCCAGAACCATAAGCTCTGAAGGCCTTTGGTTGGCTGAGACTTTAAGAGGTTGTGGATGCCAATCTAGGCAAACCTCCACAGGGAACCACCTGACATAGCACCCACTAAAACTGGTCAGCATTTGGGGAATGGGGTGACCCTAAAGAATCTCAGGTGTCCCCCTCTCCCCAAATCTTCTCTTTTCCAGATTTGGGTCAGCCAATCTTTGTAAGACATAGTCTCCAATCTCTTTCCCTCGCTAGTCCTAAGACCCTAGATTTAGAGCTGAAAGGGACCTTGGGGAAGGGACTAGTTCAAAGATCCACAAGGAGTCACATTGCAGGTCATTGATTTGGGTCTGGAAGGAACCTGAAGAACCAAGCTATTTCAGTCTCTTCATTTTAAGGATGGGGAAATGGAGGCCAGAGAAATCAAGTGACTTGCCCAAAGTCAGTAAGTAGCAGAGCTGGGATTTGAACACTGGTCAACTGACTCCAACTATGATGCTTTGTCTCTACTGGAAGGGTCCCAGTACCTTCAAACGTGGCCCCAGAACTGAACACATGACTTGGGATGAACAGACTCTTCTTTGTGATACCTATTAGTTTTGTAATCCTGGGCAAGGCTTAAACCTCTTGATTGCCTCAATTTTCTCATCTGCAGAATGGGGATAATTATATTTCTCAGGGTGGCCATGGGGGTTTGAAAGAGATAAGGTAGGTAAAGAAAACTCTGAAGCCCCATAACAATGCCAAGCTTGTGTGATGTCCACAACGCTTTTGGACACTGGTTCAGAGGGCTCAGTCCCTGCCACTGCTGCAGCCTGGGACCAGAGGGCATAGACTGCAGAGGTTTGCAGTTCTGTGGGCAGGCTGATTGGCTGTCTAAAAATAAAAGGCTACTGCTCCTGGGCTAGGGGCTCCTTAAAAGGCTTGCTTTCTATTATTTATATAATTCTAAAGAGCGACACATTCCAGGAAATAGCAAGGGGGGTGAAGGGAAGGAACCCCACAGATCGGTTCCAAATGCTGCATTACATGGAAGGGGAAAGTTGCAAACAGACTGGAGGAGCAAAGAGATGTATCAGAATGCCAACTTCTATTTTAGTCTCCCCATCGTCCTCCGGATGACAGGGCCTGGGATTTCTCAAGCGGTAGAAGGATATAAGAGGGGAAACCAGTGATAATACAGTTAAAGAGCCTGCCAGGAGCTCTGACTCAACGGGCTTTCATGAAACCTAGGCTAATATGGATGTTTTTGTCATTGCTTTTGGGGACAATGGGGAGTGACCAGGAGTACCTTGCTCAATCTGGCATCAGAAAGACCTGGCTTAGAGTCCTGCCTTATACTCTAACTAAGCAAAGTAGCTGACACATAGCTCTTAATAAATGTTTACTGACTGTGTGACCCCAGCCAAGTTATGCCACTTCTCTGGACCTCAGTTTCCTCCCCTGTAAAATATGATTCTGGTGTCAGGGTTTGGATTTGATGATGACCTCTAAGGCTCCCTATGATCCTATTTGATCTTCAAAGGGAGCAGAGAAAGGATACCCAGAGAATTGAACACAGACCTGGGCCAGAGGTGAAACAGGGTACACACCTGGTCTAGACTTTACTCTCTGGCCCCCAAGGCCCCACATATGGTCACTGGGGAGAGGCAGTGTCAAAGTGTGGAAGGTATTCTTGGAGAAAGAATCACCCAATGGAGGAATTTGGGAACAAATTGGTAGGGAAAAAGGAGAATCATGGAGTCTTGGGTGGGGGGGAAGCAATGAGAAAGTCACAAAATGGAAGAATAAACCTTGACCTTTCCCTCCACTTCTATTTTTCAAATTGTGCAAGTGTGGGGGAAAGTAAGGTTCACCCTAACTTTGGAGTCAGGAAGTTGTGCTGTTGTCCCATGTTCAGTTTGAAAAAGGAAGAAAAGAAACAAGCCCACTGTGTGCTAAATACTGGTCTAACAATTAAATATCTCATTTGAACCTCACGACACTGGGAGTTGGGTGCTAGCTTGATCATTCTATTTTATAATCGAGGAGACTGAGACAAACTGAGGTTAAGTGACTTGCCTAAGGTCATAATAGCTTTAAGAGTCTGAGGCTGGATTTGAACTCAGGTTTTCCTAACTCCAGGCTTAGCACTCTCACCTAATTGTACCAACTAGAGGCATTATTATCCCTGTTTTGTAGATAAAGAACCTAGGGTTCATAGAGGTGTAATCATTTGTCCAGATTCACATGGTTAAGTAAATATCAGAGATAGGATTTGATTCTCCACAGAGAAGGATTTTCTTATGTTTTCTCTGATATTCCTACCTTTTCTTTCAGTTCTGTTCTGGAGACCTTAGTTTCTCTGGTTTAGAAAATGGAGAAATCCCACTGGAAAAAAGTCTTCAAAATTGTCTGCAAATTTCTATGATAACAATCTAGGGAAGTTGATGCAATTCTGTTTAAACGCTGATCTGATCCTCTGTGTCTCAGACTCATCCTCATTAGAGCACTGAAGCTCATTATCTCACTTGAGCCTCCCAACAGCCATGTGAGGCAGGTGCCATGGTGGACCCCATTTTATGATGAGTAAACTGAGTCTGAGACATCACAGCTAATGATAAATGATTAAAGCTTTACAGGGAGTATTAACTCTGCTTTCATTTGATCCTCTCATTTAGAATGAGGATAACAGTGCCCAGATCCTGTGATTGTTGTGTGGATCAAATGAGATGATGTTTGTAAAATGCTTAGCAAACAGTAGGTTCTTAATAAATGTTTGCTTGTTGCCTTCCTCATTACATATGGAGAAACTGAGGCTAAGAGAGTTATGTGACTTGGATAGCCTCATGAAGTTAGTAGGTGTCTAGGTGAGATTTGAACTCAAGTTTTCCTGTATTCAGGTCCATTGCTCTATCATGTGATTTAGAATTGGAAGAGACCTTAGAAGTCATTATTCAGGGGCGGCTAGGTGGCGTAGCACCAGCTCTGGAGTCAGGAGTACCTGGGTTCAAATCCGCTCTCAGACACTTAATGATTACCTAGCTGTGTGGCCTTGGGCAAGCCACTTAACCCCGTTTGTCTTGCAAAAAACCTAAAAAAAAAGTCATTATTCAAATCTTCTCACTTTACAAATGGGCAAACTGAGGCCAAGGTGGAGAAAGTGGCTTGTGTAGTCACACAAGAAGCTATAATGAGAACAGTAAAACTCCAATTCCAACTCAGAAACGAGGACCAAGGCTCACACTAGTTAGTTTTCAGATGCTCCATTCAGGTTTGTCTCACCTCTAAAAGTACCCAAAGACTGCCTAATAGACAGTGGACAAGTCTACCCCCTCCCACATCTCCTCTGGGTTTCTGGGGTTACCGTCAGTTTGAGTGAGAACACGTCTAAAGCCTGGGAGTCAGGGCCTTAACTATAAGGTAGCATCCTCCGAGAGGAGGCAGCCCATCATTTGGTCCTGCCTCATTAAAAAAGTCAGGGCTGACCATTATTGCAAGGGCAGCAGAAAAGAGAGAGTGGGGGAAGACCAGTTGGGACATGCAACAGGAATATGGGTTGTCTGCCCTTCACTGTAATTTAACCTCTCAGGAAACAGTTATTCTGCACCCACAGACCGGAGACCCCCTCAGCAGCAGCAGTTATCTGCTGCTTCTGTGGGTTGGGGGTGGGAGAGTAATAACTATGCCATCCAAGGTCAATTATGCCCTTGTTATGCTGACTCAGGGGGTGCCATCCGGCTGTCAGCACACAGCCAGCCCATCAGCCCCATCGTCCCCCGTCTGCCTCTGCTCCCACTATTCGGAGTTGTCTACCTCTTCCTGCTCCCAAACCAAGCTGCTTTTGTAAAAGATGCTAGTGGGGGCCTACAAAGACCAGTCGACACTAATCAGAAATGGCATTGGTTTTCTCCCCTGCTTGAATAAAGGCGTAGGGATGTGAATAAAACTTAAAAGAAGGCTCCCAGCTGTTTCTATCAGGATTTTTATTATTTCATCTTTTGGATAATGGGTTTCCCTGTCTGGCCTAGAGTGGACTTGCAGCAGTTCTGATACTGATGGGTTTAGAAGCTTTGATGGGCTTTGTTTCCAGTGTGGGGAAGTTTGTTCCTTTGTTGGCAGGTGGGCGACTCTTGTTTCCTGGGGGCTCCTCATATTGGCATTAGACTTAACAGCCTGTTGGTTATATAGACACTGAGATCCATCGGTGTCTCAATTTCCACAGTGGTGGAGATAACAGGCATGCACCATGATCATGCCTGACTCTTTCCATGTTCTTTGAGTACTTCTGCCTTGCATCTCTCTCTCTCTCTTTTTTAGGTTTTTGCAAGGCAAATGGGGTTAAGTGGCTTGCCCAAGGCCACACAGCTAGGTAATTGTTAAGTGTCTGAGGTCAGATTTGAACTCAGGTACTCCTGACTCCAGGGCTAGTGCTCTATCCACTGCGCCACCTAGCTGTCCTTACCCTGCATCTCTTATGAAGGCAGTAGGTTTAGATATTTGGAGAAAAAGAAGGAGAGGAATGCTAGAAGAGAAGCTTCTGGATCCCTGGCCAAACCCCAAAACAATGAGAAACCAAGGCAAGGGTTAATTACTCTTGCTGAGAAGGAGATGACTATTAAAAAAAAGACAAATTGGGGCCCTGAGACCCATTTTCTGAAGAACACACACATACACACACACACACACACACACACACACACACACACACACACACACACACACTCCTACTCAATCCTACAAGAGTTGGGGGACTGTAGACATTTAAGGACCAAACTGTAACTGGTTGACTGAAGGGGACCTTAATGATCTTTTCACCAGGTGATCTGAACCTTCCTGGATTATGGTTCCCTTTGACAATATGGGGAAGCCAATGGATCCCTTCTCAGAATGATATTTTTAAATGCGTAAATAAAACATAGAAGATTATCAGGGCAATCAATTATACAGAAATATAGTCATCGTTTTATAAAAAGAATTCATGGATTTTAGGTTAAGAATGTTTTATCTAATTCATCTTTCACATTTTACAGTTGAAGAAACAAAGGGATGTGGGGTAGCTAGGTGACATCAAAATGGACAGAGCGCCAAGCCTTGAGCCAGGAAGATTCATCTTCCTGAGTTCAAATTCAGCCTAGGATATTAGCTGTGTGGCCCTGGGCAAGTCATCTGATCCTGTTTGCCTCAGTTACCTCATCTGTAAAATGATCTGGAGAAGGAAATGCCAAACCACTACAGTATCTTTACCAAGAAAACTCCAAATGGAGCCAGAAAGAGTCAGACATGACTGAAAAATGAACAAGAGTTAGGCTAAAACTTGGGTCTTCCAACAGCTAGCCCCAGAGTTTTCTTCCTTTTGTTAGGAGTCTGATTGCTTGAGCTTGCTCATCCTTTCACAGGGATGAGTCCTCCTTTAAATAACTCTTATTTAAAGAGAAGGGTCTGTGAGTTCTTTGATAAAGGGAGCAATCAGGTAAAGAAAATCCTTCTATCAGGGTAGGTCAGGCAAACTGTAGCTCACAAGTCAAATAATTGTTCTTAGCTTTGCAGGGCCATACAAAGATAGGTGATCATCCAAATCTGGAATTCATAATTTGGCAATCAATTTTGTCTCATCCCCACACTGACCAAAGGATCTGAAGAATGACCAAGAGCCTGCCCACTGGCATCTCCATCTTCTTACAACATTTAAGCAGATACTGACCTAGGAGCAGCTGTCTCATTCATCTAAGCAGCAACAATATTCATCCTGAGATGCTTGGCTTCCAAAACAAGTGAACTGGATGGGGGGGGGAGTGGAACATTTCCCAAAAAGGCATCTTTTTTTGAAGCTGAGATAACTCTGTAGGCAGCAACATGATTTAAAAATTGAGGGTGATATCACTGGGTGTCAGTTCTGGTGCCTGTTTTAAGTAGATAGAGGGATTGGGATCTGAGACTGGAGCCTTCCTCCCCCCCCCTCCGTTTCCTCACTCTTCTCTATCAGGCTGGTTTGAGAACAAAAAAAAAATCTGATTCCTTATAATTTGCCAGACTTGACAATAGCCATTTGCTTAGATAAATATTCCTCTAAATAAATATTCCCCTCATGTGGGATGATTTCATTCACTTTATCACTACTGTTGTGTTGTGGCCTTTAAGTCTTGGAATCTTAGAGTCTGAAAATTGAAAAAGAAGTTCACTCAAGAGGACGATGGAGAGGTTTGGGGAAGCAGTCTATAACCCGGAATGAATTAGGCCAAAGACAGCAGAGGATATCAGTTGAGAAATGTGTAACTGGAAAAGAAAATGGTCTGGTCACACGGTGAGAGTGAGGGACCACTGATGGGCCATCTGTGAGCTTGCCTGGTATCCAAAAACCATCAAAGAGACAGTAAAGAAGGTTTTTAGGTTAGAGCTCTGGGATGCTCTGAGATGACCTTATGGGAGGAAAAAGTGAGACTCTCCTAGGACGGACTGTGGGCGGATTGTGATCTGCATGGATGGAAGTAAGTAGGAATGGATTTGAGCGTATGGGCCCTGAGAATGTTGTGGAAATTTGTAGCCTATTTTTCTGGGCGGGCAAGATTTTGGCATTTATTTACAAGGACAGACTAACTGTTGTTGTTCAGTTGTTTTTTCAGTTGTGTCTTGACTCTTTGTGACCCCATTTGGGCTTTTCTCAGCAGAGAAACTAAAATGGTTTTTCATCTCCTTCTCCAGCTCATTTGTCATAAGAGAAACATGAGGCACACTGGGTTAAATGACTTGCCCAGGATTACACGACTAGTCAGTGTCTGAACCAGATTTGAACTCAGAAAGGTGAGTCTTCACAACTCCAAGTCTGGCGCTCTGGGCACTCTGGTGCCACTTTTGTACCTTCAGTGACATGATATAGTGCTCTAAGATTTGGATTTAAATGTGAGCTTCTTGAGGGCAGACACCATGTTTTTGCCTTTTTTCTATTATAGTAAACATTCATTATATGCTTGCTGACTTGACTTGTAAAGCAACAATTTTGTATTTTATCATTTTGAAAGCTTTTCCTTTCTCTTTGAATCTATATTCACTCCAATCACTAAACCATCCTGCTTTGGGATAAAACTTTGACCTTTGAGCTAAGCTACTGCACAGAACAGGTCAGCAACTTGGGTAGATGCCATTTATTCATCATCTCCCCAATCCCAGAGATTAAACAGTCTCATCATTGTTGGACACTCCAGATGCCAATAGACATGGCACAGTAGAAAATTGGCTGGAGTCAGGATCAGAGGATCTAGGTTTGAATCACAACTCTGACACTTAACTACTGTGTGATCTTGGGCCTCAACTCCTTAAGCCTCAGTTTCCTCATCTGTAGAAATAATTAATTTATGATACTCAATAACTTTCCCTTATCCTCTATTCTGAATAGATCTTAAAATATTTATATCCATGTGTTCAAAATTTGGATATCTACATGTCTCTATATGTTCTTTATTTAAGATGTGTGGATGATGTGCGCCTGTTCACAACTCACATTTCTATGGTGGTTTAAGGTGTATGACACACTCTCTTTCTAACAGATTTGGGAGTATTATCATCCCTGTTTCAGCAAAGGATTTTGAGGCTCAGGAGGATAAAGATGACTTACCCAAGATCACATAGTTATTAAGTGCCTCAAGTGAAACTTGAACTTATGTCTCCTGACTCCGTCTGGGACTCTCCATTATCCTAAGACTTTAGTCCCAGGAGTGACCAAGTGGAACCATGTGACCTTGGGTATATCATTGCAATTCTGTGCATTGGGCTCCCTTTCTATAAAGTGGGTTTTTCTCTGTTGCTCTTCTCTGTTCATAGGTAAAGTATATAATAGAAACATACTTCAAAGTCACATTTTGTGTGAGGGAGGTCATAAAATGGTAGAGACAAATGAGATTATGGGATGATGGAGATGGACAAACAGGAGGTTATGGGAAGATATAGATAAATATAAGGTTATGATAGGATGATGGAGACAAACTGGACAGATCCAGACCAACCCCATTTTGAAGATGAAACTCTGAAAAAGTGACTTGCCTAAGGTAAGGGAGATAACCAGGTTTCTCAAAGGCTACCCAAGCTTTGTTGGGTTCTACCAGGCTGGAAAAGTTAGGAGTGTGGTCCTGGTGGCATATTGTTTGTGTTCTGAGGACAAGATTTAAAAGTCCAGATAGACTTATCACCTTGAGTCTGACAACATGGGAGTGAATTCTTCAGCCATGGAAACATGTAAAACAAAGAAACATATTGAATAAATCCAAGTCAGGCCTGTCATACAGTAGGTTCTTCATAAATGTTTATTGTTGTATGATCGAAGTGGCCCTCGGTGGTGAGCATCCTCCTTCCCCTTCTGTGATGATAGTATCAAAGTGGTGGAGGCAAATGGACAAAGAGTATGAAGAACCCCATAGCTTTTAATCCTTCTAGAAGCATTAACAGTACTTTTAATGTGAGTTCGTTGCCCAGTGACCAGTGAAATACCATACTTCTGGAGGAATTGGATCATATCAACCTTGACATTCTCCTGATAGAGGAAAACAGAAGATAAAAGGAAGGCACAGCTACATAGGAGGGTGGCAGACAGAGTCCCTTTGGAGAGGCAAATGAGCAAATTGGCAGAGCTGGATTGATTGGGGAATTCAAAAAACAATCAAGAAATAGCCTTTCAGGGGACACTTTGATCATCTTGGAAACCCATGCTTATGAGGAGTCAGTTGCTGTCCTTTGTGCTCAAAGGAGGACTAAAATGGCATTACTATGTTGGGGTAAAGGTACAGTGTGTCTGACTGGCCAATTAGATCAGCATAAGCTCCAAAGGCTCCACCATATAGACTACCATAAAGATAATTGCAGCTTGAGGCATCAGTGGACAGAGCACTGACCATGGAGTCAGGAGGACCTGAGTTCAAATGTGACCTCAGACACTTAATAGTTATCTAGCTGTGTGATCTTGGGCAAGTCACTTAACCCTATTGCTTTACCCCCCCCCCCCAAAAAAAACCATAATGGCAGCTTCTGTGCTAACCGGCATATATTATGGAGTACTGAGTTTGAGTCAGATACCCTGGGTTCAGACTTTGCCCCTTCATGTCACATTTGACCTATGTCATCTGTCTCAGTTTCCTCATCTGCAAGAGTTTGGAACTTCAGGGTCTTTAAGGTCCCTTCCAATTTTAAATCTATGATGAAGAAACATTCAATGAAGAATCTGATAAGCCCCCCCTCAATAAAATCAATATATAATTTAATTCTTGAGTGGCTTCATTGCAAAGATGGTCATAGGTAAGGAACAGAAACTCATCCTGGACAATATGACTCAGTATTGCTATGAAAAACTTCTAAATCTACTCACAAATTTTACACCCCCCAAATTGTGAATGTTTTGTTCAAGCAGGATAAAAGATATAGGAAGCCCTATAAAAACATACAATAAAATAAAACTTACTATATGTTAACATAGGAAAAGACTAAATACTGAGGTGGGTGTCTTTACTGTAACAATGGTCTGGCCATCAACTAGGAATTGCAAAGATAAAAATCAATACCACAGTAGAAGAAGAAATAAAAATGAGAGCGTATGGAAGTGATTCAAGTTTTCTTGATGGGCTTTCTCAGGTAGCAATGATGATGATGATGATGATGGTGATGGTGGTGGTGGTGATTGTGATGATCATAAATGCTTAAAAATAACTCTAACTTATTTACATAAGTTATTGATACTGGAAAATGGAAAATGGATCAAAGGATACAGGAAGAGAAAATAAACCATCATTGACAACTAGCTGACTAAATGGATAGAGCTCTGGGCCTGGAATCAGGAAGAACGGAGTTCAAATTGGGCCTCAGCTGTGTGACAATCTATTGGAGAAGAAATGCCAAACCATTCCAGTATTTCTGCAAGAAAATCCCAAGGATCTTATTAGTATACTTTGGTTCACAAGATTGCAAAGAGACAGACGAGACACAACTGAATGAATGAATAACACTGTGTGCTAAGTTATTTTTTAAAAATTTTATCTCAATTGATTTTGACAATATTATTTAATTCCATTTCGATCTTGGATAGATACTATCATATTACCAATGCAAAAAAGTATTTCTTGGTGCATCTAGATGGCACAGTTTATAGAACACAGGCCCCGGAGTCAGGAGTACCTGAGTACAAATTTGATCTCAGACACTTAATAATTACCTAGCTGTGTGGCCTTGGGCAAGCCACTTAAGCCTATTGTCTTGCAAAAATCTAACAACAAAAACAAAAACAAAGCAAAACAAAACAAAAAGTATTTCTTAAGATTATAACTTTAGAGTTAAAAGGTAACTCAATTAAACTTCATTTAATAGATGAGAAAACTGAAATTCAAAAATTAATTAAAATAATGAGGAAGAATCTAAAAAATGTCTTAGCCAGCAAGCATTTGAGCTTCTAATCAGCAGACAATTATTGTAATAAAAGACAATGTAAGGTTTTAAATGTTCCTTAGATCACATGGAGGAGGATGGGGAAGGATAATGTAAACAATACTGATTTCAAAAACATCATGTGGAAGAATGCATGGAAAACTGGGGAAGAGACCTAATTAAGCCACATTAAAATGATAATTTAGAATGAAATTGGAAGAATTAAAATCAGGGTGGAAAGGGGTTACAATTTCTATAATAAAAACTATTTTCTCCATCAGAGACAGGAGCCATTACATTTCGATGCTAATCTCACAGAGCTTGATATGTCTACAAGGAAGGAGGAATGACAAGAAAGAAATCAAAGAAGGGAAGTATCACTGGACCAGCCCACATATACTTAGAGGAGGGTAGGACTAAGATAATTAAGATGGCAATATACCAAATGCTTAGGAAAAATTCTGGGCATCTTTATTTTCACCATAGTCATCATCATCACCACCATTATCATCATCTCACCACCACCACCACTATCATCATCACCATCACCACCACCATCATCATCACCATCACCACCACCACCACCACCACCACCACCACCACCACCATCATCATCATCATCATCATCATCATCATCATCATCATCATCTTCACTACCTAAGAAAGCCCATCAAGAAAACTTGAATCACTTCCAAATCATATGACTGCTTTCTCCTCTCTTAAAAAAAAATTTCTGAGAATAACTTACATGAATACAAAGTCTCCCTGATGAAAATATGAGAAGAGCAAGGATTTTATAAATGATATTCGACACCACCCTATATCTTTCACTGGATTGAGAGGTACAATGGAAATATGATAATTACTAGTGTTGATATTTGATATAATTGAGTAAACACCAATAAGGCCTTTCCGATGAATATGTTAAAAATGTTAAAAAATTCAACAGCTTGAAAGACAGAATGAAGTACTTTTGATTATCCTCTGATATCCAGCTTGGCGTAAAACAGGTAGACAGGCTCACCAAAGGTGATGCAATTTGCCATTGTCATGAAGATGTTTAAGGTGAAGCCCAAATGTCAGAGGTGTTTGATTCTGTCTGTAACACTGCATATTGCATCAAATTGAGAGCCTCCCAAATGAGATAAATGACCCCTTAAGAGGTTTGACCTGACAATCAATGCAAGAAAAAAACAAAGGGATGAAGAATGCTTGCTGTCCAGATTGTGACATGAAGTTGAATGGGCACCCCAAAAATAGATATAGATAGATGATGGATGGATGTCTAGATGGATGAATGGATGGGTGGGTGGGTGGATAGTGAATGGATAGATGACGGATGGATGAATAGATGAATGGATGGATGATAAATAGAATGAACATGAATTAAGTTATTGCTTTGTCACAGGCACCGTGCTAAGTAGCCAAACAGTCCCTGCCCTCAAGGAACTTGTCCATGGAAGAGGACAATACATAAGATGGGGTGGGGTACAAGCATGGGGGCATGATGATGTGCAGGTTTGGGCTCCTGCAAGATAAGTAACAGGTTCTCCTATCAGAGTACAGGAATCCAGAAATAAAATCCAAGTTGGGGAAGCTTTAAGTGGTTCTTGTTTCCTCCGTTCCTCTAATAGGGAAAATTCACTGATTCAAGGTTAAAAGTTGGGAATTGGGGCATTTTCCCCTAAATGCCCTAGTTGCTCTAACTATTCCGAGTTCAGATCAAGGTAGTTCAAGGGAGTTGGAGGGCAATGAGCTTACTTGGAGAGTTCAGCCTCCTTTCACCAAGGCTTTCCCCATCTTGTTGCCAGTTTATACTTCACAGGCTACATCTAAACTTGGGGTTAACCCACAGCTGGCAAAAAATTGTTGGGAAGGAACAAGACCCTAGAGAATGCTGTATCTGCTTGGCTCCCATTTCATCTAGAAACCATCTCTTATTTTCTTTCTTTTTTTAAAAATTAATTAATTATTTATTCTTATTTTGTACAAATAATGTTTTTTATACATTGCTAAAATATTCTTGTTTAAGAGTAAACATAATACTCCCCCCCCCAAAATATGGACCCGCATGAGCAACAAAGGGGAGAGGAAAAAATTAAAATAATAATGATAATAATGATAATAATAATAATAATGATGATGATGATGATGATGATGATTGTAGGTATGGCCAGGTGGCACAGTGGACAGAGCACCAGCCCTGGAGCCAGGAGCACCCAAGCTATTCTCAGTCTTAAGAGCATACCCTCTGGGGGCAGCTATGTGGTGCAGTGAATAGAGCACCAACCCTGGAGTCAGGAGTACTTGAGTTCAAATCCCACCTCAGACACTTAATAATGACCTAGCTGTGTGGCCTTGGGCGAGCCACTTAACCCCACTGCCTTGCAAAAACTAAAAAGAAAAAAAAAGAGCACATCTTCACCTTTTAGAAGTCTCTAGATATCAGCATGTTTTTCCTAATTTGTTTAATAAATGATAGAGGTTTTCTGTTCATCAGATTCCTGCCCCCTCCAAAGCCTGAATAATCTTCTCTATGTCATCCCAACAACTTTCAGATCCAAGGGATGCTTAAAAAGACAGCGAACAGGTTTGAGGATTCTTTTCTAGGTGAGGCCGTTAAAGCATGGGGAAAGGATGCTTGTTATCTAGCAGGCTTCCTTATGATGATGATGATGATGACACTGAGATGGGAAAATATTCTCATATATATATGAACATACATACATAATGCGCACATACATATAAACAGATACATACAGACTTATATATGTGAGACACTTAGTCCACAAGATCTGGAATCAAATTCAGCTTCATCTACTTCCTAGCTGTATGACTCTGGCAAGTCAATCCCTTAACCTCTGATTATCTGACAACAGGAATCCACTGAAGAAAGAAATGTGCCCCAAAATGATCGTGAAGAGTTGGTCATGATTGAAATGGCTCAACATGTTTGTATGATATGTGTATCCCTGTTCGGACATTCTGTTGTGTTTGAGCCTCCATGATGGGTTTTCTTGACAAAGATACTGAAGTGGTTTGCCACTTTCTTTTCCAGTATGTCCCCATTTTACATATGAGAAACTGGGGGTGGCTAAGTGGCACAGTAGATAGAGCACCGGCCCTGGAGTCAGGAGGACCTGAGTTCAAATCTGACCTCAGACTCTTATTAATTACCTACCTTGGGCAAGCCACATAAACCCCATTGCCTTGGGGAAAAAAAAGAGAACTGTGGCAAATTAAAGTGGTCATACAGCTAATAAGAGTGTCTGAGGTTGGATTTGAACTCAGATCTTCCCTACCTCTGAACTTGGTTCTATTCACTGTTTCACCTTTCTGCCCCTAACTTGATGTTACTTGTATTATATTCAATCTACATATATATATATATATATATATATACAGCTCAGCAAGAATGATAGCAACAGCTCATATTTTTATAGCTTGCTAAGGTTCATAAAATACTCTTCTCACAATAACCTTTGCCCACATGACTGTCCCCATTTTACAGATAAGGCAACTGAAGTCCAAAAAAGTCCATTAACTTGCCTATGGTCATACTGCTAGAAAGTAATGGAGCTGCCCTTTGCATTAGCTCTGGACTCTAAGGTGAAACTTCTGTTTTAGAAAGGCCAAAAAGGCAAATGGGGTTAAGTGGCTTGCCCAAGGTCACACAGCTAGGTAATTATTAAGTGCCTGAGGCCGGATTTGAACTCAGGTCCTCCTGACTCCAGGGCCAGTGCTCTATCCACTGCACCACGTAGCTGTACCAATACATACCAATGTTATATTTAATCTATATGTAACATGCATTTCCACATCTGTTATGTTCATATATACCCATACCCACCAATGTTATATTTAATCTCTACATACAAACATACATACATACATACATGCACTCCAGCCATTTTTCCTTTCTTCAGTTTCTTATTGCCCCTTCACTTAACCTGGCAAGGAGAAGGAAATACCTCAGAGGGCTACAGCTCAGCAAGAATGATAGCAACAGCTCATATTTTTATAGCTTGCTAAGGTTCATAAAATACTCTTCTCACAATAACCTTTGCCCACATGACTGTCCCCATTTTACAGATAAGGCAACTGAAGTCCAAAAAAGTCCATTAACTTGCCTATGGTCATACTGCTAGAAAGTAATGGAGCTGCCCTTTGCATTAGCTCTGGACTCTAAGGTGAAACTTCTGTTTTAGAAAGGCCAAATGGCCTCTAAAATGCTGATTGGGAAACCACACACTATATATATATATATATACTATATATATATATATAGTATATATATATATATACACAGACAAGCATACCTATGTTATATTTATATTACACACTTAATACATACCAATGGGTTTTTTTTTAGTTTTTTTTTTTTGCAAGGCAAATGGGGTTAAGTGGCTTGCCCAAGGTCACACAGCTAGGTAATTATTAAGTGCCTGAGGTCGGATTTGAACTCAGGTCCTCCTGACTCCAGGGCCAGTGCTCTATCCACTGTACCACGTAGCTGTACCAATACATACCAATGTTATATTTAATCTATATGTAACATGCATTTCCACATCTGTTATGTTCATATATACCCATACCCACCAATGTTATATTTAATCTCTACATACAAACATACATACATACATACATGCACTCCAGCCATTTTTCCTTTCTTCAGTTTCTTATTGCCCCTTCACTTAACCTGGCAAGGAGAAGGAAATACCTCAGAGGGCTACAGCTCAGCAAGAATGATAGCAACAGCTCATATTTTTATAGCTTGCTAAGGTTTATAAAATACTCTTCTCACAATAACCTTTGCCCACATGACTGTCCCCATTTTACAGATAAGGCAACTGAAGTCCAAAAAAGTCCATTAACTTGCCTATGGTCATACTGCTAGAAAGTGATGGAGCTGCCCTTTGCATTAGCTCTGGACTCTAAGGTGAAACTTCCGTTTTAGAAAGGCCAAATGGCCTCTAAAATGCTGATTGGGAAACCACACACTAAGCTGATGTTAAAGAATAACATTTGTCAGTGAATTAGAAAGCATAATTCTGAAAAGGAAGGGGAGCAAATATTAATTAAATACCTACCATGGGCTAGACACTATGCTAAACACTTAATAAATTTTCTCATTTGATCAGTGAAAGACCAAACAGTTAAGGTGAAACCTAATTATCTTTCTTTCTTAGCTCATTTTGTCTGTGGAGAGAAATTATTGTTGTTCAGTTGCTTTTCAGTCATGTTCGACTCTGTGACCCCATTTTAAGGTTTTCTTGGTAGAGATTCTGGAGAGATTTGCCATTTCCTTCTTCATTTATAGATGAGGAAACTGGGGCAAGTTGGGTTAAGTGACTTGCCCAGGGTCACACAGCTAAGTGGGCGAGGTTGCATTTGAATTCAGATCTTTCTGACTCAAGGCCAGGGCTCTACGCCAAGAATGCAGAGAAGCATTCTCCCTGGTAATTTTGATCAAGTATTTAGCCTTTTAAATGTTCCATTGTGATTAAATTTAGAATCATGTTTCAGTAGAAAGGTAAGAATCTGAAAGAGAGTTTGAGTTTTATGATGATGGGATCTTAGGTTTCGAGCTAGATGGAACCTTTGAAGTCATCTCTACTAATCCCAACATTTAACCATGAGCCCACTGAGGCAGAGACAGATAATGTGACTTGCCCAAGGTCACACGGATAATAGTTGACCCAGTCTTTCTTTAGGCTAAATTATCTTTCTCCTGGATCTCCTTCTTAAAACACTAATTTTTTTCGTGTTCTGACCAGTCCTCTGGCCAGCTTAGAGTTTATCCAGATGCCATATTTCTTGTCATTTCCCGTATCTGAAAAATTGTCTGGGCCAAGGGGAAAAGGCAAATCACTCATTTTGGGTCACTGAGAATAACACTAGCAAGACAGTGGTAAGAAAGAGATTGAACTGATTTGGTTCGTTTTTTCAAAAGTTTGAGTCTACTATTTATTTCTCCCACCTGAAGTATTCTTGGCTTGATCACAGCCCAGCTGGGGCCACTTGGGAAACATGACAGCCTACTTGTCATAGCGTGTCAACTCCTACACAGAACTTTCTCATTACACGGAGTGACCTCAATATTGAGAATTGTCAGCTGGGCTTGCTGTAGTGATTGTTTTTGTAAGAAAAAACGCCTTTTGTTTCCCTGATCCCCAGTGTCACGTTTTGCCTAGCTGGTTCTGGAATATTGGGAGGGAAAAGAAAACCTCAAACAAAAGAAGGGGAGTCAGAGAAGTCGGATGAGAAGACTGACAAAGGGAACAGATGGCTCTCCTCAGCCGCATGTTCCTACAGCGCTGTGGAACCCCAGGATCTAGGTATTTCCAGGAAAACTTCCCTACATGACTCAGAATAAAAAGAGCCCCACCAAGGATTCTGCATGGGCTAGAAATAAGAGAGGAGACTTGAGAGTGGACCAGAGGCTCCTTAGACTTGAAGCAACTCAGACCTGCTTGGTATGGGTATCCCCTCTGCCACTGCAGGTTTGGACCCTGCTATGATTAGTATCTACTCGCCAGGGTTTGCTGGGGCCAAGTATTTCACCCATCCACGGCAAGTCTTGTGAAGAACCCTAGGATAGACTACACTTATGGGCCTATACTCAAAATCCTTCTAACTTGGTAGAATCTACAAGGATTTAGTGGCACAGGTAGGAGAAGGAATGAGAACGGGGACAAGTGCTTATTAAGCCTACCATATACCAGGCATTCCCATTTTAAAGATGAGGAAACTGAGGCAGACCAGGGTAACGTGACTTGCCCAGGGTCACCCAGCTAGTATCTGAAGCCAGATTTGAACTCAGGTCTTCCCAACTCTAAGCTCAGCACTCTATCTATCGGCACTAATGAGCTGCCACCAGACGTCTCCCACTGGTCTTGGCATTATTGTTGGCTTATGGCAATTATAGTATACCATTTCACTGTTGGGGAAAACCTCTGGGACTGAGACTTTAGCTCTCTTACTTTCAAAAGTGACAAAGACAATGAGGTTGACTCACTGAATAATTCAGAGGTGTTTGAGGCTTCTGCCTCTTTGGTCCCTTTGGCTCCCATCCATGCTGCCGTAGGTATCAGACGACTGCTAAAGAGAGGAGCGCAAGAGTTCATTGGGGCGGCCTTCTAAGCTCCACATGTTGGTGTTTCGATTCTCCTGTTTTTTTGAAGAAGCAATTTCCATTGCTATCTTCTGTTTTTATCCAAACTTTTATCTCTGTATATCCTCCCCTGATCAGCAAGCTAAGGGGGGAGAGACGAGAGAGAGAGAGAGAGAGAGAGAGAGAGAGAGAGAGAGAGAGAGAGAGAGAGAGAGAGAGAGAGACAGAGAGACAGAGAGAGACAGAGACAGAGAGAGACAGAGAGAGACAGAGTCAGAGAGCCTGAGAGAGAGACAGACAGAGAGAGAGAGACAGAGAGACAGAGAGACAGAGAGACAGAGAGACTGAAAAACAGAGAGGTACAGGAAAACAGAGACACAGAAACAGAGAGTGAAAGAGAGAAACACACAGAAAAACAGAGAGACAAAGAGCCAGAGCCAGAGCCAGAGCCAGAGTCAAGAGAGACAGAGAACAAAGACAGAGAGAGAGAGAGAGAGAGAGAGACAGACAGACAGACAGACAGAAAAGAATTTCAGTAAAATGAATCAACCCACCAACAGTCTTAGTGTATACAATATTCTATGGCCTTTGCAAGGAAGGGGAGGGTATTCACCCACTCTTATTAGTGTTTATCCTTCATATAGTCAATTATTTTTCATATTTTCATAGAAACTGTGGATCTTCTGAATGCCTGTGTGTGTGAAATATGTGCCCAAAGGAACCCCTAAAGGACAAATTGTAGTCATGAGATTTTTCTGAGGGGAGGATGGATTTGGGAAGAGGGTCTGAGCACTTTATAAGCACCTTCTTATGATACATAAAGTGCTTTGGGGACTTTTACATTCTCAATACGATGATTCCCCAAACGATCCCATTCCTCTCAAATTCTTTATTCCTGAATTCAGAAAGACAAGGAATATCCAAAAGAAGGGATAAGAGACCATTGGGGTGAAGACCCCACATTTACTCACAGGGCCTCGGTCTCTGAAGGGACCTCTGGCTCCATGTGTTCTCTTTTCCCCACTCCCAATTTACATCTTACATGTGCTAGACTCTATAGGATAACAGAGCTGAGCACTAGACCTTAGATTCCCTCTGCTCTGACATCAGCCCACCCTTTTGCCCTCCCACTATGACTTTCATTTTATCCCTGGGTTACCTAGATTAAGTCACACAGACAATCCAACAGCAAAGTCAACAAAAACGTATTAAATTGAGTACTGAGTTAAACCTGTAGCATGCAAATGCCAGCAAAGGAACTAGGATTTGAACCCAATATTTTGACTTCAGTTTCACTAGGGTTTCACACCAATTTCCCCCCAAAATGTGAAACAGCTACAGGATGTCATAGTGCACAGAGTAAGGAAGCCTGGAGTCAGGAAGACCTGAGTTCAAATCTAACATCAGAAACTTATTGGGTGACCCTGGGCAAATCACTTACCCCTGCTTACCTCAGTTATCTTATGTTTCAAATGAACTGGAGAAGAAATCTTTGCCTTCTAGGTTCTTTGCCAAAACCCCAAATGGACATGGATAATTAGAAATGATTGAATAACAAGAACGACAAAAGGTCTTGACTCTGGACCAAGTTTCTGCAAGAACTCACCTGTATTCAGTGACTCACTGGAAAGGGGAAAAAATGTATTTTTCATCAGAGAATAACCTGAAGAGAGGACTAGATTCAATCCAGAAGGTTCCTTTTTTAAAATACCTTTGAATTACTTAGTGAGTCGACTTCATTGTCTCTAAAACTTGTGAAAGCAACAGACCCAAATCTTTCCTATAGGTTTCAGTCAACTGTGAACTGGGACATCATAATAGCAATAAAGTGATAATGATTCTAAGACTGAGTGGGAAAGGGGAAAAGCATAAACATCTCCACATCTCTTACTCTGTGCCAGAGAACTGAGAGACAGAGAGATAGGGAGAAAAAGAGACAGAGAAAGACAGGAAGACAGAGAGAAACAAAGAGAGAGTGAGAGACACACAGAGAAACAGAGAGAGACTATTATTTATGTCTATTTTATAGTTGAGGAAATTGAGTCAAACAGAGATTAAGTGACTTGCCCAGGGTCACACAGCAAATAAAAATCTGAGGCTGTATTTGAATTCAGGTCTTCCTAGTTTTAGGCCCATTGCTCTATCTACAGGACCACCTGAGTGCCACCTAAGTGGGAGACGCTTTGCCCTACTTGCTTGTCAGCCAGCAGCCCTAGGTTAGGGGAAGACAATTCTCTTTTGTTCCAAGTCTCATTGAATGTAGGCTGGGAAAACTCAAATGAGTGAGGTCCTTAATTTAGAGATGATTTTTGCAAAGCTATACCCAGTCTTGCACAGCATGACTTTTCTAACAGGTTGCCACCATGTGGATTCTGGGCACAGGGTTCTGAAGAATGTGGTGAGTAATGGATGGCATAGCATTTTACATCTGAAGTGCAGCGTGTTCCGTGTCATGAAAAAGAGGAGGGAAGGAAAAAGGGAGGGTGAAAGAGAGAGAGAATGAAAGAGAAACAGAAAGTGAGAGAGAGACAGAGAGGAAGCACAGAGACAGTTGAGAAAGATGAAGAGGAGAGAGAAAATAGATTAAAAGGAGAGAAGGGAGGGGAGAGAGAAGCTAGAGAAGGGGGGATAGAAAGGACAGGAAAGGAAGAAGTTTGAAAAGAGAGAGGAGGAGGAAGAGGAGGAGGAGGAGGAGAAGGAGGAGAAGAAAGAGGAGAAGAAAGAGGGGAACAGGAGAGAGGAGAGAGAAATAGGTGAAAGGGTAGACATCTGGCTAAATGAGGGATTTTTACAGCTAAAGGGAAATAACGAAATCAGAAAATAGGGAGCCTAGAGGCAATTTCTCTTTTCCCTACTCTAAAAGCAAAACCACAAAACTGAAATGATGAAAGTTGTAACCCAGAGTTGGCAATACATTTTGATTTATTCTGAATAACTCTATAGAAAAATGGAAAATGACCCTCTTTGCCTCATATGCCAAAGAGGAGCTCTAGGGTTCCTTAGAGAAGAAAACACACCTTCACAGGCCTCTTTGGAATTAGGCACCAGCTGCTCATAACCAATTGCGTGCAGCCAGATGGCTGGTTACCTAGGTCACCCTTCTTTTTTTGCTGTGAATAGCTCGCTCTTCTATTTGCATCAGAGCCATTTTTGAGGTTGGGCATTGTTCTCTACCAACAAATTAAAGAGCCTTTAAGGCCTGGGATGCAGAGTTTCTCTCCCGAGTTGTTTTCCAGTCTTTTCTAACTAGTTCTGATGAGTCACCCAGACTGCACCCCACCTAGACAGCAACAATGAGATCAGCCAATTGCTACCAAATTAAGAGCAAAACACTTGCTCCACGTCCTCCCCCCCACCTTCAACTCCGAGCCATCTGCTCGTCTCCTTACCGTGTTCACCAAAACACTGAGAGAATCCTACCCACCTCCTACACAGCTCCGGGATGGCAAGGATCTGCCCCAAACATGCAGCTCCCAGACCCAGGACGAGACCTTTCTGTACACCAACAACACGCTCTTCCCCGGTTCCGTCACCCCCTTTCCTTGAACTCGGAATGCTAACCCTGACTTGGACTGGAATAACCCAAAACTCAACATAAACACAAATGGTTCCAAAAACTTGAGTAAAGGGAGTTATATTGACCTTAACAATAAATTGAAAAGTTGAAGATTAAAATTAAATTCTTTTTTAAAAAAAATAACGTTCTAGGTTAGAGTTTCCTAACCATTTTGATGTCCAGGATCCTTTGATGGTCTGGTAATGCCCAAGACTTCTTCTATGAAGAAGGTTTTTAAATGAATAAAATAAAATATGAAGGAAATTGTATGAAATTATTATAGTATTTATATAGTATAGTTATATATTAGAGTATAAAATACAGTTATCAAAATATTTTAAATATAAGAAACTCAATTTACAAGCTTCTAGTCTAGCTGATGATGTTTGTCCTTTGTTTTTTTTGTTTTTGTTTTTTTTAGGTTTTTGCAAGGCAAACGGGGTTAAGTGACTTGCCTAAGGCCACACAGCTAGGTAATTATTAAGTGTCTGAGACCGGATTTGAACCCAGGTACTCCTGACTCCAGGGCCGGTGCTTTATCCACTAGGTGGCAACCTAGCCACCCCTTGTCCTTTGTTCTTGAAGAAGAACCATGACATCAAGGGAGGTGATGCCATGAAAAACAAATGAATTGGATGGAGTGAGGGAGTACTGTGCTAAGTCACTAGTCTCACTTTCTCCTCTTGAGTCATTTGACCCTGATTTGAGGCAGAGTTAAGTGACTTACCCAAGGTCACACAGCAGCTGTGGTTGGACTCAAACTCTAGTTCTTCTGACTCTAAGGCCATTGCTCCCAGCTCAAGATACCAAGAATCCAGTAACAACTTATTGTTAAAACATTTTGCTTTAATAACTATAAGGGCAGCTGGGTGATAAAGTAGATAGATAGCTGGGTCTGGAGTCAGATTCATCTTCCTGAGGTCAAATCCAGCCTCAGATCCTTACTATCTGTGTGACCCTGGGCAAGTCACTTCACCCTGTTTGCCTCAGTTTTCTCATCTGTAAAATGAATTGGAGAAAAATCACAAATCACTCAAGTATCTCTGCCAAGAAGACCCCAAGTGGGCTCATGGAGAATCAGATATGATTAAAATGCGTGAACAACAAAAAAGCAACTTATAAAGAGGGCAAAAAGCTAGGAGAGACATATAATTCTGATTATGGCACCAAATAAACCTTTATTAAGCACCTACTATGTGTTTCAGGATACAAGAAAGACAGATGATAGTCCCTGTCCTCAAACAGCTCACAATTCAAAGGGGGAGACAACATGCAAACAACTAAGTACAGTAAACATGCTAAATTAATTGGCCATTTAGGGTAAATTGGATAAAATTGGATAAATTGGAGATAGTCAACAGAGAGAAAGCTTTGGAATAACTGCCATTGAGAGACAGAGAATCAGAATCGCAATCTCCCAGCTTGGGAGGAATCACACAGGCAGTCTATTCCAATTTATTGGTAAGGGGCTTTAGCAAGTTTGCTTGGAGATCTGGGGTGACCCACTACCTGTTAGTAGCATTAGGAAATTTTTCTTATTAAATTAAGATCTACCTTTCTGCCACACTCAGCCAAATTTCTTCTAAATGATAGCCCTTCAGATACTTTGGATCTGGATCTAGAGGTAGTTACAAAGGGGCGTGGTGCTCATCTAATTCAGTGATATAAAACTCAAACAGAAATGGAGAACACTAAATCATACATAATGATCCTGGCAGGGGCTGCATAATGACATAGAAAACCACGTTAGCATTATCTATGTTCTGTTGTATTTTTACTTATTTTGTTAAATATTTCCAATTATAGTTTATTTTGGTTCTAGATGTTTGATCCCTCTGTCCATTTTGATATCTCCTTTCCTTTTACAGATGAGGAAAATGAAACTCAAGTCCACAAAGCTAACAAGAGTCACGATTCAAAATTTTGTCTTTTGATAGTAAATCCAGTATGATGTCCACTGTCCTTCATGGTCTCTCTGCTGCCCTAAAGACAGCTATCATTTCCCCCATAAGCTTTTTTCTTTTCTAGGCTAACCATTTCTATTAGTGCTTGGTGTCAAGGATTTTCATCACAGTGATCATTCTCCTCTCAATGTCCTTCCTGAAACATGGCACCAAGAACTGAACACAATACCCTGTTTGTGATCTGAGTAGAGAGTACAACGAGACCACTGCTTCCTATGCTCTGGACACCATGGTTCTCTAAGGGCAGCACAGGATTCTGTTAGCTTTGGAAGCTACCATTTTGTACACATCTTGTATGTACCCATCTCTGTATACATTTGTGTCCCCCACTCAAATTTAAGATCCTTAAGCTGATTACAGGGATTGGGGTCCCCCCTTCTCCTTCCCACCCATGTCCCTATCCTTTGGCATTGTATCTGTCATTAGTAAGCACTTAATAAATGTTGATTGCTTGAATTGAAAGCTAAGAAAAGACAGGTGGTTTGATTCCATAGTTTCAAATAAAGCTATTGAGGATGGCTGTAGCTAGTATAGATCAATCAGGGAACTGAGATCAAATATAAATGAGAGGTTCTTGATTTGACATAAGGAGAACTCTAATATTACCAACAGGTAGGGGGGTCATCCAAGATCTCCAAACAAGATCACTGCCATAGTACTAAGTGAAAATGTAGATTCATTTTTTTTCTTTCTCCTTTTGCCTTCTTTCCCTCCCTCCCTCCCTCTCTTCTTCCTTCCTTCCTTCCTTCCTTCCTTCCTTCCTTCCTTCCTTCCTTCCTTCCTTCCTTCCTTCTTTCCTTCCTTCCTCCCTTCCTTCTTCTTCCTTCCTCCTTTCTTCCCTTCCTTCCTTATCCTCTCTCTCTCTCTCTCTCTCTCTCTCTCTCTCTCTCTCTCTCTCTCATCTGTCAATCATCTATCAATTTATCTGGAGTGAATTCTATTCATTGACCCCAATGGACTTTTCAAAATGAGACATGGGATCAGACTGATAATCTGATGAAAAAACAAATCTAGTTTTGTAACTTTTTCACTTATAAATGGTTCACCCCTAAAACAATTCGGACAATATTGGCAAAAGTTTGACATGGGTTATACTTGTTCCAGTGAATAAGGGGATCTAGGACAAAGACAAGGTTGTCATTCTTTTGGGAGCCAATGCTTGAAACTTCCATAAGAAATTGGAAAAATGAACCCTCCTAGGTTTTGGTTGGTAATATTTTTCTGTATTTTCCTTCCTCCCAACATTAGCTTTGATATTTGCATGAGATAATAAAGAATGAAATGAGCAGAACTTAAGAGAATGTTGTATATGGTAATAGCTATACTGTTTGAAGAACAACTGTGAACCACTAAGCTATTCTGAGTATTATAAATATTTAAATCAACTACAAAAGATTTGTGAAAGAATATGTTACCCACTTTCAGAGAAACAAAACCAAGACATGGAACCATGCATAGTATAGTTTTTCCATCCATCCGTCCATCCATCCATCCATCCATCCATCCATCCATCCATCCATCCATACATCCATCCATCTATTCATCTATATATGTCCAATGCCTGTTGAAGTACCTGTTGAAGAAGGTGGGAGGGAGATGGTTTGGAATTTAAAATGGAGCAAAAAAAATGACATTAAATTTAATGAGTTTAGTTGTATTCCTAGACCAAAATATACAGTATAATGCAGAAAGTGATTTCATGACAAAGCTATTTCATCATGCAAATCACTAAAAAAGGATTTTCAGACCCATAGTGTCTGATACAAGATACACCTTATGTTTATGTTGCTTCTGCTTGAGATCATGCCCAAAGGCATGAGAACTTAAGTAAAATTGCAGTTTCAGAAGCATCATCATCTTCTTCTCTGAAGCATTTGCTTGCTTTTGGATAAGGCTTCCCAAAAATAATGCTGGCACAAACACTTGAAATGGTGAGGGATAATCTTTCTTCACACCCCATCAACAAAATGAAAGTGGAGGGGAGAGAAGAGTGTGGGCTGAAACTGCCAATGAAGTTGCCATGGGGACCCATCCTGTTGGGGACCAGAAAGAAACGGGTGTTTGGAATGCTGGTAAGTGAAAGGGCACTGACTAAGGAAGGGCACCGATGATGATACTGGAGAAAGCTTTTGAGCTGAGAAAGCTGGGGAGGAGGGGTAGGGTGATCCAAACACTGCAAGGAAAACTTCCGCCCAGGTGAGAACACATCAGATGCAGAGTCAGGAGAGCTGGTGTCTTAGCCCAGGCTTGGACACCAACATATTTCACCTTGGTCAAGTTTCAGTGTCTCAAAGGGTTTAAATATGTTTTAATAAATACTGAATGGAGGAGAGGCTAGGTGGCGCAGTGGATAGAGCGCTGACCCTGGAGTCAGGAGTACCTGAGTTCAAATCTGACCTCAGACACTTAATAATGACCTAACTGTGTGACCTTGGGCGAGCCACTTAACCCCATTGCCTTGAAATAAATAAATAAATAAAATTAATTAATCAATTAAATAAATAAATAGATAAATGCTGACACAAGGGAGTCACTGAAAAAGGGGTTGGTTGTGCAGTTTTAACACCATGCTTAGAGAGAGGCATTCCTTCCACCAAAAACTGATCAGAAAAACAAGTTTCAGGTATCTTATGGAGACCAGTTTACATTTAAGCATATTTGATCTAGAATAGCACAAGCTGTAAGAACTATATGTCATTTACTTTTTTTAAAATCTTTTTTTATTAACAAGGCAGTGGGGTTAAGTGGCTTGCCCAAGTCCACACAGCTAGGTAATTAAGTGTCTGAGGCCGCATTTGAACTCAGGTCCTCCTGATTCCAGGGCCAGCGCTCTATCCACTGAGCCACCTAGCTGTCCCTCTCATTTACTTTTGTACCCTCACAGTGGTTAATGCTTATGTACCAATAT
Organism: Macrotis lagotis; assembly: GCF_037893015.1. NCBI lineage: Eukaryota > Metazoa > Chordata > Mammalia > Peramelemorphia > Peramelidae > Macrotis > Macrotis lagotis. The sequence continues at coordinate 678,539,137 of NC_133666.1, forward strand.
CAATGAATGATTATTAAATTATTAATTTTCATCAGCATATGCTGCAGAAAACTGTAATACATTAAAGACATTTTTTATGGCAAGTTTTGGGGGAATCTAGGGGAAATGGTAGAATCAAAGGTTTCCAGGACATAGTATTATACTCCACCTGAATAATACAAGGTAAATTAACTTAAAGGGGAAAAAAAAAGACTTAGAAATAACAAAAAGATAAGTGAGAGAAGCTAACATAAAAGTGACTCTTACAGGAAAAAAAATAAATGAAAATTTACTGATTAGGCCAGTGATCCAATTTCTTCTGTTTCCCTTTCCCTAATCTAAGGCTGAGATGAAGATGCTAACAGCTCAGTGAACGCCAAAAGCCTCCTGCATTTTTAGGTGGCTAACTTTTGGAATTCTCCCCCTTAGGGAGAAAATGGCATGAGCTTGCCAAGTTGAGGCCTGTCAATCAGTCAAGGAGAGGGGTGGCTATGGAGGAGTGTGGAGTCTAGGGGACAAGTGAAGGAGGGAGGAACCTGGAAGTGGAAATTTGATTAAAATTCATTCTGCTAATTATTTGTTTCTCTGCCTGGTTTCAATTCAGTGGAACCAGATGTCCCTTGCAGTTGAGTTTATCAGGGGACTGCTCCCTCAAGCCTCGATTGAAGACCGCCTCCTTCAGCCTCCTCTCCCCTCTGACTGGAGGCCTCCTCCCAACGCCTTCCTTTCTAGACAATTCAAACTGGCCTCCTGCTCAACCCAGCCTGCAGGTGCTTCTCTTTTTAGGTTCAACTCCTTGGAACGAGATGAGCCTGCACTAGGTGCCCCCTACTATCCGACCTCCACCTCCCCTCAACTCTCATTTCCTGCCTCCTTTTGTGTCTTGGCTTCCTCTTTAGCTCCCTGAGGGCAGGGGCTGTCTTTTTATTAATTGCATTCATAGTGCCTCTCATGTAGTAGGCTTTAATAAATGTTGATTGAATTGGATTGATTGGAAAGTGGCTACCTACATTAGGAAATAGGGAAACTGGGGAAGGAACAAGACAAAATCAGAGAGCAGACCCAGTTACAAAGGAGATGCCTGTCTCTCAGCAATGTCTCAGGGTACCTCCCCTTACTCTTTCATGGTTGCAGAGAGGATGGTGGAAACATCAGAAGAGGGAGCCTGGTAAGGACGGAGAATAAATCTAGTTATTTTGGCTTCTTGGATTCTCCCGCAGAAGTGGTTTAACTGGGTACTCTTACCTTGTAAGGGAAACAGGCCTTATTCAATCCTGATGGTTGTGAGAGGACAAGAAACAGTCAGTGGGAGAGGGGCCATGAAGCAAAAGTGCTGTGTCACGTGAAAGAAAGGGATTGACACTGAAGCACATTTTCATCAAAAATTCCAGAGAAAAATCAGATGTGATTAAACTAGACCAAAGCTAACTGAGATAAAATGAACAAGGATTAGGAAAACCAAAGGGGAGGGGAGACCATTTCAATGGACATGTACTTTGCAACAGAGGAGACTGAGTCAAAGTCCCTTGAAGATAACAAATTCATCAAGGTCTCTGAAACAATGGAACATCTCTGAAGAACCTCCAGAGTGGATCTGAAAAGCAAAGGAAAGAATTAAGCAAAAACATCAGAGAAATAAGAAAGAAACTGGAGCTTTTATAGAAGCAATCAGTAGGACTAATCAGGGACTAATGAACTTAGGACAAAATATACATATACTCCATAACCATAGATAGTCTGAAAAAAAATCAGAGTTGGAAGGAAAAAATTGTGAGACAGAGGCAAAACATTGTTTCTCTCTCTCTCTCTCTCTCTCTCTCTCTCTCTCCCCAAGGCAGTGGGGTTAAGTGACTTGCCCAAGGCCACACAGCTAGGTAATTGTTAAGTGTCTGAGTCTGGATTTTAACTCAGCTCCTCCTGACTCCAGGGCTGGCGCTCTATCCACTGCACCACCTAGCTGCCCTAGAAGTAAAACACTGGAACAAAATAGAAAAGCTAAACAAATCCACCAAGATTAGAATACCCAGGACTCTACCAAACAAGAATACTGGACTTGAAAATAGGATGTGAAGAGATAATCTAATAATAACAATTCTTCCAAATAAATATAATGAAAAATAAATTTTGAGTGTCACACACCAACAAATCACACAGAAAAATATCCCGGAATTTAGAAGCAGTGGAAAAAATGGATGGAGAACACCAACAGAGACACCCCAAGTAACATTCTGGTGAAATCTCAGGATTACAATATAACTGGGGACCTTTTATAGTAGGTGAAGAACAGTCTTCAGATTTCAAGAAGAGTCCATCAGAAAACCACGAGATCTCTCTGTGGTTATAGGAAATCAGCATGCCCAGGGCGCAGAAGGTTAAACACTTTCACATAATAATCAAAGACTAAGAAATGAACTGTTTATTTTCTTATGACTGAAGCAAATAAAACAACAAATGTGGGTAAATGTTTGTTTTTCTTAAAAATGACATATTTTTGCCCGAATGGTAACAAGTAAGCAAAGAGAACAGTTTATAAGAAGGAAAAAGTGGGACAGAAGGTGGAAGAAGTGATTTACTATTTCAAGCAAAATCCGCCCCATTTTCTTTATTAATAAATCAGTATTGTAGGTGCCAGAGTACAATAAAGTAACACCTGCCAGATGGAAAGAAGAGAGGGTGAGACAAGGAAGTGGTTAATGACTGGTCAGGATTTGAAGAGAGGAAGGGATGAAAGGATTTCCATTGCTTCCCCTGCCTTTGAGATGAAGAAAGACAAGGGATATAATACTGAGAGGGAGATCACAGAGGAAAGTATGGGGAGGTAGACACAGCTAGCATACCAGTATCCCACAGTCCCTTTACCCAAATGTGCTAATACCTAAAGGAGTTATGATCAAAAGATGGCTAGGTGATACAGTAGACAATTTGTTGGATTTGGAGTTAAAATCATCTCTTAGATATTTACTAGCTGGTATGGTCTGAGGCAAATCACTTAACCTCTCAGTTTCAGTTTCCTCATCTATAAAATGGGAATTTTAGCTTTTACTTTACAGGATGTTGTAAATTAGATAATCAAATAAGATAGCATGTAAACTGCTTTTGCAAACCTTCAAGACAGTTAAAAAGGTAGTTAAAAAGCCAGATAAAATAATGACATTCTTTTTTGGACCTTGATGTAATGTGCTTAGTAATAAAGGACATATAAGCAAAAGACATTGGTTTCCCTTGAGGAGGAATAACATGGAGTCAGGAGGACCTGAGTTCAAATCCAACCTTAGACACTTAATAATCAACTAGCTATGTGACCTTGGGCAAGTCATTTAACCCCATTGCCTTATAAATAAAATTTAAAATAAAGATACAATTATTATAAAAAAGAAATAACATGATTAGTGACCAAGTCAAAAAACAAGTGAAAGAAATGATAAATAATTATATTAAAGATGATATAAATGAAAGAATATAGTAAAACTTTGGGGACATTGCTGAAGCAGTCTTTAAGGTGAAATTTATATCTAAGAAAACCTACGTTAACAATATAGAAAAGAACTAATAAGCTGAGCATGCGATTAGAAAATTAGAAAATAAACATATTAGCAATTTAAAAATAAGTACAAATGAAGGCAATTTGGAAATTAGAAGAGATTCTGAGGAACTAGAAACTAAAGTGATTATGGAACTGATAAACAAAGCAAGAGCTGGGTTTTTGAGGACTGACAAAAATCAATAAACCATTAGCTAACCTGATTAAGGAAAAGAGAGAGAAAAAATTAAATTAGCAAAATAAAAAATGAATGAAGTGAACTCATAACACAGAGGAAATAAGTTATCAAGAATACTATACATAATTACAAAACAGTAAAACTACAAAAGCAAAGGAAATGGATAAATATCTACAAAAAAAACCTTAAAGAGAAATCCAAAAAACAAAATGCCAAGACAAAAGTAAATTAAGCAGCCCATTCTCCAAAAAGTAATTTGAACAAGGCAAAGGGGGGGGGGGAACCCACTGGTTCAGATGGATTTAATAAGTGAATTCTACCAAAATTTAAAAAGAAATTATTACTTTGCTTTAAAAAATTATTTTCCTGAAAAGAAATACACTCTATCAAATTCCTTTTATGAGACACACATGGCCCTGTTAACTCCACAAGGGAGAAAAAAAAGCAGAGTAAGAAAAATATTGGACTAAGGTCATGAATGAATACTGATGTAAGTTTTGGTTTTAAGTCCTCATAGGGGGCCTATAAAAATATATCCAGAAAATAATTTACTATGACCAAATTAGATTCATGCCAGGGACATAAGGGTGATTAAACATTAGAACAATGATCATAATTAATCATATAAATTCAGTAGTTGAAGAAAATGCCTTTGATAAAAATGTCAATCATTTTCAGCTGTGTCCAACTCTGTGACCCTGTTTGGAGATTTCTCCGCAGAGGTTCTGGGGTAGTTTGCCCTTTTTTTCTCCAGCTCATTTTACAGATGAGAAAACTGAGGCACACAGAGTTAAGTGACTTGCCCAGGGTCACATGGCTAGTAACTATCTGAGGCAGATTTGAACTCGGGAAGATGTCTCCAGGTCTGGCACTTCACGATGCCACCCAGCTGCCCTCATATAAGTTAAGACCCCATAGAAAAGGTCAAGAATGGAAGGTCTTTAATTAATACATTACAAGGATATGCTTAAAAACAAGAGCTAAAATTGTTTGCAATGGTGAAACACTAGAAGCTTTCTAAATTCAAATATGTAAAATAAAGATGCCCTCTCTATTCACTATTATATGCAGTGGCTTTAGGAACATTAGTTGTAGCAATGAGACAGGACGACAAAATCAAAGGCATAAATATTGGCAAAGAAGAAACAAAAGAACTCCACTTGCAGATGACACAGTGTGCATAGAAAATCCTAGAGAGCTGGCAAAGACATGAAAGCCAAAGCTTTAGCATAATAGCAAGGTAAATCCATAAGTCATTAGTATTTCTATATAGTACTAACAAAAGTCAGGAAGAGGGGCGGCTAGGTGGCACAGTGGATAGAGCACCGGCCCTGAAGTCAGGAGGACCTGAGTTCAAATACGGCCTCAGACACTTAATAATGACCTAGCCGTGTGGCCTAGGGCAAGTCAATTAACCCCACTGCCTTGCAAAAACCAAAAAAAAAAAAAAAAGTCAGGAAGAAAGAATAAGGCATATCATTTAAAATAAGTAAAAACAGCTGCAAAATATTAGGGAATTAATCTACTTAGACATACAAGATGAAAAAAAATAGAAAGTACAAGAAATAAAGGGGGGGGGAAATGGAGAGATATTCACTGCCCAAGTTGAATTGTGCAATAATAAATTAATTTACGAATTAAATTAATGGATAGTGATATAACACTCTAATTCCAAAGGAATTTTATATAGAGTATGTGATACAACAAAAAAATCATTCGGAGGGAAAAGGTTATTTAAAAGGAAATCATAAGAAAAATGTGAATAAACTATATTATAAAGCAGCAATAGTCAAAACTATTGGCATTAGTTAAAACATCACAGAAAAGTCAATGCAGATTGGGACTGAGAAAAGGCTAGATGAGCAAGAAAGAGAAGAAATAAAAAAAACCAGTAGTGCTGTGTTTGAAAAACCTGTCATTGGGGAAAGGGCTCCTTTTTTAAAACTAGAACTACTGGGTCAACTGGAATGTAGTTTGACCCAAATCAAGTTTAGACTAAGACCTTAATCTACATAACACAACATGCTAAAATGGGTGCATGATCTAAATAAAAGAGGTCAAGCTATTTTTAAAAATTAGAAGAGATTAAAATTTGGTGCTTTCCAAAATTATGAGTAGGGGAGAATTAAAAAAAATATTCTTCAATTTATTGATGTCTTTTGTTTCTGCATCACCTACATTTCCCACTATGTCCCTTCTGCTTCCAGAAAGCTATCCCTTCTACCAGTGAATAAATTTTTTTTTTTAGATTTTTGCAAGGCAATGGGGTTAAGTGGCTTGCCCAAGGCCACACGGCTAGGTCATTATTAAGTGTCTGAGACCGGATTTGAACCCAGGTACTCCTGACTCCAGGGCTGGTGCTTTATCCACTGCGCCACCTAGCCAACCCTGAATAAAAATTTTTAAAAAAGCAAAGTTAACACATCAAAAAGATCTTAAATTATATATACCACATGCCATACCCATAATTCCTCATCTCTGCAAGAAGGTGAGGAGGTTCCTCCTCATATGCAGATCTGGAGTCAAGTTTGATCATTATCATTTGACAACATGCTTTGGAATATTTAGGATCCTTTCTTTTCATTGTTGATCTCCCTGGAGGGGGAGGGGCACAGTCCTAGCATTGGATCCCTGGGTCAAAGGATATAGGCATTTCAATCACCTTAACATAATTCAAAATTACTTTTCAGAATGAGACCAATTGATAATGACACCAATAGATCATTACTGTGACTATTTTTTTTTTACAACCGGGGGATAATTTTTAACCAAAGGGTAGAGGATAAAAGATGAAACAATTTTGACTCATAAAATAAAAATACATTTATAGGTATTAAATCAATGAATAGAAGAAAAACTTTTAATCATTTAAATTGAATACCATCAATCAAAACCTTTTATTCAAAATATGCACACAATTGTTATAAATCTGGAATACCAAGAGTCATTCCTAAATAAAAATATGGACAGAAGACATGTTTTCAGGCAGTCCTACTTTTGCTACCAGAACATTAGTATGAATATTTTGATATTTGATAAAAGACCTGTCATCTTTTAACTCCTTTGGGAGATATGAACCAAACAGGAGCTGATGATGAGCCAAAAAGTATGAACAGTTCAGTCATTCTTCTTCCAAGATTTGGAATTGAAATCTAGAATGGTGGGGCAATATTCCACCGCTTTGCAGATGCATTGGAATGCTTGTATTTCCATAGTTCTTCCAGATTTGAATGTTTCTATCACATGTTATGAGATTATTTGTATTTTTCATGCTATTAGTGAATGGAACATATTTTCATGGAATCATTCATAATTTGTGAATTATTATAGACCCTTTTGGTAGCAAGGGGCTAGAAATAAAACGTGTGTCCATTGAGTAGGGCTGGCTAGAAACACTATGATGCATGGATCATAGAACTAGAGTTAATTGGGACTTTATCAGTCAGATATTTCTACTCTTTTTTTTTTCCAGATAGGAAACTGAGGCCAAGAAACTGAAATGACCAGCCAGAGGCACACAGGTAGCAGAACTGGGATATGAATCTTTGACTCCAAATCTATCATGCTGTTCCATGACAGCTTCAATGTAATGCGATATTTAATGAGCAGTAAGAAATGATGACTATGAGGAAATTCAGAGAAAAATGGGAAGGTTTGTAGGACTGATGCAAAGTAAAATATACAGAACCAAGAGAACAACATAACACATTTACATACATCCGTGAGAAAGAAATATTCACTAAAAGGGAGAACAACGCAGGAGTGATTGAAAAATCAATGCAAGTTTTTTTTTTTTAGGTTTTTTGCAAGGCAAATGGAGTTAAGTGACTTGCCCAAGGCCACACAGCTAGGTCATTATTAAGTGTCTGAGGTCAATTTGAACTCAGGTACTCCTGACTCCAGGGCTGGTGTTCTATCCACTGCACCACCTATTGCCACTCCATCAATGCAAGTTCTAAAAAAACAAAGACATCCTGGCAGAAGGGGTGGGCCTTTAGAGTACTGTATACACTGTTGAAAATGGTCATGTCATATGATTCTGCTTTTATTGTTTTTCTTTGTTGGAAAGGATGGTTCGATCAAAGCAGGGTGAGCACTGACAAGTAAGAGATATCAATAAAAGGTATATAAAAAAAGATAGGCAGAAAACCACCTCCTCCCCAAAATCCATACCCTTCCAAGGAGTTAACAAATGCAAGGCTGATCCAAAGTAACCTTAGAGGGGAAGGCAATAGTAACTGAAGGGGAGGGATAAAGTGTCCTCTGAAAGGAGGGATTGCCTTTCAAAGGAAACTAGGGATTCCAAGAAAACTAAACGGAGGAGAGAGGGCATTCCAAGGATGGGGGAAGGAGGCAAAGTCATGGAAGTCAGAGATGAGCCTCCTTGTGCCTCTGGTAGAACAGTACAACTGTAGAAAAAAGGAACTGGAAAGGCAGGAAAGGATGTATCAAACAGGAATTTATTTAATCCTAGAAGACCTGATTGAGAGTCTTGCTTCTAACTATTAGTTGGGTTAACATAAGGTATGGCATGACATTTCTAGGTCTCAGTCTCCTACTATGTAAAGAGGGATAACATTTGCAATAAACAGTTGGGAGATGGGTGTTTTTTTAAGTCTTAAAAAGTATAATATGAAGGTTATTTATTATGATTTTGAAGATCTAAAGACTGAAATGAAAAGTCATCAACTCAGGGTCTAAGAAGAAATATATCTTTCATCAGAAAATGATAGACTTAAATGTTTTTAAATCTGAATATAGAATTTCTTGTTGTCCAGTCATGTCCAACTCTATGTGACTAATTATTATTAGTGCATGGGGTTTTCTTGGCCAAGATACTGGAGTGAGTTGTCATTTCCTTCCCCAGTGTGTCCCCATTTTACTGAAGAGGAAACGAGACAAATAAGGGTTAAGTGACTTGTTCAGGGTCATACAGCTAGTAAGTGTCTGAGGCCACATTTGAACTCAGATCCTCCTCACTCCAGATCCAGTGCTCTATCTGCTGCATCACCTAGTTGCCCCTTCAAGGAAAAAAGAAATAACTATGGAAGCTACTTAAATACCCACAGAATTTCCTTCCTTTTCTCCCAGATTTTCTTTTGATTCATCTCTTCTCTACAAATACTTCTCCGTTCCATTCCCTTAGTTTTTTTTAAATGTTATTTTATAAAAAGCCATTGTTTAATCATGTATACCTCCTCCTCTCTCATGCATCTACCATGTCTGTCATCAACTCTCCAGCACCCTTCTTGGCTGAAGAGAAGTAGCAAGGTTCTCTATAGGCCATTTCCACAGGAAGAACCAACCCATTCTTACTAAACTTTGCCATATTTTTGTTAAACATCCTGGTCAATGGTTAGGTATTCTATTTATTTGCTCTGGAGGGATACAAAATTAATTTTTGTAAAAAAAAGATATCACATTTCCTTTTCAGGATCTCAGTCTCAGCACTGAAAACTTACATCCACATGCTTCAACCTCTGATCCCCCCCCCCCCCCCCATAGTTTTGATGAATCTTAAAACCAGGGAAGAAATTCTGGATAATGATACATTAGAATGCTCAGGGGGGAATGTTGCCTAAAAATAAGGTAAATACATTGAAACATATTGGGAACTATTTTGGTGGGGAGATATTTTCACTTAGTATGCCCCTCCTTTGCCAAGAACAAATAGGAAAGTCACATCAGGAATTCATTCAATACTAAAAATTGCAAAATATTATTTTGTGGCCACAATAAAGACATTAAGAAATGAGGGAGGCAGGTTTTGGCCAACCACCTTTATTCATCTTGAATCAGATTGACTTAAAAAAATGTTTGGGATCAAAGAGTCTGAGGATATAAAGAAGAGCCTGTTAATGATGAATAATTTTATTTAATACTGCAAAAGTGAGACAATCCAGAACTGGAAGTGTCTGTTACTGCAAACACCCTTAGATTTATGAAGACATCATAAAATGTAACAATGATTGATAAACAGTACTTTCTTCTTTGAAGACCTGATAGAACCAACTAATCACAATGAAAAGGGAGACAGACCTGAACTGAGCTATAGCTTACACACTGATTAGAACAAGATCAACTTTCTCCTCTTCAATTCTTGCTATGGTAGTCTGCTGCCTCAAGGGACAGACTGAGCATTAAGAGTCACTGACCAAGTTTTTACAATGAGCTAAGTGTGCCTGAACACTAAAGCCTCACTTCTTTCTACCTCTTATTTTATGACACCCACCCACCCAATGGGATAATTAAAAAACTGTAAATTTTTGCATTACAAACATTTATTCTGAATGACCAGTCACAGACTTGTAAAAATGAATCCTTCAGTGAAATCAAACATGCAAAGTTATCCCACTTTTATTCTCCAGTGCTATACAAAGTTTAGTACAGAATAACATTTTTTGTGGGACCATTTTTTTAGGCCAGAAAAGAGGGGGGCATTTAATAAATGTCACTTCCTGGCTTTGGGGCATGAAGTGAAATTTGGCAGGTCACCTTTGCTGATAATCTGGATGAAATGGATCATTTCTAATTCTATCTCAAAATTCAAATGGTTTTGGATTCACTTGGAGAAAAGGGATGAAATTGTGTCCAAACATTTAACATTTTTTTTTTAACACTGTGAGGTTCTATTTACAGATTAATGTAGTAAGTTGTTTTGAAGAGGACAAGAGTTTTGGCAATTTTAAGAGAGGGACTTACAATTTATTGGCATATTGGGTCCAAAACAGACTTTTAGAAAAATATAAAGTGCCCCAAAGACAACTTACTTACATTAAGAACTGGTACCTGTTTCCTGGAACCAAATGAAGGGTCACTTAAGGAGCACATTTAAAAACAGACTCAACACATATTTACAATTGTTTCAGCAAAGTCAAAACCAACCGTATTCTGATCTTTACCTCTCTAAGATTTCATTGTGAAGTGCTCCCTCTTCAGTAGGACAAGACTCCCTGGGAGACCATTTACTTTCACACTTTAAACTACCGTCCAAATGACCTGGCTTTAGCCTGGACTGAAGAGGGGTATGGAAAGTGGCCGGAGCTCCTTTGGGAGCTGGTGGGAGCTCTGTGGCCACGGTCTCCGTGAGGTTGTCTAATGCTACGTGGCCTTTGATTAGTATCTGGTAGTCTCTGGTGGCCTTCCCTGGGGCTGCTGTGGGCACCAGGATTTGACTGTGTAAACATAAAACATTTATCAATACGTTGAAAAAATAGTGCATGCAAGTCAACAGACAGAAGGTGGAGGAGTGGAGAATGCACCTCCTATCACTAGAGCTTTATTTTCACTACAGTAATTGCAATGCCTTAAGCTTCCAGGCACCAGGAGTAGAAGCGGATACCAGCCAGCAACACCCACTCCCCTTAAATTCAGCATTAGCTCATTTGAGGTTCGCCAAGCTTTTGAAAAGCACAGGGGTCTATCTAACATGTCACAAAGCTGCATAAATGCTTGACACCTCCACATTCCAAAGCTACATAAATCTCAAAGGAGACAGTAGCAGACCTACTGGTCTACCATCTCAGACTTTCCCCAAGCAACTTGATTATAGTTTGCTTGTCCTGACACTTTTCAGGCCCTAGGTCCTTCCTAAAGGGTATGCAGCAGCTCATTTCCTTCTCCTGACCGGCAGGTTGGACTGTTCAGGTCAAGTGTTGAGACAGGCCATCAGAATGCCTTTTTTAGATCTTGGAAGGTTAGGTGTCACGAGAAGACACCCAGCTGGCTTTCAACATCAGATGGGTACTCGTGTCGCCATGCTGTGGAAAGTGACAGATCACTGAACTGAGCCTGTAGCAAGGATCACTTCCTGGGGGAAGACTAGTCTCATTTACTGAATTTAAATAGCTTAAAAACAACAGCTACGGGCTCACGTAGAAAGACCAAAGGAGCACATTTCTCTCATGAATGTTCTTGAAATAGCTTAATGTGATAGAAATGGAATATAGCAACTGCTGGTTGGGGTAAGGACATGAATTCATGAACTAGGAGACGGCATCGAGAACAGGAAAATGGACAGTGCTCCCCATACTTCAGAGAAGATACTTCCCATTTCATATGTTTCAAAGATCAGGAAGAAAGTTCAAACTCAATGAAATGAGGGTCTCTGAAAAGAGAGGCCCAAGTACTTTCTGGTCACATTCCTGCGATCACTTCCAATTTAACTTCCAAAAGTTTAATTAAACTTGTGGATAAATAAGACAAACTTGACTTATGATTGCACAAATTCCAAGGGAAATTCGATTTCAAAATTATTATAGATTACATATAACCCCTTCTTACTCATAAAATTAAATCCTCATGGACACAAACTACATTAAGCACAAAATTTAAAAATTGGCTAAGTGGCCAAATACAGTGCTGACCATAAGACCTTGAGAACAATAATTCCTAATCAATTGTCTCCTCAGGACAAGCCAAGTCACTGACTGACCGTACTGCCTTCCAAATGATTTCCCTTGTGTTGGAGGCAGGTGACGTCATCTTCGTATTGGAGCGCTAGCACTCATTAGAATGATTTAACTCGGAAGGAAGCCAATATCACTGGTTAAGAAGTGCAATTCCTGATTGGAGATTGAGCCGAGGACCACGGGGACAGTGTGCTCCCAGAAGCCAGTCCTCGTAGAAGCAGCAGCAGCCGTGGCAGAGGTGCACTCACTCACTCATTCACTGTCCTTGTCCAGCCTCACTCTTTGTCCTCCTTCTTGGTACTGTAAATATTCTGCACTGTTTCACATACAAACTCTGAATCCTCGGGGTACCGAATTTCTAACTCTGTGTTTGCAACATAATGAGTTCCAGTAAACTCTGAAAAATAGCGACCGACATCGGGGTGAGAGATTTCTTGAGGCTCCATGTTATATTCCAGATTTTCTGTTGGAAGAAGAGAGGAAAATCAACATTTGAGACAAAATGGACTTTTCCATAGCAGTTTATGTAAAGAATGACATTCTTAGAAGTGCTCAGAGTTGGTGAGAGCTCAAAGGGCTTCAGTGGTTCATGTGCCACACATGAAGCCCAAGGACATCGGTTGGATCTTCAGTCTACAATGAATTGAACCTCTCTGGGGCTCAGTCAGGGACGTGAGGGAAGGAAGGGGCTGGTCGTGAAGACTTCAGATTGTACCAGAAGTCACAACCTCCTGAGGTAACCCCTTTCCCTTTGAAAAACTCTGTTAGGAAGCTTTTCCTTACAAAGTATTATTAATCACAACATTGCTATAATGTCTTAAAGTTTGCAGTTGCTTTCTCACAGAAAACTTATGGGTTCTGGAAAAGAAACCCCCATTGGATAGAAGAGGTAATTGAGGCTCTGGGTCTCCCAGTTAGGAAATATCCAGGCCAATTAAAATCCACCTCTGAGGCCAGTTTCCTTCTCACTGGGTGCTGCTGCCTTTCAACAATCCTGGTCACAGCTCCCAGAACAGAAAAATGGGAGTTTTTTAAATGCTTCTAGATAGTCATCCTGTACAGTATACTGACACATTGTCTTTGTCACCTTGGCTAAGGCCTCAGTTTCCTTACCTGTAAAATGGGGGAGGGGGAATTCAGTCAGACAATTCCAAGGTGCCTTCCTAGTCTATAAAGAGCCAGTCTTGGGAGAACCACTGCTCCTGTTTTCCTATTTTCTAATTATATAGTCAGATGACTATAACAATAAGGACTCATTTTTTTTTTAAATGAAAATGTTTTGATTTTAAAAGATATATCATGAAGCTACCTCAAGATCCCTAAATAAACTGCTTGGCCTTTCAGCAGGTCTCCAGTGGAATGCCTCAGTTTTCTCAAGAAAACTTGAGTTTCTAACACATTGAAGTGAAGCATTTCTTTAAAAAAGCTCCTCAAAACAAATACACACACACAGAAACACACACACACACACACACACACGTATTGATGGATTCTCTCTTTACAACAAGAGAACCTATGGTAGTGCTAGGGCAATAACACATCTCATGGGCTTTGAAAAATTCAGACTTTTAAAGGCCAAGGAAGCCTCCCTTCTTTGAAGGGTTATTTGTAATCAGTGGCAAGAGGAACCAATTAGCAAAGATTCAGAGGCAAGTCCTTGGGGAGCACTCAGAATGATGTAACCAGAAGCAGGCTGAAACCTGGTCAAGGGGGAAATCAAGCCAGGGCCCATATTCTATTTGTATTTTCTGCTTTCCAAATTTAGCAAGGAGAGACAGAATGATAGGATGATAGGGAGGAGAAAAAAAATTAGGAATCCCACCAAGAGACAATTTCCACACCTGCCTTCCATGGAGAGGCCTTTCTGTTCACAGCAGGCAGACAGTTTCAAGTAAAGTTAATTCAGGTGGGTAATTTATCCAACAGACTTTATTTCTAGTTTCTTTCAGCCAAGAATTTATGGCTTTGGTCTCCTTCTTGTTTGATTACATAGCAATGTGCCGGCTGGCCATGCACCTTTGGGGGTAGTGGAGGTGTGGTGGGGAAAGAGTCAGCTTTTTATTTATGACTCTGTTTATAGGCAGCTTGACTATACGGCGAAGCGGATGGTGCCCTGGGAATTGGGACAAACAGCAGATATGAGGAGGAAGGGCAGCACAGAAGAGCCCACGGGGGGTTCCCAGCCCATGACTGGCAGCAGTTGGAGAGAAGTGGGAAGCCTGGCTCAAGTCCCTCCCCAGGTAAGTAGCCTGGCAAGGCAGGGAGCAGCAACACTGGAGAAACTGGAAGGGGTCAGAGTTCTGTGCCCAAGATAATGAAGATGGTGGGTCCTGATGACACCGAATCACTGGTGACTAGACATCCTGGGGGAAAGTAAAGAGTAATTTAATGAGAAGGGTTCAGAGTAAACTTCCTAAATTATTAACTTGTGGAGAAGGGGAAAAAAGGAAAGGATCCTAATAGTATATGATGCCAACATATTTAACACATGGACTTGGAAAAGCCCAGAAAACCTAGAGAAATGTTCCTTGCATTTCTTGTATGGCCATGCGACTTGGTGACTCTTCCATAGAGGCTGTGGCACATGGAAAAAAAAAACAAGGTGTAATTCTGGGAGCCATTTAAGAACTAGGTTTGTGACAGATGGGGGAAGTCTTCAGAATTGTTTGTCTTTCAGGAGACCTAAATGGAAACCTGCTCTCAGATGGCAGGGATTGGCCTCCTTGTCTCTAGAGGAAGCTGGAGCTTATCACCTCGAAGGGCTATGCAAGTCTAATAGTCCTTGAATTTGTAAAAGTAGCAAAATGTGCCCTCTGGTGGCAAAAGCTTCAATTTAACTGCTAAAGAAGGTAGGCATTTTGAATAGGTCTCATTAAATACATAGTTTGTGAATTCTTGGCCTCTTCCCCCTCTCTCTTACCTAACTTTAATCACTGGATGGGGATTGGCTCAGTCAACCTGTGACCTTGGAAAGACCTCGTTCTAAAAAGTCCAGGTCTCCCACTGCATCCAGGACTACCTCCAGGTGTCCTGATCCACTGGACCCAAAAGGTTCCAGAGGAGGTGAGGCTGAGGACTTAGCCCAACCGCTGCCCCCCCCCCCCAATCCAACTCACTTGCATTTCAATACAGATTCTAGTGTATTTAAAATATTAATGTATTTAATATTTATCTGGTATGAATTCCACTATCTGACTCACTAGGAGATGCAAGGGTTGGTTGATACAAATTAATGGCAACCTTTCACTATTGGCCTATTAAGATCCCTGTTATGAGGAGGGTGGCCCTGGTTCTAGAAAGCTGTGGCAGCAGAGCATATACTATGCTACATCCAACTGAACAACAAAAGCTTAGCATGTGGATTTGTCCCCCAAGGATGGCTTAAGTTCAAAAAAACTTATTATTTCAAGGATTTGACACTTGGTAATGAAAGTAACTTGGACAAAGTGACTCAAAGAGATGGCTTAATAAAAGGTCAGGGTGCCCTCACTGAGAAAATCACAGATGCTGGAGGTCATAATAGCTAATAGCATGTGGGTAGGGATTTAAGGTTTGCAAAGCTTTTGACATATTCATAGTAACAAGACCATTAGAACCATGCAGGAAAATTCAATCAGAGAAGGACATTTGGTACAGAAATAAAGTTCAACTAAACAAAACGGGAAACAATTAGGTGGTACAGAAGATGGAATACAGCCTTGGAGTCAGGAGGATTGGAATTCAAATTTGGCCTCAGACAGTTGATACTTAACAGCTTGGTAAGTGACTTAACACCAAATGCCTTGCAAAAACACAACAAAAAAACCACACCTGTTGTTATTCAATCATGTCTGATTCTTCATGACTCCATTTGGGTTTTTTTTTTGGCAAAGATACAATAGAGGTTTATCATTTCCTTCTCCAGCTCATTTTAAAAATGAGGAAACTGAGGCAAACTGGGTAAAGTAATTTGCCCAGGGTCACACAGCTAGTAAGTGTCTGAGGCTGAATTTGAACCCAGGAAAATGAGTCTTCCAGTCTCTAGGCCTGGTGCTCTATCCACTAGTTGCCGCAGAAATACACTTAAATGGGCGTTTTAATATGAGCTGACAAAACCTGGTCCTCATAGGATGATGACTAGAGAAGGAAGTGTGCTGGTCATGTATCCAGAACCTCAAATGATGACTGTTGAAATGGCATGGCATCCAATGCCAAGAGAATGGGAGGAAACCCTCCCCCGGGAGGGGTTAGAGGAGGCCAAAGAAAGAGGTTATGAATGAGATTTGTCCAGCACACAGATGAACTCGCTGACAAGTTCATGGACTCACTGAAGCATTAAAGGTAATAACCAAGAAACCAATAGTGAATGACAGTTCTTAAAAGCCAGTCAAACAGATGCTGACAGCTGGTACTTGATCATTTCCTTTTTAAAACAGGTGTTTTTTTTTTTTGCCTGTTGTTTTGATGGCATAGTTATTTCTCTTTGAACATCACTTGCCCCCAATTCCTATGTTTAAGGACATAACTGATCCAGGGATTTCAAAGACATTTAAAAATTCTAAACCTGTAGTGTTACTTGTTCAGTTATTATATTTCTTTCTGAGATGAGGAAACAAGTCATGAAAACGAGATAAGAAAGTGGAAATGCCCCCCCCCAAAGAAATCCAACAAAACAACAAAATCCTTTCAATTTTTCTTAGACAAAATTTTGTTTAAAAATTAATATAAATATTTAAACTGGTCTGAATTACATTCATGTCTTGGGTAAAAAGAAGTGAATATGTTTAAGCACGACCACTGTCTGCTGGGAAATAAATTAATCCACTAGATTTGGATAAAAGAACCTTTAAGGGGGTGGCTAGGTGGCACAGTGGATAGAGCACTGGCCCTGGAATCAGGAGGACCTGAGTTCAAATCCTGCCTCAGACACTTAATAATCACCTAGCCGTGTGGCCTTGGGCAAACCACTTAACCCCATTGCCTTGCAAAAACCTAAAAAGAAAAAAAAAAAGAAAAAAAGGACCTCTAAGGTCTCTTTCAGATTCCTCACTGGTCTCCCGACCTTAGATCTCTCCTTACTCCCACTCCAGACCACCCTGGCAGCTGGGTCTGACTGTTATTTGTTTTGTTTGCTTTTAAAGCATTTCACACCTTCCATGCATTTCACACCTTCCTCCTTTCCACAAACCCAATAGTTTATTCTGCTCCCAGGACATGTTGTCTCCCTACTCTCTGTCCTTTCACTGACTGTTCCTCAGGCTTGGAATCCTCTCCTTCTTTACCTCTGCCCCTAGGCTCCTTCAAGGCTCAGCTCAGACCCCATCTTCCCCTTTTTTCACAGGGCTTCTCTTCCCCTCAAGGTCCTTGTTTCTACCTTGTTATTTGCAGCTTGCCTTGTAGATGAGATATGGCAGGATTCTTTGTGGGTACAGGGTGGAGTCAGCACTCCACAACCCTGGTTCCCATTTACCATCCTAATATTTAGAAGAAGGTGATTTATTTTGAACTAAGTTGAACCGTGTCCTTTAAGGTCTCTTGGCCAATAATGACAAGCCTCCAGTGCCCCAGAGGAAAGGCTAACCAGTGACGCTAAGTACATCAGGGGGTACCTTCAGGTCCCCGCTGCTGACTCACCTTGGGCTGCGTACCTACAAGACCCATCTTCCACTAAGACGTTATAGAAGGGCTGATGGTGGCCATGAGGCAGGCTGTGGACATTCATGTTTCTGATCCACTCGTGGCCCATCATGCAGGTCGGGTCCCACCCATAGATCACACAGTTATAGCCGTACCTAAAGAGAGAAGGATGGCTGATGGTCAAAAGGGAGGATCACGTACTCTGCCCACGTTTCAGGCTTATAAAGTTCCTACTTTTCTGTCTGCTGTGTCACAGTGTGATTCTGGTATGACCTTTCTTGTTCTATACAAATTCTCTCCCTTTTCATGTATTTTCATGTATTTTACTGATTTTGACAAATTATTTGACCAAAAAACCCCAAAATTCATTGATAACTCAAAAATTTTTTAAAAGCAAAGAAGAGGGCAGCTAGGTGGTGTAGTGGATAAAGCACCAGCCCTGGAGTCAGGAGGACCTGAGTTCAATCTGGCCTCAGACACTTAATAATGACCTAGCTGTGTGGCCTTGGGCAAACCACTTAACCCTATTTGCCTTGCAAAAACCTAAAAAAAAAAAAAAAAAAAAAAAAAAAGCAAAGAAAAAGAAGACTAGGGAAAGAAAGCCCATGATCAACTGAAGAAATACAGTATCAATGTATTTACCTTAATGTAAGGCTTAATTCTGAGAACAAGAGAAAGCTAGGGACAGAACTAGGAGGAGGCACAGAGGGTGGGTAGCCTGTGAGGAAGGATAAGGCAGAATTGTAAAAGGGAAAGGAAGCTATCTCATTCAATGTCCCTTAGTAAGGAAAGGGACATTGAATGAGATAGCTTCCTTTCCCTAGCAGAGGACACTTACTCCCATCATTAAGATTGACTGCGGGACAAGATCAGGCAGGAGGAGGAGAGAGAAATAGATGGGGACACATGACTGACAGAGAAACAAAGTAATGCCAATTTATTTTTAAAAAAGCACCATAGGGTCAATATTAAAACTGCTAACTTGGTAATCACCAACATTTATCTTTTTTCAGATAAGAATACAGGGACAAGTCACTGAGCAGACAGTGGGGCTAGGGGAAGCCCACCTTTGACACCTACTGTTTGGGTGACCCTGATGGCGTTACTTCATTTTTACAGCTCAGGGCGACTCTAAGTGGATGTGATGCATGGGTGAAGTGAAGGCATTTCTTCCTGGGGAGTGTTCTCAACACCGGGGATATGGCCTGAACCAGATGACAAAGTCATTGGCAATGTTTAACAAAATACATTACTATAAAATATAACAATACAATAGAAGTTAACTTGTGGCTAACTAAGTCAATCTGCTGCTCTGAGATCAATTTCTATTAAGTGTGACTGACACCATTGCTTTATGCCAATGAAATCTCAGAAAAGTGGAAATGGATGGGGAAGCCGGTCTAGTCTCCTCTATGAGAGAGTGTGAGTATGAGAGAGTATGCATGCATGTGTGTTTAAGCTGCATATGTATGGAAGTGTGTGTTTATATGCATGTGACTGTATATGTGGATGAGTGTGCCTATGTATGTGAGAGTATGTATGTAAGTGTATGTGTGCATCTGAGTATATGAGTATGTGTATATTTTTGTGAGTGTGTGCATACATGTGACTGTGTGTGTGTGTGTGTGGGGACCAAGGGTAGCAGACACTTGATCCAAGGCCTGCTCCAGGACATCAAAGTCCAGTGACACCCTCTGGGAATAAAGGGGTGCCAGTTCTCCCTTCCAGGGGCTCAGCTGCTGGGCCTCCTTAGTCCTCGATGGGAGGAACCCAGCTGGAGAGGCTGGGGCTAAGTAGATTTGCCATCCTCACCTCTTATGTTTCATGATAAGTCCAATGGAATAGCAGACATCGCGGTGCTTCTCTTCGGACCGATGTTTCACCTCCAGCCCAATCTCCTCCTTCTTGCGCTCAATGTGCTCCAAAGTGTGCTGTACCAAGTAGCCGACTGCCCCATGCTGGGAAGGGTCCAAGGTTTGGATATGTTGTAGGATGTCCAGGACCTTCAACGGCCAAAAATTAGCAGGACTTAATTCTCTTAGTCATACTTTTACTGAGCGAGGGCACATCTCTCTGTATATACATATATACATATTTATATGTACATGTCTATGTAGTGAACACAAGGAGGGCAAATCAAACCCCTGGATATTCCCCTGAACCCCCCAAATTCCAAACTTGGCTGGACCAAGCTGCGTGTTCGGCTTATGACTTTTACTTTAATTACAGCATCGTATCAGACTCTCTGTGATCCCATTTGGGGTTTTCTTGGCAGAGATGCTGGTGTGGTTTACCATTTCCTTCTCCGGCTCATTTTCCAGATGAGAAAACTAAGGCAAACAGGGTTCAGTAACTTGTCCAGTGTCAAACAGTCATTAAGTGTCTGAGGCCAGATTTGAACTCTGAGTCTTCCTGCCTCCAGTCCCAGCACTGGGTCAAATAGGGGCCCTTAGTAAGGACTAGGAGGCTTGTTTTTCATGAAGCAACCAGATTCTTGAGGATCAGAGTGTTTTGAATTCAGCCCATTTATAGTGTGGGAGTTTAGGGAATTATTTATAGGTAGCATAGTGGAGAGAGCACTGGACTAAGAATTAATCTGCTGGCAATAAACTAGCTGCAAGAAGGTAGTTAAGTCACCATACCTCTCTGGACCTTGATTTCCCCATCTGTAAAATCAAAGGTTTGGACTACATCAACTCCAAAGCCTCTGATGGCCCAAAGAGTATGTCTGCACTATCTAATTGTTTTAAGTGTGCAAAAGGAAAACAACCCACCACTCAAAGGATCTAGGAGACAGAACTAGCTATATCCAAAATGTCGGCAGCACTTTCAGATGTAATGCTCCAACAAGGTGCATAATCTGATCGTAGAGAGCCGCAAACGGCCGCAGGGATGTGTGAACATCAGTTACCATTGTGGATGCTGCATCTGAAAGAACTACCAGACTCACCCAGCAGTCCCGAAAAGCCACTAGTGGTTAAGTATCATCCTATTATAATATCCTCATTATAGAAATTTTGGGGTAAGTGAACACTGGAAAAAGGTTGTCTCTGTCATTCAGAGAACACCTTAGATTTCCCCAGGACATCATGTTCCCATGTTAGGTTAGCATAACATGTAATATGATAGAGATAGAGATAGAAGAACTCTTAGGAGAAAATGAACTTGGAAATGTTCTTCCTCTGTGAATATGGATGGTCCTGCTAGTCACTGAGTCTCATTTGGAACTGAGAATAGAGGCAGTAGATAAAGGGGGCTAAGTCTTCAACATGCAACCTGGAGCTAAGGTTTAAAGGGGACATTTCCTGAAATACTTAGGAGAAGAAAATCTCTGAAAATCAAGAATGTAGGTCTTTGCTTTCTGCGATAAGAGACTTTTCTGGTTCTGCTTCTGGCAGTCAGGGGATGCTGTAGATGGAATACTACTGAATTCAGAGGCGGGAAGGTCTGAGTTCAAATCCAGCCTCAGACACTTCCTAGCTGTGGGACCCTGGGAAAGTCATTTCACTTCACTTCTGTCTGACTTTGTTTTCTTATCTGTAACATAGGATAATTAGAGCACCCACCTCACAGGAACATTGAGAGGATCAAATGAGGCCAGATGTCAAATGCTTTGCAAACCTTAAAGTGTGATATGAACTCGGATGATTCTTTTTCTCTGGCTCCTCTCCTTGGTGCCCCCTCCTCACTGAGGAGGAGCCTCTTCCTGTATGTACCTGGTTCTCTGCTCCTTGCCTTTGAACCCAGAACCCCCCCACCCCAGTCTAAATCACCTCTGACCCAGAATGCCCTTATAGCCCTCCTGGGAAATGATCCCCTCCAGTTGTGGAGAAATTTCCAAGGGGGCAGCACCCTCTCCCCCCAGGTAGGCTTCATCCTTCCTGGGGATGTGCTCCCTGCTCTGTGCCCGAGTCCCATCCCACCAAAGCCGGCAGGCCCCGGAAGGAGTCTTCTGCTCTGCTGCTGCCCTGGCTCCCCTGCCCAGCCTCCTGTTTTCGTTAGAGCTGCTCTACCTCCAAGCTTACAAACAGTAAAAAAAAGCTTATCGACTCACACAGGGAAACCTCAGCCTCCTCCCTGTCAGGCTCCAGTCCACCAGCCACACAAACCTGCCATGGCTTCTTCTGAGCCGTCTCTGCTCTTTCCCCTTTCTATCTGCATGGTCACCACCTTCCTTGCCCCTCCACTAGCTTTGTCCCCTTCCTCCCATGACTATGCTGGTGTAAGCTTCAACTTTTCTCCCTAACTCTGGTGACCAAAGTCCTTTTCATACTGAATTAGAAAAAAAATGACTGAATGACAAAGTAAAAGACAGATCTCTGCAGTAATCAGAAATCCCAAACTGATGTCCAGTTTGGCAGGTTCTCTTGGAGCATATCCCATTCCTATTGAGCATGCTCACAACTTATTTCTGGGAATCAGAATCCTTAGTTCTTGCCAAAGCAAGGAAGGAAGGAGAGGCTGAACAGGAGATGCAGATGTCTCTTTCAAAAACTATACCACACAGAAGACTCCTGGTTGAGGATAAACTAAAATTGAGGGTCTACATGACTATGTTCTGATAAAAATTTAACAAGTTTATGGTGTGAAATATGGGAGAAAAATGATAATTAATAACCAATGACCAGGGCAGGTCCAGAGTCCCCCCCACCTTTTCCTAAAGTCCTAATTTCAAAAGTTCTGTCTCTGAAGGACATTATTGATGAGACTGGATTAACTTTTTTGTTCAGACCCACCCAGGTGAGAAAATCATTGTGCAGTCCTCAGATCTGAACGGGATACATTCTTTGAATAGATTGTCCAAGGCTGGGGTTAGTCTGGGCATAGGGACAGACATGATGTCACTTCAAAAACCTCCTTGTAATATAGCCCAGACTCTCATAGTACTATCCATTCCCTCATTAATTGCTAATCAATTAGAGTTGATTGCCACCCTGAGGAACCCCTCTTCCAATGTGCATATAAGCTGTGAGCCCTACACCATGATTGTCTTTGGCCCAAGAGAGAGATGGTCAAAGACCAACCTTTTACTGAAATGCTGGCATCATTAATAAAATGATTCAATTAAATTGAAGTTTTTGATTTTTTTAAACATCACAAATGTTATTTATCAAGTTTTCTTTTTTAAAAAATGAATTTATTTCATTACTAATGCCTATATGTATGGTCAAATCTAGAATATATTTCCTTTTGTTTTGAATAGAAGGTAGAGGAAAGTTTACTGAAAGCCAAGGCATTAAGGAGTAAGGGAGTTTACTGAAAGTCAAACAAGAGTTGGGAACACTGGATTAAGATATAAAAGAGAACAATTTGGACATTTTTGTTGGACATTCAGCTCACTTTTGGGATCAATGATTGGTTGATATTATAGTATAATGATACTAATACTATAATAAAATAATAAGGCACAAAAATACTGCCTATGTGCCTTTCATTAATTCTATTAATAAGACACCTCATTTCAATGCAGAGTTCCTGACATTTCTGCTCTAGCTCACCTCAATGGCTACTTCAAAAGATGGTGGCAGTCACACTTCCCCAGCGTGAGCCCCCTCATCCCATCTTACTACAGGCCATTAGAGCCCATTACCTTTTCTGGCCAAATTCCCAAATGGAAGTAGAGCCTGGCCTGGAGCAAGAGATGCTGTACATGGTCTGGATACATGGCCAGATACAGATCCAAGGAGTCCCTTAAGAGCTGGTAAGACTGATCCGTGCTTTCTCTACCAGTAAGAGAAAAAAAAAACACCAAAAAAGGATCCTTTAATCTTTGCATTTTCTTTCTTGCCATCTATCTGGTGTTAAAAAATGAGTCAGTGTTTCCATTTTCTAAGGTATTCATTTGTGTTCCAAGGCTACAAGGAATCAGCTTTTTTTTTTAAATAGAAATATTAAAAAAAACAAACTCTTGATCCTTTTCAGAGGATCTCTTCAATAAATGGTTCCCTCCTTTAGATGGGGGAAAGATGCAAAGCAAACTAACCCAGCACCTCATTTGTGGATGAGGAGAAACCCAAAGGTGTGTCCTCTGTGTCATGGAAACCCTGCAAGGAGTCTTGGCATTTTCCCTGGGCTCAGCACAATGCTCTGGGGCGCATGGTAGGCATTTAAAAGAAGAGGAATCTGAAAAGCATAGCTCGAGCCTGTTCAGGCCTAACCATCAAATATAGCTAACAGAAGACAACCATTATTAAAGAGCAGTGTATTTTCCAAATTTCTCCCTTTGAGAAAGTCCTTTCAAAAGCAAAATATTCATTTCTCATATGACATCCCTGAAATAATTTGGATGTACTTTATCTTCCCATTTCTTGGTAGTTTTAGCCCTTTGACTGAGTCATCAGTCAGCCTACTCCTCATCCCCAATCTTAGCTCCTCCTCAGGAGACCCTTGGATCAGCTTCTCCTACCTCCTCCCCTCCTTCCATAAAGCTGCCACTGTGGGCAGTGTTCCTAAGATAGCCCAGCTCTCATCTTGCCACTCCCCAGTGTCTAGAGCAGGGCTGCTTCACCTTTGGTAAAGACCCCTTGGACAGTCCGTCTGGGGAAGCCTCTAGGCTCCTGCTGAAAATCACATTTGTAATACATTAAAAATATATATACAAAGGAAACTGTGTGGAAATGTAGTTATCCAAATACCTAGGAAGAAAAAGTGCATGGACTCCGGTGTAAGAGCACTGATCTAGAGGAGCCCTCCCTCCTCCCCTCCATCACCTAGAACCCTGATCTTTCTTCTAGGACCAGGTCAAATGCAATCTGCTCTGTGATGGCATCTGGGATCCACCTTAGTGTTTCACTCTCTCTGAGCCTGTGCTTCCTTGTACTCTAACCATTTCTGTAGAAGCTGATTCCCTTAGATTGAAAGCAAGCTCCATGAGGGCACAGAACATCCCATTTTTGTCTTTTTATCCCAAAACCAAGCACAAAGCCTAGACCACTGTAAGCACTGGAATTAAAATTTAAATATGAAAACATTTGGGGGTTTCTGTTGGCTATTTGGCTCGTGTTTGAGTGGTTAAGTGGTATTTTTTTTATAAATGCTGAGATTATAAATGTCAATTCAAAGATGACTGAGTCAGAATAAGTGCTGTTTCTAGTATCCCTCCCTCTTACATTCCCTCAGTTTTAATCTCTAATATCAACCCTATAGACTGTTCTTTCGGTTCTCTTAAGTGTCCAAAGAGATAGCATTTCATGCCTACCCATGAGGCATGAGGGACCGTAAAGTCCATAAGAGAGTCTCATTTCTCTGGTCCCTTGTGGGGTGGGGTGGGTTAGATATAGGCAAGAATAAGGGTTGCTGCCAGGCTGAAGAACAGCTTCTGGGAACCATTCGATGATGAATATTAGGTAGACTAAGGTGAGACACCCAGAACTTACCGCTTTCCCAGGCTTAAGAGGTTCCCCACCATTCGCTGCAATACCTTCTTGGAACTAACCACCCCGTAGAACTCTTCTGTCACGTGGTGGCCAATCAGATATTCACATTCTTTTACTGTCAGCTGCTTTCCTCTCCCAAAGGCGTCTATGTAAATGTAGTCGAAAATATCTTGGCTCCTGGTAAAAAAAGCCCACAGAGCCCAAACTCAGGTTGGAACTGTACATTGTTAGAGTTAACCTTTTTTAACAGGTTCCCCAAATGCCCAAATTTCACTTAGAATGACATCATTTAAAAACTGATGATCTTGTATTTACCCTCTGCAGTATTCTCCGGCCTTAATGAATTGACATTAAGGAACAGCAGGGAAAAGGTATGTGGCTGCCAATGCTCCTTGAGTTTAGGGACATCTCTGGGCAACAAGAAGCCCTTCCATTCCTCTTAAAACTACACAAGGACCTTTCTTTCAATTGTGCTGACACCCACCTTACTGGAACAAGCAGAACAGCATTACTGAAGAAAATATTGCCAAAATTGTGGTGACAGCCCAGGCTACCATCAGAATTAAAATGACTGAACCAAAGTACATTATGTTGTCTCAGGTTGCCAACATTTCTTTTTAATATCAGCTCTTCTACCATGAGAGATGAGACCTATCTCGTTTGGTGATGATCAGAGGTCTAAGACCACTAACGGTGCTTCAGGACCTCATAAGTGAGGAATGCCTCTGCTCATGGTCCCATGATTTTGGACAGTCCCACCTGGTCTTTGACATTCATGGCTTTATCTACTCTGGACCCTCTCCCCACAGGCCTGATCAGGGACATATCCCCTCAGGGAGAGATGATGGAGCACACCCTAGAACCCACATCTTCAAATTCCAAATTTAGTCTTCTTTTCAAGACACCAAAGTGACTATTCCTGCTGGTCAAAGACTGTCTTTTTCCATAAGGAATTTTTCTGGATCTAGCCAGATACAATGTTTGTGGATTTCTGCATTAGAATCAAGAGTCAGGTCTTACTATCTATACTGTCAAATCTCTACTAGCTTTGGGCTATGATAGGTAAGATGTGAAGATAGAAAAGGAAATCAGTTGGAACCAGGAAGAAATGAAAGGGTGGTAATAAGGGAAAGAAATCTAAGGATGCTTATCAAGATGAATTTTCTGAAAATAAAAATAGTGACATTTCTCCATGTCATGTGAATGAAAGAAACACAATTAGGGAGATCTAAAATCTGATAGAAAGAATCTTTAATGATCAAGAAGGTCACAAGCACTTAAGCCAGTCCTCTGATGAAGCACTGTGCAGAGCAACTGGGGATAAGCCCCCCTGGAGCTCCCGGTACAGGGGGAGAGACAAAATATAAGCAACCCGTGTGCAAAAAAGACAAGATCAGTACACAAGACAAAGTGAAGATAATTTCACTTGGAAAACATTTAGCTTAAGGAGGCCTGGAAAAGGTTCCATGCAGAAGGTAGACCTTGGAGGAGGTTTGAAGGAAGCCAGAGAGGGGGATGAGGAGGGAGAGTGCTCCAAAAACAGGGACAGCCAGGAAATATGCATGAAATTGAGAAGTGGAGGGGAGGTCCTTTCCAAGAACAGCAAAGAGATCAGTGCCATGGGATCATAAGAAGTGTGATGGAGAATATGGTATGAGAAAATGAGGCAGATAGGAGGGGTCCCAGTAATGAAGGGCTTTAAAAGTCAAACAGAGGATTTTATATTTGATCCAGGTGGCAAGAGGGAGTCATTGGACTTTACTGAATAGTAAAATAGTAAAAAATACTGACATGATTAGATCTATACTTTAGGATAATCAATTTTAAAATATATTTTTATTCATTTCATTAAATATTGCCTTACATTATTTTTTCAATATGCATTTTTAAAAATCTGATTTGCAAATTCTTTCCCTTCCTCCTCTGCCCCAGCTTTTGTGAAGGCAAGCCATATGCTATTGCTTAATCATATGAGGTCATATAAAACACATAGGAAAACTAATCTGACAACTCAGGAGAGAATGGAATGGAGTCACGAGAGAATGGAAGCAGGGACACCAACCTGTAGGTACTGCTACAGTCTAGGGATGAGGTGATGTGGGCTTACAAGAGAGGGGGCATACAAGAGAGGTGTTAGGAAAGTAAAATCAATTGATCTGGTAATAGTTTGGTATGAGTGAGGAATACAGGATGCCCCCAAAATTGTGAGCCTGGGGGACTAGTAAAATGGCGGTGCACTCAAGTAGTCTTAGGGAAACTAAGGAAGAAGGGAGAATTTGGAGGAAAAGATGAGTTTAGTTTTGGATAAACTGAGTATAAGATGCCAAAGAGACATTCAGTTTGAACTGGACAACAGTAAGTTGGAGATGCAAAATTAGAGATCAGAAAGAAGTTAGAGCTGGACAAACAGATTTGCGGATTCTCTGTCTAGAGATGATAATGGAATCCACCAAGAAAACCAGTGAAGTGGGCCCTGGATGAAACCTTTGGAGAGACCTCTGGCTAGTGGTCAAGAAGTGGCCACTAAAGAGCCAGCAAAGGAAATTGTGGAATGGTCAGACAAGTAGGAGGAGAACCAGGAGAGAATAATGTAAAAACCGAGGGAGTGAACTGTATCGAAGAGAAGGGGGTGAGGGAAAGTGGTTAGCTCCTCAGATAAGCTCGTCAGAGACAGATGAGGAAGACACAGACCCAGGCTAGGCTTGAGATGGAAGCCATGCTCAAATGAGCCTTAATCACTCACCCTGCATTAGAAGGACATAATGAAAGGAAAGTAGGAGACTGGTGAAGATAACCTTGGTTAGGTATATGTGGTATTTATGGAAAATTTAAAGTACAATTTTATTTAAAAAAGACACCTGTGCCAGGTCTGTTTTGGAAACGAAGATGCTGCTGTTGTTTTGCCCTTCATCCTTGAAGGGAGTGACAATCAGAAAGGTGATGCCATGACTTACAAATGAACTGGATTGAAGTGAGGGAAGTCTGTGCAAAGTCCCTAGCCTCATTCTTCCAGAGCCACCTGAGTTCAGTGGCAAGCCACAGGTCAGGATGACTGGTGATGATCCCAGATGTAATGGGAGACCTTGGTCTTTTAAAGCTGAGGTCTTTCCCAGGTCTCAGTACGTCTAAGGCAGCACCCATTCAATGAACGAAGGTTAGGTAAGAACTGGGCAAAAGATGATCTAGTCTGACTTCTCAAAAAGAATCAATCTGGGCGGGGAAGACCCTCAGAGTTTCTGGCCAGAACAGAAACAACTGCTCTTTATATTCGCTCTGAGCCATCAAAACTCAGTCAATGAGTTAGTGAAGCTTGGGCTGGCACCTATTATTAGACAATCAGTGAGAGTCAAAGTGGTTTGGGTTTAAAGGCATAGTCATGTAGCTTCATATGAATCCCAATGGGTTTTACCAAGGTCTGGTTTAAAAGAATTATATTTCAAGAAATCATGAATGAAAACTACGTGAGGAAAAAGTTAATAGTTCCAGTTTAAAAAAAAATAATGATAAAATAAACAAGCAAATAAGCTATAGAAGGGGAAGAAACTAGTTCCCAAACCCCAAGGTATCTTGTAAAGTATAAGTAATCAAAACCACATATAAGGACATATAACTCCCCACTTGGAGAGAGGGATGAAGAGGAAGAGGAAGGCGAGGAGCAGATGATGTTATAAAAAAATCACAGAAATATCATTTTTAAGTACTCTTTGGCCCATACCAAAAGTGAGAAGTTCCACTGGGTGGTTCAGAAGACAAAGCACTAGGGCTAGAATCAGGAAGATGTAAGTTTAAATCCAGCCTCAGACATCTAATAGCTGTGGGACCCCAGGGAAGTCACTGAACCTCTGTTTGCTTCAGTTATTCATCTATAAAATGGGGTCTCCTTCCCGGGGTTGTTCTGAGGGTAAAATGAGGTAATAACTGTAAAGTGTTTAGTATAGTATTTAGTCTATAGTAAGCACTATATAAATGCTAACTATTCCTGTTCATTGTTATTATTGACAATACATTGTACCCGCAGCAAGTCCTTAGAACCAACCCTGATTTTCCAGGAAACTTACCCTTCAATACCCTGACACCACCTTAGCAAGAAGTGACTGGGGAAGTTGACTGGCTCCAGGCGGACTCCGAGCTGTCTGGCAATTGTTAAATAGAGTACAGAGAGACTAATTGGGATTCCTGTTCTTCGGCTCAAAACCTGAGAAGAAAAAACAAAACAACAAAAATCAAAACTCATAAGCCAATAGAACTCAATATATTAAAAAAAACTTTAGACCTAAAAACTACAGATTTTATTTATTTGTTTGTTTTCTATTTTTAGGTTTTTGCAAGGTAAATGGGGTTAAGTGGTTTGCCCAAGGCCACACAGCTAGGTAATTATTAAGTGTCTGAGGCCAGATTTGAACTCAGGTACTCCTGACTCCAGGGCTGGTGCTCTATCCACTGTGACACCTAGCCACCCCAGGTTTTTTTTTTTAAAGAATTATTTCAATAGAAAAAATAAACAAATAGGAATGAAGGCAGGAAAGTACTACTGCATCCTGAAGTACAGTAAAACGTAATAATCACTAAAATTATTCAAAATCCTTAAAAAAACCCCAGAAAAACAGATGACCAGAATAGACTGGAAGGCAGCAGCTGAACACTATAACCCAGAACTTGCATTCTAAAAACTCAAAAATGTAAACCATTGGGAGGAAAAACAAATACTATTTGACAAGAAATGCTGGGAAAGGAGGAAAATAGTTTGACATAAATTAGGTTTACACTAGCACCTTACATCATCTATCACAATAAAGTCTGAATGTGCTGCAGGGGTTTGGTGTTCCTTGTGAGGAATCACTAATTGACCCAGGAATGCAGGTGAAAAAAAAATAGAGAATTATTAAGAAGTAGTTACCAAACAAAGAAAGTGATAGAGAAGTTAAAAAGAGAGATTAAAGGGCCACATGGCTTGATAATTAAACTCAGCAGTTCAGCTGCTAGATTAATGCAGATATCTGAAAGGAAAAACAGCTTGGCCCCAGCCAGATTCTCCTTAAATGCCTCCTCAGGGTCCATGGGAAGAGGCAGTGTCTTGAGAATTGTCCAAATTTCATACTGGAGAGTTTGCCTTTTGGGGAAGGGTCAAGGCTCTTAGATTCTGACCTGGTTGGTCTCAAGATGACGTTTCTGTGCCTGCGTAATCTAGCTTGCTTTACCAGTAAGAACATGGCCAAGCTGGAGTGTTTTAACAAAGTGATAGAGGATACAAGATTTTAACAGTGCAAACAAAAAGATTTACAAAATTTTTTCCAAATGATTTCAATATTCCCTTTGCCCATGATTCTCTCCATCAAACAGACTTAAAATTTAAATATAAAAGATCATATCACTAAAAATAAAAATTAGAGGAGAGGGGAAGTTTGTACCTTTCCTATGGTTAGGGGGGAAAATTTTAAGATGACAAGAGTTAGGGGAGATCACATAAGGAAAAAATGATAATTTTTGATTATACAAAATTTAAAAACTTTTGAACAAACAAAATTGATGCAGTTAGTAAAACAAACTGTGTTGTGAGGAAAACTATCTTTAGATCAAATATCTAATAAAAACCTGACAACAGCATATAAAACTAGGAGTCATTCCATAATCAATAAGATACCAAAAGATAGAAAGATCCAAATCATTATTAAGAAATATAAATTCAGGGGCAGCTAGATGGTACAGTGGATAAAGCACCGGCCCTGGAGTCAGGAGGACCTGAATTCAAATCCGGCCTCAGATACTTAATAATTACCTGTGTGGCCTTGGGCAAGCCACTTAACCCCATTGCCTTGCAAAAACCTTTTAAAAAAAAAAAGAAAAGAAAAAAGAAATAAATTCAAACAACTGAGATTTCCCCCTCACAACCATCAAATTGGCAAAAATGAAGCCAGAAAGAGTCAAAGGTGGAGAGGGTCTGGGGAAACAAGCCTCATATACCATTTACAGAGCTGTGACCTAAAGTAACAATTCTGATAGACATTTTAACTCATGCGACAAAAACTTACCCTTTGACCAGCAGTTCCATTTCTGGGTCTTATATTTCAACAAAGTCAAAGACAAAAAGAAAGGTATCATATATAACAAAGATTCAGAGGAACACTTTTTGTTGTGGTAAAAAAAACCCGAAAACAAAATAGATTTCTTTCAAATGGGGACTAGATGAACACACTGGCTGCAAATGTAATAGATCATTATTGTGCTATAAGAAATGATGAATGTGAGGAATTCAGAGAAACCTGGGAAGACCTATTTGAACTGAGTGAGGTAAGCAGAACCAAGAGTCTCATAGCCACAATGACTACAATAATGGAAATGTAAGGAATGTAAAGAGGAGCTAAACTCCAAATGCTTGTAATCATCATTTTTGTGTCTTTCGGGAGTAAGGTAGGAAACAGTGCACAGAATACCTGTGCAGAATAGTGACAGGCTCTCTGTGTGAGTAGATGTTATTCAAAGGGTTTCAGGGAGATAAGGGTTGACTATAGCCTGAAATAAAAGTGAACTCAAAAGGCAGCAATAAAATTTATTTTTTAAAAAAGTTATAGAGACATAAGGTCTTCAAATCATTCAATCAAAAGGAATTTACAGAAGGACAAACTGCCAAACCCTATCTATTTGATGCATTTAAAGTGACCCAACATTTGGTTTAAGGCTTTAGCATATTTCACTTATAATAAGACTAGGCCTTATATTAATTTTTGCTCCAAAAGACGGATTAGGACTTATTTTCAGGGGGTACCTGCATTCCTCTCGTCCAAAGGTGCCTGCTTGTAAATACTTGGTAATAATTATAATTTATATTATCATTTATTTAAAGTATTAATGCCAATAATATTATTTATTTACATTTAATTATATATTAATATTATTATTTTATAATTCGATATGTCTGTCGTGTGTTGCAACAGGTGTATGAAATTCATCTATCTGGCTGGAGCTTATTTTGGGTTAGAGTTTATAATAGGAGTAGCCTCAAAAGAAAAAATCATCCTAGGGCTTAGTTATGGTGAAATAGGGCAACATTCTTATGCTGGCTAACTCTAGATTACTATCTCTACAAGTAAGGAATTGTTTTCTGAGCCCATTTCAGAGGTTTTAAAAGTGAGAAACATCCCATCTTGAGACTGCAATGCCAGTCAAGTCTTTGACATGTTACACTTTTCTCCAGTTGAGAACACGCTCCCTCACCTGATGGATATACAGGTTCAGGGCGTTGTAGTAATCCATTCGGTTCCCCCGGTATTTGAGCTGATCATAAAGGACACAGTTGATGGCTTCCAGGACCTGGCTCTGGAGCTCACTCTCCGTTATCATCGTCCCACCTAACAAACATACAGATCAAAATACATAGTTAATGATGGAAACAAACTGAATAGTTGGATTAATTCTAGAAATCATCAAGCAATTGTTGAAAGTGAATATAAATGACTATTTTTGTACTGTATTTTCCAATTTTCTGTGTGGGATTCTAGCTGGTTTTCGCCACTGCCTTTGGTCCCTTAACTGGTACAAAAAGACTTAACTGCTAAAATAGGGGAGGCCTTCTCCAGGCTCTGGAAGGCCCACTGTTATCTAGCTTGTTTGGTAGTTCTCTTTGATTTTAGAGCAACTAGCTGCACTAATAAGGATATATCCCTTCTCTATTTCCTATGGTTTATAAAACATATACATACACATACAAATGTATTTTATATATATGTACATGTTTATATGTATTATATATATATAGATGTTTATATTCTTTAAAATAACCAGCTATACTAACACACACACACACACACACACACACACACACACACACAATTATAAGCAACCACCTTTTTTTCTTTGTCTTAATGTATTACATGAATCCTGAACTGTGAATGACAAACATGGCCATCAACTGCTGGTAGGGCGAGGTCAGGAATGAAACCTGTGTCTCTTGCTCCCATTTGTTTATTAGAGTTAGTTGGTCAAAATAGGTAGAAAAATGAATGTGTACATAGTAAAAGTAGGCACAGCACCTTTAAGAAGAGAAAATATGCTTGTATACAATAAACATTTATAACTATGTGTTATAGAGGAAGACTTTTGATAACTATTAAACCAATATGAAATTAGATATTAAATATCTCAAGACATTCTGATAATTCTGGAAATTGTTCTACAATTTCCCAAACTAACCTGAAACATTTCAATTTTCTTTTAAAAAGCAAAACTGGAACTAGAAACAATTCCACACCTGCCTTGAAGGCCAAGCTGGGGTGGCGGCAGTTTTTCCCACGAAGGACTTTGCGAACTTGGTCTGTAATACTCTCAACTTGGGCCTGGATATCTTTTAGGCAGATATCAGCAAGAGGATTGCAATACTGGTCAATTAGCACGGCACCTGGAAATGAACACACAATCCAGTCAATGAACTAGAAGCATGACTGGCAAAGCATAAGCTGTTGAATCCCATTAAGAACACACTCCTTTTCTACATCTCCCCATCTGATTCCTTTGGAACTGAGGTCTATTTTTTTTTTTAGGTTTTTCCAAGGCAATGGGGTTAAGTGGCTTGCCCAAGGCCACACAACTAGGTGATTATTAAGTGTCTGAGGCCGAATTTGAACTCAGGTCCTCCTGACTTCAGGGCTAGTGCTCTATCCACTGCACCACCTAGCTGCCCCCTGATGTCTATTTCTAAAGAATTAATATATGAACTTTTAAGAACTTATGAACCCATCCATGTCTGAGAAGCAACACAATTTCCTACAAACTGAAGCAAATATAGGTGAAAATGACAGAAGATAATTCATGTCCTGTGACTGCTGACAGTTCCTAAAGGACATGTTCAAAGTAGAACCTATTGTAGAACCACTGTCCAACATCTGAAACCTAGGATGCTATATGCTACAGTATTTAATGATCAAATGGGAAGTGGAGAAATTTAGAGATACTTCTGTCCAATATGGATGCAGAATTAATTTTAATATAAACATCAAATCAATAAGCATTTATTATGTACTGACTATGTGCTAAGGATGATGATATACAAAAACTGAAACAAGAATGAAGACAATTCTTTTTTGGGACTCTATTGCTCAGGAATCTTTACCATGACACCATAGGATTTCAACCATAAGGGATTAGACAAAGATTTCTTGTTAGAAGACAATTTCCACCAGGGCTCCAGGCCTGCCCCTGCTCTTGCACAGGTCTTGCCCCTGTTCTGTGGCTCAGCTTCCACATCTGGACTGCACAATCTCTTAAGATCTTGACTCTCTATGAATGGCATCACCATTCTTGAATCTACTCAGAATCAAAACTAGGATTGACTCTTCCAATTAACAAATATTTACTGAGCCCTATCCAGTCACCAATCTCGTTGGCTTCTCCTTTGACAGGTCTATGATACTATTTCATTTCTCCCCACTCCCTCTGTTACCACCCTAATCCAGGCTGTCATCATATCACATCTATATTGTTTTGAATTCTTTAATGTCTAGCCCAACTCATATGTTGCTTCCATGCAAGTGACTTGTAAATACTGCTCTTGTCAGGGCATCAACAGTCTCAGAAAACTGTTAATGGCCACCTGTTTTTAACTGAATCCAGACCAAGTTCTGGTCTCCTCCTAGTCATCCAACCATACTTGTGCCACTCTCCAACAACTTCTGCTCTGCTTAGGTTGCCCCAAGGAGATCAAGTGCACTGTACCTTCAGGACTTCTCTCTCATGTTGTCCTGGATTCCTGGAAGGTCTTCTTTTCTATTTAAACAAATCCAACTCATTTATCAAGGCTCAGCATGCAAGTCTTCTTTGATTATCACAGTCCTGCATGATTCTATCCTACACATCTCCAGAGCCCTTTTAATTTGTGCTACATAATAAAGCAAGAATTATGTGCTTCTCAGATTGTCATCATTTTCTATTTGTTTTGTCTCTATGAAGAATAGGGGCCATGAATATAAATTTAATATAAATATGTGTCCAAAGTCCCCAGTTTGCTGGGAATAGTGTGGATGCTCAAGCACTTGGTTGGATATAGTTTATACTAACATCTAGAATAAAGAAATGCAAACACTAACAAGACCTAGTCAACAAGAGATTTTCTTTTTTCATTCTGAGTGAAAACCTTAGTTTAACTTTGTCTACAAAGTTAAAACAAGCCTGCATCTACTAAGAGAGAACAAGGGCAAACAGCTGAAACTAGTAGATTTTTTTTTAAATGAACATAGGATCTTAGATAAAGGACTCAGAAGTCATCCAGTCAAATCCTCAGAGATGTGAATTGACTTGTCCAAGGTCACACAGGTAGTACGTGGCAGCGCCAGAATGTGCCTGGATTCTCTCACTTCACTCTCACTCCAAAGTCCGACTTCTTGAGCTTGGACTCAAGACCACTTCTGTGGGCCTCTCAAATGGGGAATAAAACCCCAGTCTTTCAAGGAGCAGGTGGGGATGCAGACCCTATACTAATAAGGGTGAGAAATGCTTTTATAAAACCTTTAAAAAAAATCATATCCCAAATTTTCTTTTAAGTATATTTTATTTTATCAGTAAGATTTATTCATGATTATCTGATGGTATGTAGCAAGTTAGGCAATTGAAACCTCTGACCTGGCCTAATATAAGAACTTTGAACAAGACTTCCTTCCTCCAGTCTCTTTTTCAACACATCCTTCACAAAACTATCAAAATAACTGAAGGGGCTGGTCTAACCTCTTCAAAAATCTTCAGTGGTTCCTTTTTCTTTCTAGAATAAAACACCACCTCTTGAGTCCGGGCTACGGACCCTGTTATCAGCTGCAGCCTCCCTTTGCGGTCTGACTTGCCTTTATTGTCCTCTTCACACACTCTTACCTTCCAACCCAAGTGGCCACCAGCTCTTTGGCTTTGGTCAATATTTCCTCAGTGCCTGGAAAGCACTTTTGCCCTCCCAAAATTCGCTTAGGGGCCTTCAAGTATGATAGGCCACCTATCTGTGTATATTTCCCCCAGTAGACTATAAACCTCTTGAGGGCAAGCCTCATGTTATTTTTTTTCATCTTTGTATCAGTGGGGCTAAAATAGCTTCAGATTTAGTGGATGCTTACAAATGTTTGTTGACCTGAAGGAGAATGCACACTACTTCAAACAAAATGATGACCTACTATATGAGTTGAACCCAGAAAGAGGAAGAAAATCCTAGTCTTCATTACTGTGACCTGTGCTATCTCCCACCCTCAGCAAACACATGCAGACAAACTTTTTGATTTTTGTTCCAAGCTTGGTAGGCATAGCTCCTCAGACAATAGGAAGCAGCAGTCTGATTTACTTTTACTTATAAGAACACAATAGCAGGATCCTCAGGGAGCAATCAATAAGTATTCTGGTTCTGAGTCCATTACATACAAAGCACAGTATCAATGGTCTGCCTTCATAAAGGTACCTTATGGGCAGCATTTTTTACAAGACTGTATAATTTCTTCTTAGGTCTTATACTGGCATCCTCATTATTCAGGGGTCAATCGGGTGAGAAGAAAATGAAATTATTCATTAAAAGACCTATTAGGCAGAAAGCAGGTAGGCAGAAGTCAGGTTTTTGCAATGAAATTTTAAGCTTGGCAACAACTCTGGTGGACAATCCTTTGAAATCATGGAGCATATTAACACACCTTCTAGAAATGATTCATGGTCCTCAGGCCGCTGAAGAAATGCCTTCAGATTCTTCAAGATCTTTTGTTGTCGTAGGAAATAAAGAATTTTCTTGGCATAGTATTTCCAGGTCAAAGCTTTCCTAAGTTTATAGAGAAGTAGGACTGAATCATTTTTAAAGACTCATTTAAGGACATTTCTTATTAATCTCATCATATCAAATGGGAAGCTTAGGCTCTATTTCATTTTAAACACAGCAAGTTTAGGTGCTATTTGGTACAATATACAGAAAAATGAAAAAAAAGAAGCCTTGAAAAATTCACCCTGTAAGTCAATACCACCATGTATTTAGATAACTGTAGACCATTATCAAAACATCCCCTCATACACCATCTCACTTGCTTCTCCATGTTGGGCTAGTATGGTTGTGTTTCTCACATTTTCAAGACAGCATATATTAGGTCAGTTGATCAAAAAGGCACCAATTTTCAGATTTCTCTGCCTGCCTGAGGCCTTTGTTGAGAAATGGATGACAAATAGGGATTGAACATATTAAGAATAATGAAGAATCAGCCCCCAAAATCTGATATGAGGCTGTTTGATAGCCTTTTGTGATATCCCTCTTTGGAAAATAGATGTTTACCTGATGGTGGGTGGACTTCACTTCAGATAAATACTTTGCCTTAAAAACTCACTAAATACAGATGGATTGAAATCTGTACATCACAAAAGGCACAGTTTACTTTGTAAACAACTTTCAATTATTTTGGCACTGCAATGGACCCATACCCACTTACTTAAACCATTTCCGCCTTCCCATATTTCCGCCTGATCTCCAGATCAGGAGACCTAATAGAGACAAGTAAATGGGTCAGGGTCCTTCTGTGACATGGGATCTGGGGCTTTTCCCTCCTCCCTTGGGATTAGAAACAGAAGACAAAGAACACTTCTTATAACCATCCTCTATTCTTTAGGTCCAAGACATAGAAGTCGATTTTTGTTTTTAGGTCTATATAATATTGTTTGTGGTGGCACTTTTTTACTTTAAAGAGAAACTAGGACAGAAATAGAAGTATGATCTCTGTATTCAGTGAAGGACTAGAATTGAATCTCCATAATCTTCCATGTTCCATTCTATTATTGGATATTCAAATGTGTGCCCTTGTAGCAATTTTAAAATTGTTTTTCCAAAGCAGGGGTTCTGTGAATTTGTTTTTTTTTTAGGTTTTTGTAAGGCAATGGGGTTAAGTGGCTTGCCCAAGGTCACACAGCTAGGTATTTATTAAGTGTCTGAGACCACATTTGAACTCAGGTACTCTTGACTTCAGGGCTGGTGCTCTTATCCACTGCACCACCTAGCTGCCCCTGGGGTTCTGTGAATTTAAAAAAAATTTATTTTTAAATAAACTATCTGGTGATTCCTTTGCATTATTCTGAGCATAATTCATAGGTTTCACCTGACTGTCCAAGGGTCCATAACCCAAATATGGCTGGTTAAGAATTCTACTCTAAAGGGAAATTCAAAATATTTTTCTCCTTCTTTAGTAAAATCTGAGCATCTCTAGAGCAGAAAATCTTTTCATAAATAGCCGGAAACAAGGGATTCTTGCATCCTTTTAAAAATCCTGAAAATGAATCTTTATCCTGGAAAACAATTTACAAAATAGTATGAGAAACAGTGATGAAAGCTCTTTCTCTTCCTCCTCAAACAAAAGTCTACATAAAGCAGTTACTTTATGTTGCAGGTTGCCTCTTGGCAAATGTGGCATCTGAAACTCACTGAACCAAAGTACAAACCTGACCACTATTTCCCTAAGCAGTAGGGAAGACCAACTAAGTAAAATCAGAGAATATAGTAACTATGTCAAAGGACATGTAAAAATATGTCAACATTTTTTAATAACTTATAATACAATTTTTTTGAGAGTCAAGACAGTTTATAGGATACCCTTGAGAAGTATAAAAAGAAGACCTAGGTTGTATTGTGGCTCTGACATCATGTGACAAGGGATGAGTGACTTAAGCTCCTGACCCTCAGTTTTCTTCTTTGTAAAATGAGGACAATTTAAATAATACTATGGAAACTTTAGGGATTTGTTGTGAGAAAGTTGTTTTGTAAATTTTGAAGAAATGCAAGTTACTATAATCACATTAGGCTCCACCAACACATTTAAGATATGATTCAAGATTTAATATTTTAGAAACATAAATGGAGGTATGCTTTAATTTTATTTATTGGAATCAATCTTTCAGAAATAAAAACCAAAGTTAAGTAGTTGCCCAAGGATGTCAAATGGTGCTTTGCCTACACAGTTAGCCACAAGAGTTCTCAGCACCAGAGGACCAGATGTTATCTCCCTTCTGGCATGCAGAGAGGGTGAAGGGAATTTTATTATGACTTGTGCAGTGTATACAATATTAGTCTTTCTGCTGGGACCAAATAAAATTTAACCTACTATCAAAGGGCAGACTGGCCCTCCTTAAGGGAAGTAAAATTTCCAGGAATGTGTTCCTACTTTCGAGATAACCAGGGGAGCTGAACTGAACTAAGTGTTCCTTAAACATAATGGAAGAACAGCTTTATACAGCAGGGCCAAGGAATAATAAGGCAAAGTAAGGACAACCACAATAATAACAAAGGTGACAAGACAACAAGCCTCTGATCATTGTAAACACCAGTCTGGGTTCCAGAAGACTGAGGGTGACACAGCCTTTTCCTCCTCTAAGCATAATGAAATGTCTGTTATCAGAAGTGGGCAATGTGTGGGTTTTACTTAAGTTTGTGGTATTGCACAAGAGGTTACACTGACTGGGAATTGATGGGAAGGTGGGAGAGGAAAAGCATTTTGGAAATGTAATAATGATTTTTAAAAATCAGTAAAATATTTTTTAAAGGCTTCAAGGTAAAAACAAAAAGAAAAAGAATTAGAGACAGAGGAAAATTCTTACATGATAAGAGGAAAATGAAAAGGGATCATGAGACACCAGGAGCTAAGGAGTTGGTCTGAGGTCCTTACATGGAGGGGTGACCTGCACCTTTGGAGGAAGCATCTGCCTGTGCAGAGGAAGGGTGCCCACAGGTGCCTTCAGGAGATAGATCCTTCATTAAGAATGAGAACGAGAGGAAAGAGAGATGAGTGGTGGTAGTTGGCGACTGCCTAGTGAGGGATCCTCAAAGACAACATCAGGAAAGCTCTACTGGGTTCCTACCGAATGGAGTCAGAATGAGACTGAAGAAGCTCCTGAGGCCCCTGCCCAGGACCGTTCATTAGGGTATGGGATGATGATATGGGGGTTGGGAAGAAGATGGAACAAGTCAACTCATTCTACGTCCACTTTCCACAAACCTGGGATTTGAAGCTATGGAGTCAAAACCTTGACCCTGGAGTTACTGAATGAGCTTGGACAGCTCAGGTAAGCTAGGTCTCAGACCATGGGGCAGGGGGCTGTACCTCTGAAACAATGTGGAGAACAGGGATGGGGCAAGAGGAATGGAGAAGATGAAAGGCCACAATTTCCACAAAAGGTATACCAGGAAACTATAGGCCAGGGAGTTTGACTTATAGGATCACTAAGAAGAAGCCCAGTTTCACCCACAGTATGTGAGGCCAGGAGGACTTCCTTGTTGGAAGGTTATTAGATTAGATGTTGCCTCATTTTGTTTCTGCTCCTGGTGCCAGGGTGAGGCCTTGCCCAAGCACAGACTTCGTAGATGTCCAGTGAACTGGTCTGGATCTGAAGGGGAGGGAGTACACCTGTTCTGTCTTTGACTATAGATACAACCCAATGGAGTGGATGAAGCCAAAGAGAGGTAGGATTAGGTTCATTATAAATGATGTTGACAGACAACCAGAGGCCTGCCAAAAGGGGAGCCTCTGCCATGTTCTTCCCCTCCCTGAAAATCTTCACACTAACATGTACTGACTAATGTATGGGAGGGCTCACATGTGGGCTGGATTAAATGGATTCTTGAATCACTTCCAACTCTGGGAATATACTTGTTTCTTTTTCTTTTTGCAAAGCAATGGGGTTAAGTGACTTGCCCAAGGTCACATAGCTAGGTCACTATTAAGTGTCTGGGGCTGGATTTGAGCTCTAGTCCTCTGGACTCCAGGGCCACTTCTCTCTCCATGGTGCCACCTCGACCCCCCCCCCCCCCCCCCGCCGCCTTTTTAAATAAAAAAAGTCATCCTGCTGACTTACCTTCCTTCCATATTAAGGATAGACATCAGTTCATCCTCAAAAAAGTGTCCTGGACATCCAAGATCCTCGATGTCACTGAAACCATTACAAGGGACCTAGGAAAGGGAACAGACACAGACAAGTAGAACTGAAGCACATATGATTTTGGCATTATCACACAATTTGAAGTTTCTTTTACTTGAAAAAAGCTGTGCCACTTCTAATGAGGGTGAGATGGCAATGGTGGTTTTCTCTTATTGGCATGGGCTGCCATGATGAGAAGAGCCCATGATTCTGGGTCTTATGTGGCCATATGAATCAATCATGGTCTCAAAGAGAAATAAAGCTTGGAATATTATACTTTCACTAGTTTAGGGTGCTATTAAAGGGGCTCCCCCAATACTGGACCTTGGAGAGACTCCAGATTCATAGCATCTTGTGACTGTGGCAGGCTGTGCTCTTCAGAAATTCTTTTTAAAGTTAGTAAGAAAATAAAGGTCAATCTTAGAAGAAAAAAAACAAAACATTGAGGATGTGAGACTGGACCAAGAGTTTTAGCCAAATTAAGCACCAGCCCTAGCAGATCCCAAAACTGTATTCCTACTGCTGTTGATTCACCCACCTTAGATACAATATCATTTAAATAAAAGGGTCTGGGAAATAGGGAATGCTGAGTTATAAAAACGGGCCACTGTCCCCCAAGAGAGCCATCTGACTGCAGAAGGAGGAATCCTCAATTAAAATAGTCAATGAAATTTAATTTAACCCACTTATGAATTGCAATGACATGCAAGACTCTGTGCTAGGTGCTGCTACAATACTAAGAAGAAAATGAAAATTTAAAAGTATAAATCTTATGGGTTCTTTTAATTTTAGGGAAAGTTCCAGTCAAATTAATTTTGAGTACAAATTGCATATTCTTCCATTACATTACAGGAAGTAATATAAATGATATTATAGAAACAAACAATTTTATGCAGTCTCTGCTCTAACTGTGTGTGTTTTTTGCTACCCATAAAATAACTCCCCTAATTTTATTTTCTCCTTCAAACCCTTTATTAGAATCTTGAGATCATAAAAGGATTTATAATTTCAGGGGAATTCCTAGTGTGGGATTCTCTACTTACACAGTTTGCAAGCCATTGATAGC